>NW_006494611.1:8278166-8295321 GCF_000325575.1 Pteropus alecto | reverse complement strand
AGTGAGGCCCACAACATATCTTAAAGAAATGGTGGGCAAGTAGTTGGGAGACTCTGGGAGGGTTTCTCAATACACTCAAGACTATTGGTATTTTCCATGTAGACCCCTTGATCTGCAGGGTTGCAAAGCAAGAGGAGGCTTGCGGGTAAGGCACTCTCTGCTTTGTGCATAGGGAGAAGAAAGGTGCACTATTTGTTTCCAGATGGGAAGGAAATGGCTGAAGAATATGAAGACGAGACGAGTGAACTACTTGGTAAGTGACAGGGACTCCCAGGAGGCCCTTAGGAACACTTGGGGGCAACACTCCTAGCCTGAGGCTTGACGGAGTACCACCAAACAGGCCCTAGCTTGGATTTCTGGGAATTCTTTGATTTGTCCATTTTCTGTTCCCAGGTCTGCACATCAGCATTAACTGACTTCCCAGAACTAGGTGGCTCATTCTCTGACCCAGGGCTTGAGGCTGTCAGCAATGGGAGTTGATCTCTTTATTAAGTTCTACCTAAAATGCTAAGACCAATGATGGAATCATGGACTGGGTTATTTTCTTGCCATTATTCTTAACTTTAATTTGTTCCTGGGTCTGATCGACAGGTAGTATTGGTGAGGGAATTTCTTTTTCCTTTTTTCTGACAGCTCATAAATGTCTGGAACCGACAACACGGATTACACTGGTTTGCATTCTCTTAGTCTCCAGTCTTAAAATGTGTGTCCTGCGCATGTTCAGTCACAGAGTGAAGTGTTGATCCCTCCTTATTATGAGCTGCTTGGGCTCCAGTCCCAATTGGTTTAGTCTGGTGCTATTAAAAATCTTGATGTGTTTAGCATATGACACTGATTTGGTGGAAACCAATACAGTAGTAATATCCTCACAATGCACTGTAATTTATAGCACTCCCAGGGGGTGACAGCCTTGGAATGCCTAACAGGGGCAAGCTTATGAAAGCAGAGGTCACGTGGGCTAACCACCACCATCACCAGGCTAGAGACTAGCTGCAGCTCCTCTCCCCCAGCCCCCAGCATCACCTCTCTTTTCCACACAGAGCAAATCAAACAGCTATAGCTGTCGCAACTATAAACACAAACAAAGCCCAGGACTCTTAGCTGTGCTTGGACATGAAATTAAAATGAAAAAGTCCAAGTTCCTTCATTTGTAGCATCCCACATTAACCTGTTACTTCTCTTGGCAGGTGGGGAATAGTTCATAGGAGAACATTGTTTGGCTAAAGTTGACCTAATAATTATATTTATACTGTAACTTTAATTGGGCACTATCTTAAGTGCTTTATCTGAATTATCTCATTTAATCATACTCATCATGATCCTATAAGGTAGGTAGTATTGTTCCCATTTTACAGTTAAAGCAAAGAAATAAACAAACAACCCTGGAAGCTCCAAGAAGTTAAGTACCTTATTCAGAACCACATAGCTGGTTAGTTTCTGAGCTAGGATTGAAACCTAAGTCTGTCTGATTAAGAACCTATGCTTTCATCCACAACAACATGTTGTTGGGAGTTGAGAATGTTTATTCCTGCTTTCTTTTCTTCTCTCTAAATTTTGCTCTTCCCAGAATGACCTGAGTTAGGGGCTGGTGGGAGCAGGCCAGGGATGGGCAGAGAGGAACACCCCACTTGAACTACCAGGCCCTTTGAACAGATGACTCTTTTCTTACCCATTTTAACCACCACACCCCACTCCCACGAGCTGCCCTTGCAAAATAGTGTTCATTATGAACTTTTCTTGTTTTCTTTTAATGTCTTATTTTTCAGTTACAGTTGACAATATTATATTAATTTGTATACAATCAGGTATACAACATAGTGATTAGATATTTATAAAACTTAAGAATAAATCTAGCAAATAAGAATAAATCACCCCAATAAATCTAGTACCCATCTGACACCATACATAGTTATTACAATATTATTGACAGTATTCCCTATGCTGTACTTTACATCCCCATGACTGTTTGCAACTACCAATTTGTACTTCTTAATCCCTTCCCCTTTTTCACCCATCCCCCCAATGCCCCTCCCACCTGGGAACCATCAAAATGTTCTCTGTATCTATGAGTTTATTTCTGTTTTGTTTGTTCATTTGTTTTGTTTTTTAGATTCCACATGCAAGTAAAATCATGTGGTATTTGTCTTTCTCTGTCTGACTTATTTCACTCAGCATAATACCCTCTAGGTCCATCCATGTTATTGCAGATGGCAAGATTTTATTCTTTTCTGTGGCTGAGTAATATTCCATTGTATTGTGTACCATATCGTCTTTATCTAATTGCCTATTGGTGGATGCTAAGGTTGCTTCCGTATCGTGGCTATTGTAAAAAATGCTGCAATAAACATATGGATGGATGTCTTTTTGAATTAGTGTTTTCGGCTTTTTCAAATAAATACCCAGAAGTGAGATTACTGAGTCCCTCTTTGTCTCTTGTTATAGCCTTTGTTTTAAAGTCTATTATGTCTGGTATAAGTATTGCTACCCCAGCTTTTTGTTATTGTTGTTTCCATTTTTATGAAATATCTTTTTCCACCCCTTTGCTTTCATTCTTTGCGTGTCTTTTGATCTGAAATGAGTCTCTTGTAGGTGGCATGTGTAGGGGCCTTGTTTTCTTATCCATTTAGCCAAACTGTGTCTTTTGATTTGAGCATTTAATTCCTTTACATTTAAAGTAATTGTTGATAGATATGTACTTATTGCCATTTTATTCATATTTTTTATCCTTTTTTTCTTCTCAAATAAGTCCCTTTAACATTTCTTGTAATACCGGTTTGGCAGTGATGAACTCCTTTCGCTTTTTCTTGTCTGGGAAGCTCTTTCTTTATCTGTCCTTCAATTCTAAATGATCATTTTGCTGGGTAAAAGAATCTTGGTCATAGGTCTTTGCTTTTCATGGCTTTGAATGTTTTGTGCCAGTCTCTTCTGGCCTGCAAAGTTTTTGTTGAAAAATCAGCTGACAGTCTTATGAGAGTTCCCTTGTAGGTAACTAACTGCTTTTCTCTTGCTGCTTTTAAGATTCTCTCTTTGTCTTTAACCTTTGGCATTTGAATTATGTGGTGTTTTGGTATGGGCTTCTTTGGGTTCATCTGCTTTGGGACTCTGTGCTTTCCTGGCTTGTATGTCTATTTCCTTTACCAGGTTAGGGAGGTTTTCTGTCATCATTTCTTCAAATAGGTTTTTAATTCCCTGCTGTCTCTCTTCTCCTTCTGGTACCCCTATGATGTGAATGTTGGTACTCTTGATGTTGTCCCAGAGGCCGCTTAAACTAACCTCATCTTTTAGGGTTCTTTTTTCTTGCTGCTGTTCAGAATGGGTGTTTTCTGCTACCTTATCTTCTAATCGCTGATTCGATCCTCTGCTTCATCTAATCTACTGTTGATTCCCTCTAATGTATTCTTCATTTCAGTTATTGTATTCTTCATTTCTGACTGGTTCTTTTTTATGGTTTCTATTTACACTTTTATGCTTTTTATCTCTTTGTTGGTGTGTTGGTTCTGGGGCCTATTGGGAGAGGCTCTGGTGCAGGCCAAAGTCATCTACTGCCTCTGCCCTGTCCATGGGCACTTGGTATGAGCTACAAAGTGATCTACAGATGTCTTCCACTTGTGCTGGGCTTAGAGGTGCCTGGGAGAGGCTAAGCTGTGAACTGAGGCAGGCTGCCACTAGTGCGAGGCCTGTGGCTGCTTAGCAAGCAGTACGGGGCATGCCAAGGTCAAGTGCTGCTTATTTGAGGTTTGTGAACCTTTGAGAGATTTTAGGAAAGTCCAGAGTATGAGCTAAGACAGGCCATTTGCATGGAAAAGACACTAGAAGTGGCTTGGTTGGGCACACAAATTGGGTGGGACAGGGTCTCAGGGAATCACCAAAGTAGGGCAAACCATGTTAGCCAGGTTGATGGAGACTCAGATATAGGGGCTCTCTGCATCTACATTCTGGGTCAGGGGAGGCCTGAACAAAGGAACAATGCTCTCTTCTAGCACTTCTATCAGGGAGAAAGCTGCGCCTCCAGCCCTCTTCCTGAAGCCAGACAGTTGATAGTTCAGTTCCTCCCTATATGTCTCTGGCGCCTTTTGAGCTGCTGGAGCTCAGACTAGTGACTTCATCAGTGAGTAAGTCCATGCATGACCCCCTTTAGAGGAGCACCTGGGACTCCAGCAGCCCTTCATCTAACTCAACCACAAATTTCACTGGTTTTCACAGCCAGAAGTTATGAGGATTTCTCTTCCTGGCAGTAGAACCCAGGGCTGAAAGGCCTGGTGTGCGGCCGGGACCCTTCGCTCCTAGGGAAGACCTCCGCAGCCAATTATCTTTTCTGATTTATTCATCTCACATGGGTGTGGAGCCAGCCCATTTTGTGTCTTAGCCCCTCCTAGCAGTCTCAGTGTGGCTTTTTCTGCATATCCTTAATTATAGGACTTCTGTTTAGCTAGACATCAAGATGGTTGTTCCGTAGGTTAGTTGTAATTTTGATGTGGTCCTGGAAGAAGGTGAGCACAGACAGCATTTACCTACTCCACCATCTTGACCAGAACTGTCTCATTATTAACTTTTAAATATAAATAATTCAGGGCCTGAACTGATTTCTATTTGTTCATTCTATGAAGTAAAATATAGACAGGGTTTTAGTTGCTGTAAATGGGAGTAGCTTCCATTTTTCTAGCTAATTATATAAATTTGACAATTGGCCAAACTGATTTTCTCTTAGAAAAACCCAGAAAGTAATTTACAGAGGAAGAATTGCCAATAGTGCATCTAAGACAGAGTTCTTCCAGGCAGTTTTAATAAACAGTAGTGTCATATTTTTTTCTTCCCTCTCAGTGCTATTCATTCCCACCCCCCACAATGAATGCTGTATGTATTCATAGAGGAAAAAACTGAAGGGCCCCATAACAATGATCGGAACATCAAACCAGCCCCAGAAGAACACAGCATGTCCAGGGTGCAGAGGCTGAAGGGCAGGCCATCCCCTAGCGATTACATTCGGATTACTGGCTTAATCTGCTTTGGTATTTGACCGCCAGCCTAACCACCCCAGGCTGCATTTGGAGGATATTGAGCACTTTCATCCCCAAGCACTTCACCGGCTTTATAAATGACCCACTCGATTCCCTTCAGCCTCCTCAGGGATGGGACGTGGCAGCTGTTTAATAGCCACATAGCAATGTTGCAGTGTTTTAGGGCAGAAAAGAAGAATCCTGCATCCAATTTAAGCTGCAGGGAGTATTTAGGGAAGGAGAATGTAATTATCCACATTGGAAGTGGGCCAGGGCTTGGAGCTTTGGGGAAAGAGGCCTTTAGGACCTCCACTTTCCAGCCCACCTGAAAGATGGGGCCTCCTTTCAGCAGTCTGGAACATCAGCCTGCTTTCTATTGACTTAGGAAAAAGCCCGCAGGCACTGCCTCCTTCATATAGTCCCCATCAGACCCTTTCCAGGGTCATCAAAAGTCTCCTTTCCAAGGACTGACCCTGGCTCAGCTGGGAAGATATCACAGCATCCCAGGGAGGTGCCTTGCACACACCAGTTTGGGTTTAACACACAATCAAATCAGAGTGACAGCAGGTGGAAACACTCTTTTGTTGCCGCAGGAGCTGTCCTTGAGTTCAAGAACAAAGACAGGACAAGAAAGACAAGACAAAGTGTGGATTTGCACATGTGCATTCATGCCCATGTCCATGGGGAAAAAAACAACAAGGACTTCACCAAAATAATTTATTGGATCTCATAAGAGAATGAATAGGGAGACTTTCTTCTGGTTCTAACAAAGAATTTAATCCCAAGGTGTTAAAAAGGGGGAAAAAAATGGTGAAACCAAGAGTACCAAGTTTCTGTGACCTGAGTGGCTTTTTAAGGTCAGTGTAAAGAAATGAGTAGCTGACTTCCCTCCTCCTAAGTGTACTCCCTAGGAAGGCTTCTCTGCAAAACCCAACATTCCTTGGAATAAAAGAGTTGACAGGGAATTCTGGAGTCGAATTGCCTTTCCTGGCCACACTGGTATGGTGCTTTAGGACGTATGATCTAACAAGGCCCATGATTACAGGAGTACATCACTTCTCCAGCCCCAGATAGTTAGGTACTCCTCGTAAATTACATTTTCAGATAATTAAAGCCTTTCCTCTAAAGGCTAAAATATTTTTAAAAAGAGTAGAGCTACTTAAGAAGAAAAAAAAAAAAAAAGGAAACCTTTGTAAATATCATATATGTTTATTGAACATTTATAGAATATAATTTAGTCTTTTATTGATGATTCAAATTCTGGACTTGGAGTTAGGAGACCTGAATTTTAGCTGTGGCTTTTTCAAGTTAGTTTATCTCTCAGAGCCCTGGTAATTCTTCATACTCTGCCCCCTTGGAGAATAGTGGCCGAGGAAGAACTATTTCCTATTAAAAAACACAGGCATTGGACTAGATGTTTTCTAAGATAACCTCCACCTTTAAGATCTGTGATAATTGTGTTACATTATATAGTGATCCTCTCAGGGTCTAAGAGTGCTTGTTTGCCCTCACACTAAATGGTCCCATGCACTTTGTAGTGCTGACACTGCCCTCCCACGTAGGCTCTCCCCTCATGCTGTTGCCAGTATACCTGGGAAAACAATTTCCTGCCTTATTCTGCATGTAGCCTTTTATAAATAGTCTATGTGAGAATCTAGGTGTGATCTTTCCTACAATATAGAGTGAGGTGCATAGGTTTTGTCACCATAAGCCACTGCTTGGAGGCATTTGTCACTTCTGAGTTTGTGACTGTGACAGAGGCCCCCAGAAGTCTGGCTTCCAGTTAAGTGAGGAGCTGTATTACATGAATGGATTTGGATATACTCCCAGTCACAGTCCATTCACTTAAGAGAGTAGAAGTATTTGTGAAAAAAAAAGTTGCCTATAAAGCATATTTCCAAGTTTTACTCTTCCATATTAATTTCCATTATAAACTTGGAAATGTGTTTCTAGGGAGAATTTTTGGCCCTAAGACGTAATAAAATCACACTGCAGAGTGCAACAGACCTTGTAAAGGCACATGTTCAAGGGAAAATTCTAATTTTATAGCACACTTTTGTGCTCAGCTTGCGTACCTAACCTAGAGCAGCGAGGGTGTTTGGGTTTGGCACAGCTGCTCAAAAGGTCTCAAAGAAACCCACCCGCTCTCCTGATTTGGAGAATCAGACTGCAGCTCTCTCATCTCCAAGCCCAGAAAAAGGAGCTGACAGGAACAGCTGCGGCAGAATCCCTGGCCCTTTTTGAGCTGTTTAGCTCCTTACAACAGCTTCAGGAAGGCTACTGCCTTTAGCAGCACCTGGGCTGCCCCGGCTGGATGACACCCCAATGTAGCAGAAAGGGAAAGGAACAGAGGGTTACAGCTTTGGAGGAACCCCCCCCCCGGCACAGTGATGGGCTGCCCTAATACAGTAGTCTCAATGACATGGCCAAGTGGGGTTCCCGAAAACCCCTGAAGGGTTTTTCAGATAATGTCCATTGAAGTAGTTTTTTCCACTTATAATTTTCATAACATGTGCCTTACTTGAAAAAATGTTTTATGCAAACATTGGATTGTAAAAGAAGGTAAAATATAGTTGTTTGCATTATAAAAGGATAATTCCACTTAACAAAAAATTCACATTAGATCATCTATAAATAATGCATTTAAAATATGATGTATACCTAAAATTTTGTTTAAATACAACTTTGGGGCTGTTGTTTTAAGCCAGGTTTACCTGAAATGAGTGAATTTCTACATTTGGACTTTCTGAATGATGAGACAAATCTGCCTATCAACTTTGACCCTCTTAATTCATTTTTCTTTTGTAAATTCATTTTTAGAAGGAAAAAAATGCATGCCAAGTCACACTTTTTGGGATCCACATTTTCCTAATTACCAGTAGCAATCTGTTTCCTAACCCTCACATCTTCCCCTTACTCGAAGCCACACCTGGGAGTTTCTTAACTCCACTTGGCTCTTTGCAGAGTTCCAGTTCCTTTTGTCTGGGCACTGATAGTATGGCCTTTATAGGTTGTCTAATATCGAAATGCTCTACTGAGATTTCAGAGGATGTGAGGTCCCTGCTTGATGGACAAACCCATTGTAAAGACTGTAGCTCCCACTTTTATCCTGTTCACTTACCTCATGTGATGTCCATGATTCAGCAGAAAAGAGCAAAGCCCCTTTCATCCCCATAATCCCATTGCTTCTTTCTTTCCCCAGTGAGAAAGTGGCGTGTAAAAAGTGCCCTGGGAGCCTTGGGCCAGTGGCAGATTGAGGTGGGAGAGCCAGCATCCCATGGAGCAGGGAACCTGGGGCCTGAACTCATCAAGGAAAGCAATGCCAATGTATGTCTGTCTGTCAGATGCCTTGGGGTGGGGTGGGGGGCTGAGTGGGGAGGGGGCTGCTTGCCCTTGAAGACAGGGACCATGTTTTGTTCTCCTCCTCATCTCTAGTGTGCCCAGCTGGACACAGTGCTCTAGAAATGCTTGCCTGAATGAATACCCCCAAAGGTTTTTGGTTTGGTCATCCCAGGGCAAGGGCTCCAGGTCTGGAATGTCACAGCAATAACAGCATCAGTGGGAGCTGAGGAGAAGAGCTGAGGGTCTCTTATTGTGCCCTCGGGCAGAGCTTTGCTGAAGGGGGAGCCATCTCTTCCTACTCCTCCCCAAGAACAGTCCTGGAGTTGGATTTGCCTTCTGCAGCCCATCTTCATGCGAAAGGACACCAAGATGAGTTTCCAGTGGCGGATTCGAAACCTCCCCTACCCTAAAGACGTCTATACTGTCTGTGTGGACCAGAAGGAGCGCTGCGTAGTCATCAGAACAAGCAACAAAAAGTAAGCAGAGTGGTGGGCAGTAGCCTGCCTGTGTATGAGCAGGGTGGGAGTGGGGTTTGACCTGGGGTTAGAGCTCAGACTGCTCTCTACTGCTGGTGGAGGTGGGCAGGGAAGCCTCTTCCAGCTCTGAGGGAGGGCGAGAGAAGGGCTGCAGGAAAACCCCAGTAGGCGCTGAAAGCCGAAGGGCTTCCTCCCTGTGAGACCAGCTAGAAAAATGTTAATGTAATCAGATCCATTAGGGCGGGGAAATTTTAACGAGTGTCTGATCCAGTACCTGGCACATAATAGGGCTCAAAAAATATTTGTTGAATGAATGAGGGGATGAAGGAATCACCTTGCCATTAACTTGTGATCTTAGGTGGTTCTGTAAGGTTATTGTGACCTCTGGTTGGATCCAGTCCATGGTGAACTTGGCCTGGTGATATCACTATTCGAGCTGGCAGGGAGCCAGGGCCTAGAAGGCACACCTGTCTGAGGTGGCAGTTATAGGACTTTCAAATGCTGGCCTGGGAGCAACAAACTTGATCCCTCCCTGGACTTAGAGACAGTGAGCAGGTGATTTAGCAGCCTCTTGCATTATGTTTCAGAAAGGGTACTTAGTTTCCCTTTGCTCCTCATCTTGTGATCTGCTGAAGAGAGGCAAAATGTAAGGTTGAGGGGACAGAAGGTGACAAAGGTAGAGACTTGATCCTGGCAGGGCTCCTTCTGGGCTGACCATCTTGGAAATGCATTAATCCCATTTGGGTTTCCAGAGTTCTGACTGATGACAGGAGAAGGAAGAGCCCTGTAATGAATCGATCTTGCCATGGACCAGCGGGATTGCAGTGTAGGATCTTTGACATAGATTTGGGGTATTGAAAAGGGAGGTTTTGAGTTACTGGTCCACAAGCTGTGAAGCCTCCTAACGTGTCTCATGGGGTGCTAAGCTTAGTCCAGAGGTGCCCCCGCTGGTTTACATGCAAAAAGGAGGACCCAGCCCTTTGTCCATCTTCTCAGGCTGTGTGGTGCCAGGCTCCCCTTACATCTCCCTCAGGTCCACAAGGAAGCAGTGTGGCTCCCAGGATCCCCCAGCGCAGCCCTGGGTCCTGTCCACCTCTTATGACCCCCACCCCCACCATTTTGGCAGGGTTAATGGGACAGAGAAGGGGAGGAGATGAATGAATTAATTTCAAGATTATTGCTGTACATGCAGCCAGTAGTCCCTGCAGTGGGCCTTGTCTATAAATATAAAGTCATAACAATAAGGGTTTGCGTTTATAAAGCACTTTGAAGCTCTCAGACAAAAGGCACTTTATTCCTGTTATTGTTCTCATCATTAACAGGAGTCACTGCCTAAAGTGGAATTTAGCAATTTCAGACAACGGAGAAATTGCCTTTAGGAAAACAAACTCCATGCTTCAGCAAGCATTCCCTGGCGAACGAGGCCTTGGGTCCAAACTGGTAACAAAAGTGCTTCTGATAGCACTTGGATCTGCAGCCCAGCAGTTTGTGGAGCTGGCTGCTGCCTCCCTTTTGTCCCCCAGAGGTCACTGTTGAATACAGATATCAGGCAGAAATGTGATTACCGAGGAGTGAGAAAAGAGAGGCTAGCTAGCTCACCAAAAAATTCATCTGTGGGCAGGTCCTCTGGGTCCTATCTCTGCACGTATCCAGCCATAGGTGGCGCTGTTGGCCAGGAGCTCCATGGCTAGAGGCCCACTTCAGCACCCAAGGCAGAGGGGAGACATTTTTGAACTGATGGGTGAGGCCAGGAGGGATGGGAATAGTGCTCTGAGAGGGCTGGAGGGAGAGGAGTTTATCAGTGCCCTCTTTGGAGCCAACACTGAGCCTCTGGTCCAGTGGCCCAGCGTGGCTCAGCCCAGCCTTTCTTAGGTCCTTCTGCTGGGAGATAGGCGAGAGGGACCACTAAACCCTCAATCCTGAGCCTAGTGGCATTTTCAACTTCTACCTGGAGTAGTAAGGTGTACTATACCTTTACTACCACTAATTAGACAGTACTTAATGGCTATTCCTTTGAGCAGTATTTAACTTTCTCAAGATACTTTAAAAATCTGTTTTCTGATTATCACGCCATTCAAAGGTGGGCAGGGTACATATTTTTATTGTGTTATAGTGTTAATGATTACGTAAAGTCAGCATGATGAGCTGACTTGCTGAAGGGAAAGTTAGTGATGCCCAGGCATCTGCAGTTCCCACCACACTGTGGCGTTGTTCTCTGATTTGACGTTTTCCTTCACCGGGAGGTTCTCTGCCTGCCCCGGTTCTAATATTCTGGAATGTGGTTACTAATAAAAGCCAGAGTTCCTTTGTCTATACCTGCCTTGTTCCTGAAGAACAGGTTGGCCACTTTTCTTGAAGGAATCGATTTCAGTGTATCATGTCCTTGGCTTTAGGTATTAGTGAAGGCTGAATCAGGGAAGGAAGAAAGTGCTTTTCCAGGATCCCAGTGTGGCACCATCTGTTCCAGTTAAGAGCATTTATGCAGAAAGAGGTTCTTAGCCTCAGCCTCGATGCTGGCAGCTGTAAGTGCAATGAGCCAGGGTGCTGGTGTGGGAAGATGTCAGCTTAAATCTGGCCTCTGCCGTGTATTAGTTGTAATATTTGGGGCAAGGTTTCCTCATCTATCACCGGAGAATACTCATACCTACCTCACAGATCGGGGAATTTGATGAAATCACATATATATAAATGCCTAGCACCATGGCCTGCCTGAAGCAGGTCCTCAGCAATTCTTTGGAAATTGGAACCTGAAGAGAGCTGGGCTGGTGTGACATCTGTGATACCAACACTGTGGGAGATGTTAATAGGCATCGCTAGAAAAAAGGATTCCGTGTTCAAATAAGTTTAGAAAACTCCGAATTAAACAAGTTTCTCTTCGATAGGACTTCTGAGAGCCTTTAGCGTGTAAATATGCTTCGTGACTCTCTAGGAGGGGCTGCTGTAGGCAGGGATGACCAGTTTACCCAGAGCCTTGATGTTTAAGAAAGAAGATTTGCCTACTGATTTTCTAAGGGCTGGACCAGCTGGAGGCTTCTTTGGCCCACTCTGGCTCGCCCTGTGTGCAGTAGTGTAGGGCACCCCCAGAGGAGTATAGGGCATGGCCCACGTGTCTGTCCACAGTGGCCCAGCTTCTACTTTCAGCCTGTCCTCCAGAGTCTCTCTCTGAAGACCTGGCCTCTGTGCCCTTTCTCACTTCACTGCAAGGGAGAATAGGTTGGGAAAGAGCTGGGAATTGGGAACGGGATACAGTGGGAAGAGAGTAATGGGGTGTGGTAGGTCATTTCTGAAATAGCCAAAATGAGGGAGCTGTCCTTTTGGTACACGTTGCTGGGGCAGGGCTCCTCCTGAGAGCCCTTGCTTCCACATATGTCTTTTGAACACTTCTGAGAGTCAGAAAGGAAGATCACCATGTGTTACAGAGCGTACCCTAGGGACCTGCAGGGTGGGCCCATCCCCCATATCTGCCCCATCCTTGGACAGATTCGGGGAACCTAGACCAGGTGGTTTTGAGGTGAGAACATGGAAAGATGGATGAGTCAGGAGATTTGGGGAGTTATCACTTGTAATAAGGGCATCTCCATTTATCAGTTTTGTGACTTTGGCAACATACCTACCTTTTCAGTTTCTTCTTCTGTAAAAGAGGCTAATAGAAGTAGCCAACCTGAGAGGGTCTTCTGAGGATTCAGCATGTATAGAACAGTGTCTGGCACAGAATAAGCATTAATAAATGTCACCTCTTGTGTGGCTGAGACCGATAACAGTGAAGGGAGGTGGAAATGGTGGCGTGCTGGGCATCTGCAAAAAGCCTGGGAATACCCACTGTAAGAGTTTACCTTTTAGCAGAAACACAATGCAGTCAGTCTTCTCATGCAGGGATAGGGCCTTATTTCTTCCTTCTTGAATCTCCAGTTCATAGTTCAAGGCCTAGGAAGGACATAGCTGATACCTAGGAAATGTACCTGCCTACCTAGGGTTGCCTGAGGTTGAGCATCCTGACTTCTCCAGAAGCACGGTAGGAGCCTCTCTAGTCTAGATACTGGTAAGAAAGTTAAGTGCAGTTCCTCTCAGGGCAAACCCCCAAGTGAGGGAATGGGAGTGAGAAGAAGCTGGGCTGCTCCCTGAGCAGAGATGCCCCATACTCCCTGCCACTGCCCCATCAGGAGCCTCTGAGGAAAAGTAATTAACCTCGACCAACAAATTAAATCCATTAGAATAGAATCAAAACACAGTTGAGCCTCCAGATCCATTGCCTCCATTGGATAGGTGGTGGGAGTAGGATAGGAAAAGGGAGCAAACCACACATCTCAAGTTCCCTTTGATCTTGTTGTCACCATTGAGTCCAGGCCCAAGGATTCTTTTTCCAGTCCCACTGCCCCAGCCTGGGGAATGTCTCTTGACATTGCCTCTCCTAGGGTACATAGGTGTGTTCCTGAACCCCTGGCACACTGGCCAGGCATGCAGAAAGGATGTCCCCATGCTCTGAATAGGAAGGCCTTTATACAGGCTCATGGGTTTGGGCTGCGCGTGGCTGGGCTGCTTCTCTCCCAGTTCTGCTTCTTGTGTATATTTGCAGGGAAGATGTTAACACTTCCTAACAAGCCTTTGTGTTCATCTAATCTCTGCTGTTTAACCTTTGACTCTCCCCTATTATCAGTGTCTGCCACCTTTGCTAGCCAGACCAAGGGCCCCAGGAAGAAACCTCAGCCTGGGCTAGCTAGGAAAAGGATGAGACCGGCATTCCACCCCATTCGGAGGCAGATGGATCGCCTTTCCCTGGGGCAGAGCTTTGGAAAATAAAGCAAACCTGTGGTGCCATTAGGATCCCCCAGCCCCCTCTCCTTTTGAACTGTCAGCCTTTAAGTAAACATTCTTTCCCTGCCATGGTCCCAGCACTGTGGTGGGGAGCGGGGAACCTGGGAAGAGAGGGGCCCTGAGAGCCTCTGCTAAACTGAGGGATTTGGGCAGAGAGAGCAGGGCAGAAGTGCTGCATTGATGTCAACTGTGAGTCCCCAGGGCATCAGGGTTTTTGAAGTGGACTCAGGGTAGCTGTCACCACAAGGACCAGGCTCCTCTGAAGTATTAAAAGCCCCATCCTCTCCAGGCCCCTCACTTGAGTTTGTTTGTACCTGCCTGCAGCGTTTCCCTTCCCAGCCCACACATCCTCGGCAGCAACAGTGATGGACAGCGATGCTGTGCCTGGGTGATGGGTCTGGCTGCCATGGGCCAGAGCCTAGGCTATATACTTCCACCAAGGAAAATGTCAAACAGGCCTATTCCTAGAGATGAGTAGGCCATTCTTTGTGCTTTGGTGTGATAAACACCAAACCAGGAGCAAGGAACTTTAATCCTGACTCCACTGACAACTGGCTGTGAAACCAGGCAAGACATTTCACCTCTCTGAGCCAGTTTCTTTTGTTAAAGGAGGTCAAATTTCCTACAGAACAAAGCCCAGTTACACACGTTATGGGCTGGGTGCTGCTGTCTGGAGTTTTTTGTTTGTTTGTTTGTTTTTTACTAAAAGGGATCATTAATCTCTGGACTGGCTCCTGCAGATGATAGGGACTGTGTGTGGTGTGTGAAAATGGAAGAGTTGGGTCTCAGGGCCAGTGAAGTAGTCCAGAGCCTCAGAGATCCAGCTTTCATGATGAGTCACCTGGTTTGTCCTCTCAGGAAGCATTCTCCTTGTGGATGTACTTCCCACTCTGGCCTACAAGTAGAGTCAGCTAACAAAGCTTTGAGCGACTCTAGTGGAGGAAAAGGTAACTGAGGCCTTCAGTGGAAGTCCCATGTAAATGGTAATGGCCAGTTCCCAGCTTCAGAGGACAGCCCTAGATGTCCTTTCCTGTCCCTTGTTAGCACACAAACTCCATTATTTTCTTGCGGTGCAGAGGAGGCCCAGCTTGCTTGAGCTATCTTTGTATTCCAGGAGGTTCTTTCTACATCTTTGGTAGTCCTGAGCCTGAGGTATGAGTCACTCCAACCCCTGGTCTAATCAAGGAATCAGGACTGGTCCTGCTCTTTTACTGCTAGACTAGCCATAAGGCCTTTTGTTTCTTTTATTCCCAGGGCCACTAAACTCCAAAATACTGCTGTTCTAACTGGCTTCCCTTCTTCCTCTCTGGCTGTGTGGAAGGTGTGGGAGAACTATGTAGAAGCTTGGTGGCAGAGGGCCTGATGTTGGGGTTACTGTCCTGGGTGTGCCCATGGCCTCTTTGTGTCCCCACAGGTACTACAAGAAGTTCTCCATTCCTGACCTGGACAGATACCAGCTACCTCTGGATGATTCTTTGCTGAGCTTTGCTCATGCCAACTGCACCCTGATCATTTCCGTAAGATTCATCTAGACTTCTTAGCCACTGCCTCAGGGAGAGGCTCCTTCTTTCCTTGCCCATAGGAGTCCCCAGTGCCAGCCCTAACACCTGGGATGTGCTTGCTATAAAATAGCCATCTCTACTTCCACATGTGGAGACTAGGGCAGGGACTCAGGGCCCAATCTTATGAATCACAGCTGGAAGAGGATAGGAGGATTATAGGGAGGGGTGGAAATCCCAGAACTGGGATTCTGGTCCAAGGCCTGCTCCTACTCAGCCATGTGACCTTGAGCAAATCATTTGACTCTGTAGGTTTCAATTTCCTCATCTTTGAATAAAGGGATCAGAAGGGGTGTGTGTGTGTGTGTGTGTGTGTGTGGTGTGTGTGTGTGTGGTGTGGTGTGGTGTGTGGTGTGGTGTGGTGTGGTGTGGTGTGGTGTGGTGTGGTGTGGTGTGGTGTGTGGTGTGGTGTGTGTGGTGTGTGGTGTGGTGTGGTGTGATGTGGTGTGTATATGACTTATGTCCTCTTCCTGACTCCATCTACAGTACCAGAAGCCAAAGGAGGTCCTGGTGGCTGAGTCAGAACTGCAGAAAGAGCTGAAGAAGGTAAAGACAGCCCATAGCAGTGATGGAGACTGCAAGACCCAGTAGTGGACCCTGAGCTTGAATCTCTGGCATGGAGAGTGGGTGAGGCTCCTCCTGTCAGCGTGCGAGACTTTCTGGCACAGGGGCATTCTCTTCTCTTTCAAGAGCTCCCAGGCTCTGTAAGAACTGGCCCTCAGGCTACTCCTAGCTTCCCTGCATCATGGTCTTATCTCCTGAGTAAAGTCATTCCGAGTGACTGTGGGTAGACTGCCCTCTTGTCCACTTCTGTATGCTCCTGTCCCCGGGGAGGGTGCTGGTGGCAACATTTCATTCTCTATCCTAGGGACCCTCTACATAAAACCTTCCGTGTAAAGTGGTCCCCAACCATTCTGGCACCAGGGACCGGGTGGTCGTATGAGAATCTAATGCCTGATTTGAGATGGAGCTGAGGCGGTGATGCTAGCACTGGGGAGCAGCTGCAAATATAGATGAAGCTTCACTCACTCACCCGCCACTCACCTCCTGTTCTGTGGCCCAGTTCCTAACAAGCCATGGACTGGTACCAATCTGGGGCCCAGGGGTTGGGGACCCCTAGTATAAAGGGAGGCATGGGCCTTAAATGGCAAAGAGGGTAGGGGAACCCTGACCCTAGGAGGACACAGCCAGGGTCTTCCCCAACTGTTTTCATAAACTCAGAAGACGACTAGGCTGGAAGGGGCCTTGTGCTACCTTAGCTTGCAGAAGTAGCCCAAAGGAAACCCCTAAAATAAGGGTGGGCAAGGGAGAAGTTTCTATTTAAAAATGCGGAAACCTTAGAAACAGAGCCCAGGATGTGAGGACACTGTGGGTGAAAAGCCAGAATAAGGGTGGTCGCCTTGTGAAGAGTGTGTGCATGTTGGGGTAGGGTGAATAAGGATCACTGCAGATGGACAGCAGCTTAGCTCTCGACAGCCCAGAGCACTTCCATGGGCCCCTCTCTATCCCCGACAGGTGACACCCACCTCACCACCAGGGAGGACAAAGGGATGGGTGGCCAATGAGAGGTTTTCTTAAAGAAAAGAAACCTTTGTTCTTTGGGACACTGAGCCAAGAGGCTGGTCTTAACCCTTTACCCAGAATGCACATCTTCAAATTTGAATCTGTTGTCCCCTCTCCCTGGGACCTCCCAGGACTCCCCAGACAGTGAGAAACCAAATCTGTGAACAATTAAGCTTTATTTTTACAAAAATGAACATCGTAGCATGTCTCAACAGCTGGTCTGAGGCTGGGCTGGCTCAGAACTCACTGAAAACTGCTGGGTTCCCTTTGTCCTTTCTTGTTTTCAAAGCAAGACCAGACCAGGAATGAGTCCCCAGTCCCAAAAGCTTGGTCAAGGGTGGGATCTGACTGAGGAGGTGGGGACCAGTGCCAACAGGGGTACTGGCAGCCTCGCCCCTCCTTCCAG
>NW_006494611.1:8229883-8278117 GCF_000325575.1 Pteropus alecto | reverse complement strand
CCACACTCTCAGCTGTCCCGGCTCTGTAAGAAGGGGTGTGGTGCCCAGGGCTGGCCTCTCCAGGCCACATCCTTGCTCTGGCCAACAAGGAAGCAAGGTCCGGCAGGTTTGGCTGCATTCTCCCAAAGCAACAGGTCCCTTCTCTCCAAACTAGTTCATGGGAGGGACTGTACCTCTGGGTACTCCCAGACTCTCAGGAGTCAGCAGCCTTTAGCTTAAGGGCCCGAGCACTGTGGTCACAGGTCTGGGAGCACAGGCACAGGGGTGGGGAGGAGGTATCACTGTACCCTCCAGACAGGAGAGGTCCCTGAGTAGCTGGTTTCCCTGGCCCACAGGCTGGGGTGGCCCTGACTGTCATGGGTTTTGAAAGTCCAGGACATGGAGGTTATAAGACAGCGCAGCATAGAGATGCTTGGTGGTGAAGCGCAGGCAGTACACAGGACTGCTGAGGGGCGTCGATGTCAGCGGGAAGGCCTGCAAGGGAGGACAAAATGGCGAGGGTGGCCTGAGTAGGAGATGGGGGAGCCCGAACCCAGGATTCCCGGGCCCAGTGCAATGGGCCAGGTGCCGCTGTAGGCTTCCTCCCACCCTCTCCAGGCACACCCACTCCCAGGTGCGGCCTATAAAAATGAGTCCTGGCTTCCTGGAGGTGAGAGGTGGGTGGGACACCTACGTGTAGGCAGGCCCTTTGGCGCCGGTCCCACAGTCGTACAACTCCGTAGTAGGAGGAACCAGTGGCCAGCAAATGGTTCCCATCTGTCTGCAAGCAGTACAGGGTGCTGTCGTGGGGCTCCTCCCACTCCATGACACACTTCCTGTCCAGGAAGAGGAGACACAGGGGTAGCTTCATGACTGCCCTCCACCTCTACCCCTGCTTCCCCATTCTGGCTGAGAGAGAGAGGTGAATCACCAAATTCTTTAAAAACCAGCCTTACTGAGGGAAAGCCTCAGTAAAGGTCTCTTTCTTGCTAAGCCCCAGACCCAAGGGCAGGTTATGCCTTCATTTGTGTTTCACATGACTAACTACATGTCAAAGAACTTATAAGGCTTCGGAGAGGTAGAAAGGCCTAAAGAAAGGCTGGGACAGAATGCTGAGGGATGGCACCCTGACAGATCCCGAGGCTTTTATCAGGGCCTGGTGGCTACGGTCTCTCAGGCCCCGGGGCCAAGGCTGCTCAAGGTGAAGAGTCTAAGCTTGATCTGACCTTGCCAGCCACTCCTTGCCAGCTCCTGACATGGAGTCTCTGTGCCCTCTCCCATGGGCCCTGAGGACTGGAGTGAAGGCTAAGGCCAGCACAAGGCTCCTATCACCTGTCCTGCCCCGCACACGCACCTGACACTGGCACGGAGGTCCCAGTAGCGAACGTAGGTGTCGTAGCCACAGGACAGGAGTGTGGAAGGGGACTCATACATGACGTCCAGCACCCCAGCCCCTGGGGGGAAGTCACTGCCTAGGTGCGTCATCAGCTGCCCACTGGGGAGAGAGGAGGGGCAGAGAATGAGCAGCTTGGCCCACAAAGATCTTTTGAACCTCCAAATGGCATCTCCTGAGGAAATGCAGCTCTCCTTCCTAAGCTAAATTAGACTCCCTTAGAAAACAGGGGTGCTTAGGGAGGAGATGCTCTGGACTCCCACCCCTCGCACCTCAGTCCCAGTCCCTGCCCCTACTGCCAGCTAAAGGCCTCAATCAGCTGCCAGCAGCCCCTCCATCACACCTGCACACTGGCCACCCGCCACCCAGCCTCTTCTCTGGACGATGAATGAGCCTTGCTGAAGGGGTCGCCCCCGCCCCCGCCCCCCCCCCACATGGTTATTTTATACTCCTTGATCCTGCAGGTCATGCAGTTCTGAGCTGCCTGAGTCCAATGCCTTAATTCCCGCCTGTAATCTGGGGCTCAAACCTCATTGGGGATAAAGACCACACAAAGGGAGAAGGAGAGTCCTAGGAGATGTTAAAACAAGTAAACACCTTTGTGTCTGGGGAGAGAAATCGCTGAGAAAGCAGCTTAGCAGGCTGGTCCCTGGTGTTCCCGGCCCGGCTGGCCCCCGGCCCGCAGCAAGCACGCCTCTGTGATCACAGCCCCCAGCCTGCTGGGCTCCAGCTTGCTCCCCCATCCTCGCCCCTCCCGGTGGCCAAGAGCAGATTACTGAGAAGAACAATTTCTTTGTGACTGTGTAATTCCCTCCGTGACCGCGGTAGTGGGCAGACCCCTCGCCCCGATGCCAGACCCCTGGCAACCATGTAGGGGGGCCTCCTGGCCCTAGCAACAACCCCTCAACATCAAGTGCACCCGCTAATCCCTGTGGCTAGGGGACGGGTAGAACAGTGAGTATACCAAATGACTGAGATGAATGAAGAAGAAGAGAGGCACCCTTCAGGCCCCATTCCTCAGCTTCACCAAGAGATGCTGGGCTCTCCTCCATGGCGTCACAGGAGAAACAAGGCCCTGGACACTTCACAGGGACACACAGGTAAGAGGCTCAGGCATGGAGTGGGGAGGACTTTGTGGTCACATCAGCCCAGCTTTGGCCCAAGCAGTATTCATCAAAGGGCTTGAGGCCACCGAGGCTGCCAGTCATGTGTGTGAATGTGGCCCTCAGCTCCAGTCCTTCCACTGCACACAGACTCCACCCCACACCTCCCTTCTTCCCCATGGAGTCGCTGTCTTCCCTGAAGGCTGAAAGAGTAAAGGAGGAGGCTGTGGGTTCCTTTCTGCCCACTTTGAGCCCTGGACGGTGAAGCAACCCCCAGCAAGTAGCACCATTGCTGACCTAAGTCAGCACTTCTGCCCCCAGCCTCCTCCCCAGGGCAGTGCCTTTCTTCCTATCAGGGTAGATCACGATAAGCCTCTGTGTACGTGTGTGTGTGGGGGGGTGGAATCCTGAGAGGAATCAGGGAAAAAGTTTTCTCCCCAGATCAGGTTCTCCCAGAGATCACTGACCTGCCTTCCCAGCGGGCCCCTGGCCATGACTCAACACCCTCTTCCCTGGAGCAGGCCAGAGCCCCAAGAGGGGTTGGTCTCGTTCTCACGGGTACACATGCACATTTGTGCACACTGGGTAGGGGCTGTTTTGCTCCACAGTTCTCCCTCTCCTAGATTTGGGGGCCCTGCCCCCTCCATTAGTGAGGCCTTCAGGAATGACTGAGGAGCTCTCTCCTTTAATCTACAGAAGTAATTTCATGTTTGTCTGTTTGAAACAGAAGATGAAAGGCAGTGGGGTTGGGGGCGTGAAGCCCAGCATGGCTCTACCTGCCCACCCCTGGTCCCAGGGCTCAGAAGGAAGGAAGGCTGGTCATCCCTGGCTGGGCAGGGTCAGCAGCGTAGGGGCCACACCCAGGCCAAGTTGCCGATCTGGACCCCTGCCCCAGTGTCCCAGCCACCACTGGAAAGTGTCATGCCACAGTGTCTGCAATAAGAAACACAGAACACTACCCTCTGAGGGAGACCCAAGGGCCAGAGTGAGCACCAACCCCTGAGGACCAGGACAAGTCCAGAAAGACCCTCGTCTGCCAGCCCAGCCTGGCCAGGGTCTGAGAAGTTTCTTTCTGCAGCACTGTTCTCTGATTCTCTGAAACAGCCACACACACTTTAAATAGGCCAATAAAAAGATACAATTTCTCTTGCCTCTGGGCCAGGGACCCTTGAGACTCTGTTGTGCAGTGCCCGTGAGGTTAAGTTCAGAGCATAAACTGACACACCAGGCTCTGGGAAATGGCCCGTCTCTTCAAATAGCAGCCCAGCAGTGCCATAGAAGTCCTGCTGGGGCTTTGATTTGGGAAAACAAACAGAAATGGCATCGTAGGCCCTTCGTGGCCCCCACCCCAGGCCCAATTTAACTAGAAAACTCTAGCTCAACTGCTCTGGTGGAGAGAGAAAGATCTGTGGACAATAGCCCCAACCTTTGGGGGGAAGGGGGACAAAACAAGCTGTCTGTCTCTTCAGCCCCTCCTCCAGCTCCTTTTCTTAATGCAAGTGTGTTCTTGTAAAAACGATTAGATTGCAATTTGTATAACATGGTGACCCCCAAATTCAGACATTTCACCCCTTTTCTCTGGAAAGAATGTTAAGAATGCTTCTGGGCCTATCACCGTGGGGGGCAGGACGGGGTGCAGAGCCTTGGCTGTCCCACAACTTGTGTGGGAACAGGGCTGCTGCTCAGAGCCCCAGGCCAAGACAGGAGCAAGGGCTGGATCTGTCACTATAGAAGGCCAGACAAAAAGTCCATTCCCTTCCAACTCTTGTGCACAAAGCCTGGGCCTCCAGGAGCCGCTGAGGGCTGGGGGGCCTCCAGTACCCAGCCTCCCCAGAGCATGACTCCAGCAATTCTCTCTCGACCCAGGGAAAGATAAAGACAGATGGGGCCGCCCCTGTGAGCCTGATGAATGAGATCAGACGGACGATAGCCTGAAGGAGGCGTGTTCCCATAGCTTGGCTATGTGCAGCCTCAGCCCAGGGAATCAGCCCTTGAAGAGGGAAACAGGTCTCCTCGGACTAACTCACACTGCTGCCCAGGAAATTCCACTGACGCTGGAGGAAAGTGGGAGGATAGAGAGGAACTTCCTAAAGGTCAGAGGGATAAGGAAATTTAAATAAGACATTGATCCCCTGTCACCATCTTTATGGGGACAGCTAATGGGCGGTAGGTGCTGGCCCTGAAGACCCAGATGTCTGATCTGGGAGAGGCCCTGAGTGCCAAGCTAAAGTCTGGCAGGGCGGGACTGCAGTCCCTGGTAGGCACACCCCTCCTCCCCCAGCCTGGGCCCTGCAGAGCCAGGAAGCTTAGTGCCCTGCTCCTCTCCCTCCCTTCCTCTCGCCCTTGGGTCCTTTCATCCCAACCTCTGGACACCTCACCCTGCCTGGCCTGCCTGAGCTCCCACCACAAGCCACAGCCCGTAGAAAGTCCTCCAGTGCTAAAGTGTCTTGAAGTACCCCTGGCTCCCACATCTAAGAATGCCTGTAACCCCCACACCATTTCACAGCCACTGTTAACATACTGGGTTCCTGACGATGTCTCTGGAGATCATGTGGGTGGGTGCTTATTCCTGTATGTGTATGGGTGTGAGGACACCCCATCTGGCATGCGCTACCTCGAAATGTAACAATGACTTTTGGGGGATGGACAGGATGGGAGGGTGACAAACAGTTCACTTTCCTACATCTGTTCTGCTCCCAGGAGACAGAAGCCTGAAGGTGTAAGCTGGGCCCAACATGGTTGCTAAGAAAATGGGAGGTTTTTCTTCCCTCCCTTCCTTCCTCCTTTCCTCTCCACCTCCTTCCCTCTCTTCCTTTCTTTGATCAACAGCCATTTACTGAGCACCTTCTCTACACAAGGCATTGTGCTTAAAAGAAGCTCCGGAGAGATGTGAAATGTGACTGAAGGAGACACTGCCCCAGTCCTCAAGGAGTTTTCAATCCAGTGAGGGGAAGAAGTCTGTCATGTATTCAATTAACAATGCAAAGTGTGACCTGGTGAGTACCATAAGAGAGCTGAAAGGAAGTTTTATAATGGCACAGATATGAGACCAATTTTGGCTGTGGGTATTGAGCAACTCTTCAATGACTGATAGCATTGTGACAGGCAATGACAGAGGAGTGGGGATGGCCCTGATGAAGAACCAGCAACAGGAGAAGATCAGAATGGGCTCACCTAACTGGCAATCTGGTTTGGCCAGAGGCATGGATATGTGAGGGGAACAAGCTGGCATGATCTGGCTTCCAGTTCATGGTGGACACATTGCTCAGCGGGTATGAACTCGACGAATGGCAGAGGGCCACAAGACTTTTAAGCAGGGAGTGCTTTTCCTAGTCCAGCCCTCTAGTGGGGAAACCAAAAGAAGAAAGGAAGCAGATAGGTCCCAAATGTAACCACAAAGTGGTGGAGACAAGGAGAAGCCCATGGAAGCTTCACCTGCCCTGGTCCCAAGAAGGGCCCTTCGCCAGCACACAGCCCTTCACATGCATGTGTGTACACGTGCACGACCCCAGCACCCACCCACGCACACGTGTTCAGACACAATGGCTCAAAGGCCAGGCAGCCGGGCAGCCCACTTTGTACTGCTAACAAGGGGACCGTAATTACAGGAAGGGGCAGCCGGGCAGATAAAAGGATACAAAATTTCAACATCTGTTGCCATAAAGGGATAAGGAGAAGTGAAACGCAAAGTATCAGTTTGGTGTCAGCAGGCAGAGAGCCAATTTCAAAGAGTTCAGGGGGACAGAGGGGACAAGAAAGAAAAAGGAAAGAGGTGGGGAGAAAGAAAGAAAGAGAAAGAAATTACAGGGTTCCTTAAAGAGGTAAAGAAAAAAGAAAATGAAAAAAGCTGTCAGTAATACTTTCAAAGAAGGCAGGTACTTTAAAGAGGGGCAATTCCCGTAATCAGCCTGACTGAGGGCCAGGCCCCCTACCCGGGAGGAGGCGGAGGGCCTGGGGCGGAAACAAAGCCACACCTGGGAGGGATGGGCACTAATGGTGCCCTCAGAGCAGCCCATTCTGCACTCAGGACACTAATTCCTCCTGCAGACGGTTAGAAAGGCTGAAGCCTGGCACCCCTTGCCATTCCGAATGCCAGTAGATGCCCTGATATTCAGCTCCTGTGCTCAATCCACAGACCCAAGATAAGTTCCCCAGGGAGAGGGGGTGTGTGTGATGTCAGGCCAGTCAAACCTCCTCCTCCTAGGCCTTCCTGCAGGTGGGAGGCAGGCCCCACACAGACAACACCTTCCCTGTAGCCTAGCCCAGGGCCCTGCCCAAATGCAGACAGAATACACAATATGGGCCTTGATTCTTCCAGACCCCAGGTTCAGGAATTAGGATGGCTTTGGCACAATACCTTGGGGCCTAATGGGACCCCAGTGCCTAGCTAAGCATACTCTATGCTATTTGTCAAGATGGACCCCTTAGGAGCTGGGACTGGGTCTGAAGACTATCCACCCTCAGAAGCAGAAACATGCTGACACCTGCAAATTGGGTAGAGGACTCCAACTTTCTATCTCTCTGGTTTAAACAAGTTAGAAATCCCATCCTTGGGCCCAACCCGTGGTCCCCAGCTCCAGGAGAGAAAATGGTAGAAAGGATGAAGGGAGAAGGGGACAGCCCATTCTCTGACATATAAGCAATGGCTCTCTGCCATAGCTACCCTAGGACCTGTGTGCTTCAGCCAGGACCTCCCCTTCTCCAGTCCATAGGAAGAGTCTCCAGTGGACTTGAAGGAATGAAGGGCTGAAGAAGCCAGGGTGACCTTGAAAGGAGTTCCCAGGCATTGAGAAGCTGCCTGAGGATGGCTACTGAGAGGCACAGATGCACAAGGGAGCACTGGTGCCCACTAGGGCACCTATACCTTCAAGCTGTGTCCTAGCCCCCTCCATCTTCCTGAGGGCAGCCCCTGGGGGAGTGATGCTCAGAGCAAAACTGCCCCTCCAGTACTGCCTCCCCCCAGTCATTGTACACACATAAAAGAGAAAATCCCAGTGCTCCTCAAGTTTCAGTGGTGACAGGTTAAAAGCGAAAGAATCCCTCTGGCATCGCACACCGCCCCGCCACTGAGTCCTGCCAGTGATGTCGCTCCACCTTCCAGATTGGCCTGTCAGTCAGGCTTTGGCCTTATTGAAAGATCAAACTCTGTCCTGCCTGTTCATTACCTTAATCCTATTTTCTACATGGCTTTATTATCTGCTCAGGCTTCTCTGGGAAAGACAGCTACAGACAGTCGTCCTGTCCATCCATTTCCTCCCACCAAAAGCGGATGTCTCCACCAGCATATCTTTCCCCGATCCCCACACCTCTTGGTCCTCCAAGCTCCCCTGGGGACAGGAGAGATGTTTAAACAAGGCCCGACTCCTCTCAGTGGTAAGAAGGGGAGTATAGGGGCTAGAGAGAAGGCAATGCCAAGTGACATCAAGGCAGCCCTGCCACAGGCTGGCCAGAGAATATAATGGTTGTTTCTTGTCTGGCTTTAGTGAAAATTGAAGCCATAGCTGTCTTGTGCCCATTCTCACTTGGGTTCTTTCTGGGTTCTGTAAAAACTCAGTGTTTGGAATTCGTGAGGTCTAGAGATTTTATAAAAGAATGCCATTCAAGGGGTTAGTGCCTTAGAAGTCCATCCTGATCATAAATCTGTGTCCGGGCATACCCCCCACTAAGGCAACCACAGCCAAAAGAGGCCACTCGAAGATTACTCAACTCTCGAGATAAAGCTGGGCCACGGTGGTGTGCCCACCCCATCCCCTAGCTTGTCCGCCATCCCGAGCCCTGGCCAGCCATGATGCCAAGGATAAGATCTAGCTACGTAACTATACAAAACTGACTTTCAGCAGAAATGCCCATTTTGTGACCTACAGCCTTACTGTTACAGCCTGCTCTGTGATATGAGGGTCAGCAGGTTCAATTCCCCCTCCACTTGTCACAGGCCACAAATATTTGCAGGATTAAAAGGCTGAGCCTCCACAAACTCCAAGGTACCAATGTGGAAGACAGATGTAGATGGGAGAGGAAGAGAGGGAAGGAGACAGCTTACAGTGGTTGACTGTCCCCATGGTGACAGGCATTGTGTGGGTACTTTTTCAAAAAAAATTTTTTTTCTACTAGTTCTATTGGTAGGGATAATTAAATTCCATTTACAAATGTAGAAACTGAGGCCAAGAGAGGCCCATAGATCACAGAATTAATATCCAGCAGAATCAATTCTGGAACCCAGGTCTGTCTGACTACACAGCCTGTGCTCCCTCTGCAGCTCCTCACAGCCTCATGACACACCAGAGGAAGAGCTCCTTCTGCCCCATCCCCATTCAGAAGCAAGAAGTTGCCAGAAACAGGAGTTTGGTAGGGCGAGCCATGGAAATAACTTTCACAGACTGCAAGACCTCTAACATCTCAGGGCCTACAAAGGAACAAAGGAACCCTTGGAAGTTTTAGCTATGCTGACAACAGTGTGATGCGATCAACTAAAGTAACTAAAGTAGATCTCCAATAAGAGAGGTAATAGCACCTGCTACTCATCAGCCCACACCTGCTATGTTCACTATTCAGTTATGAATAATCCATTTCAACAGAGAACAAACCAGATAAATTAGAGAAACTTTCAGGTGAGAACGGTCCTGAAACCAGTGTGAGAAAAAAACTGTAGGTCACCCATCCAGCTATTCCTTTCTTTCTTGCTAACCAAACCCTGATTCTGTGCCTACCTCTTCCATCCCCCACTGCCCAGAAGGTGAATCTTGACTGGTCATTCCATTTCCTGTGTCAGCGTTTGATTTAGGGTGAGTACTGGAATATACTTTTGGCTCATTAAATATGAGAAGTCTGCTTGGGGGCTCCTAGGAAGGGCTTCCTCATTTTAAAAGGAGGCCCCAGCAGGGACACGCCCTCCTCCTTTCTTCTTCCCTTTGGATATTGCCTTATGAATTGCCTTATGATTTTGTAAACAAGCCTGTGGGCAAGGGCAACAGCCCATCTTGACTGGGGTGGCAAAGCAGGAAGCTGAGGAGAAAATGGGCCTTCATGGTCTCACTGAGCTATTAAATCCATCGAGCCAGCCAACCATCCAACTTCTGGACTCCTTGTTATTTAAGACATTAATAATCCCTTTATTGTTTGAGCTACTTTGAATTAGGCCTTCATTACTTACAGCCATATGCACCCTAACTGATCTACTCTGTTTATGAGCAACAATTAAAGGGCCTCAGACTTTTGGCCTGAAAATGATAAGACCCTGAAGGAACAGGACCAAAGCTTTCTGAAATTGAAAGGCCTGTCTTCAGAAGAGAGGTTCAACTTGCTTCTTGTCAGGATCACAGTTCCAGGAAGACCAATCCTTGATGAAGGGTAGGCATTCTAACCCGTAGAGCTATTCAGAGATATAATGTGGTGTTTGGTGAAGTCATGAGGTTCCTATCCCTGCAGCTGAATGACGAAGAGAATGTTGTAGAAAAAAACACATTTAATTAAGAGATCTCATGTAGTACAAAAAAATCTTTTGGAAAGACTGACGATACAATGGGTTTTTCATAAGAAGATATATGGCTAATACTTTCCCTGGGACATGGAGAGAAAAGGAGAAGACAAGCTAGAGCAGCTGAAGCAGGAGGCAGGTGAGATGAGCACATCCTCACCACTGCTGTAAACTACAGCATTGAAAACCAGAATGTAGGTGCCTAGAGCAAGGTAAAGAGTTCTCAGACTTGAAGCAAACAAACAAACAAACAAAAAGTGACAATACCAAATGCCAATAGGATGTGGAGAAACTAGATCTTTCATACATTGGAGTCGGAATATAAAGTGGTAAAGATACTCAAAATAGTTTGGCAGATAAGAAAACTAAACCAAATGACCTGGCAATTGTACTCCTGGGCATTAATCCCACAGAAACGAAAACATATGTCCACACAAAAGCCTATACACACAAGTGTTCACTTTATTTGCAATAGTCAAAAAATTGAAAACAACCCAGATGTCCTTAAGTGGGTGAATTCTGTTCAACAGGAACTTTGGTATATCCATTCCAGGCAATGTACTACCGAGCAATAAGAAGAAAAGTGCTATTGATACGTGTTAACAACGTCTATGGGTCTCAAGAGAATTATGCTGTTAAAGGTGCAAAAGGTTACATACTATATTATTTCATTTATATAATACTTTAAAAATGACAAAATTATAGAGATGGAGAACACATAAGTGGTTGCCAAGGATTAGGGAAAGGACGAGAGAATAGGTGTGACTCTACAGGGTACATGAGGGACCTCTGTGCTGATGGAACAAACAGTCTGTATCTTGATTGTGGTAGTGGTTACTTCAATCTACACACAGGATAAAATTGCAAGGAAACACACACACGTGCAATCTGAATAAAAGTCTATGGTCTGTACCAATGTTAATTTCCTGGTTTTGATATAATGTTATGTAAGATGTTACACAGGTACCTTGCTGTCCTATTTTTATAATTTCCTATGAATCTGTAATTATTTCAAAATAAAAAGTTAAAAACACACACACACAATAGAATGGCAGAAAATTAGATGGGAATGTGTCAAGCTTGCCAAGGCAGAGAATTGCGAATAAAACCTGGATCTATTTTAACTTTTCCATATAATCCTTTTTATGCATCTGTAGGCCACTTCTAAAATGTCTTTATTTTACAAAAATCATCTTTAGATGAAATTTTATGTAGCCACATAGTTAAGCACTCCTCAGAAAAAAAGTATCATAAATCCAAACTTATTATAAATTTAATATGAAATTATTTACCTATTATAAATTACTTCAACAGTCTCCTCAAGCTAACCGATTTCTTGTGAGGTGACACAGCAGAGGCTGTCAGTGGGTTGCGGGGCAGGAGTCTGCCCCAGCCTCCTCCTGCAGCACTGGGCAGCCCACTGAAGCAGGCACAGGCTCAGCCAGCTCTCTCTACTGCCTCCCCGGCCACTCCACCCCACCCCCACAGCAAGCCATGGTGGGTCCAGGAATCTCTTACCTGTTGAGGTCCCAGATTCTTAGGGGTGAGAAGTGCCCACAGCAAGCTGTCCCTGTCACAAAAGAGCTGCCAAACAAAAGGAGAGCAGAGTCAGGTCTGGCTTGTCAGAACTTGTAGTGGAAATCGCTACACAATTAGAGGTGCCATATTCATTTTCCAGGGGCTTCTGGGTTTAAGCCAGGATGAGAGAAGCAGCCACGAGAGCCATCAGAGAAGTTGTAGGAAGACCACTAGAAGCATGGTGAGGGCTGTAACCTCCCAGTGCTGCCTGGCCACAGGAGCCACAGGTTCAATGATAGCTGAGCTTGCCACTCCAACCCAGCTGGTGTGGTCTCTGACCACGACAAAAACAGGTCCCTAGATGAGCAACTCTGAGGCCAAGGGAGAGTAAGCCTGTTAGGCTTCAGCTATATGAAGTTCACAAAGCCATGGCACAGAAACAGTCTCCTGGGAATAGGCTGTTAGATGCTGGAGGGTAATGCCCTGGTCAGAATTGAGGGTGGCTGGGAGGACTTCCTGTTTAAGCGCTTTTTTAGAGCTCAAAGAATTTGGTAATATGGTACAAACACAGGGCGGATGTAAAGGCACCAAAAATAAGAGAGTAAAAAAAAAAACTATGAAAAATGAGTAAATGAAAAAGTGCTAGTGGGAGAGTATGGGAGGGAATGGGAGGGAATGGGAGGGAATGGGAGGGAATGTGAGGGACCAGGGAGCCAGGGCTGCTGTGGAGTGTGATGGGAGTCAGGGAGTGTTTAGAGCAGAGGTCCCCAACCTTTTTGGCACCAGGGACCAGTGCCCTATGAGAATCTAATGCCTGATGGTCTGACATGGAGCTAAGGCAGTGATGCCAGCACTGGGAGCAGCTGCAAATACAGATGAAACTTTGCTCGCTCACCCACCATTCATCTCCTGTTGTGCAGCCCAGTTCCTAACAGGCCACAGACCAGTACAGGTCTGGGACCCGAGGGTTGGGGACCCCTGGTTTAGAGGACAACAACAGACACTGCCAAGAGGCAGGTGAGAAGAAACAATTTGACCACATTTCCCAGAGTGTCTCTTAAACCCCTAAATGTTCAACATATACAATCTACAGGGTTTCATTTTAAGTGCAAGCACAAGCCCAGTGAGTAGGACCTATGCAATGAGCCAGGGTGGCTGTAGTGCTAGGACTAGAACTTGAACCTATGCGCCAGGCCATTCCTTTGTTAGAGGATTTGGCAGGGGTGGGGAGAGGAAACCAGCAGGAACCCAGGGCTTGAAAACCTAAACCAAGAGCATGATTGTTGAAAGCAGTTATGTCACTCAGGAGCCCTGGGGCAGGGAATGGCCATGTCTCTACTTGTCAGGCAAAGGGGGAGGGGTACTGGACATACTAATGACACTTTGGCAATGTGGGGCAGCAGCCCATCCGCCCTGGCCCTGCCTAGCACCTGTGGCTCTCTGATCCCAAGCATGTCAATGGGGAGATGGATTTCCGCAGAGAGGGCTCGGAAGAAGCCAGTGGCTTTGGCTGGGGGTGAGTTGGCCTGCCAATTACCGATGGGGGAGATGTTAGGGCAGGCATTGCCCAAGCCACTGATTAACAATCAAAATTGCAGGACAGGTGTCTGCTTTTCAGCCCCAGACTGACAAAATGGCCACGTGAGCCACCCTGGGGCTTCCATGCCTCAAGCCAAGACTTCCTCTGTGGACATACTCCATCATCCCAGCTGCCTCTCAACCCATAGGAGTGCCAGCAGCCACTAAACTAGTGTGGTGTGCCAAAACAGCCACTCTGTCATGCCCCAAGTGACTCCCAGCCTGGGAAGCGGCTGCTGGACAATAAAGCCCCAAACTACAAAGCCAGGAGGTATTGTCCTCACCTCCCTCCCCCTGACATTTTTTTCTTGAGGGTAATCCATTAATAATTGGTAAAGCCAATTACTTTGGGTTGGAAACATAATAGCCACTTGGAAATCATTCGAGCGGGCAATTGGGCTCTCTAGACTTTTGAGGAGTAGGGGCCAGGTGAGGGGCGCCAGCACAGACATTTCTTAGGGAGGCCTGTAGCAGGCCTCTGGCCACAGACCTAAATTAGCGTCAAGGTAAGTCAATAGAAAGAGAGGTGGGAGGAACCTGGAACCTGAATCCTTGCCACTCTCACAGCTCTGACCTCCCAGCAGGCTGGGGTAGGGATGGGAACACCTTCCCCTGGGACTCCTGTCCTTCTCTATTCCTGCCTGGCCGCCCACCCTGGCCCTGTCCATCCGCCACCAGGAGTGCCTCTCATCTTCATACCCCACAAAAACCTTTCTTAATTGCTTGGACATGACACTCACAAACATTTCTTTTTACAAGCTGTACTTTCCCCTTGTTTTACCATGTGAAGCAGGAAGAAAAAGAGGAAAAGTAGAGAGTCTTCCTGGCACTTATGAGGACTTAAGAGTTTAATGAAATTTAATACAGTAAAAAACCATGTAAGCAACAGTCGAGCAGATTTGGAGCCAGGTCCCACTGGGAACACACACCTGGACTCACACCAGAACCATGGAGACTGCCCAGGAACAGGGACAGCAAACCTGTAATGAACAGACAGAGGTAGAAGCTGCTCCCCAGGTGGTTTGACCATCATTCCTCTGAGTCATCCCAGCTGCCTCTCAACCCATAGGAGTGCCAGCAGCCACTAAACTACCACACTTTGATCTCACCTTCACTGGACAAATGGTATTTGGAGGTTATCTTCCCACCTTCTCTTTGAGATCATGGAGCCATTTGGTGGCTCTTGTGTACTCCAATGCCCAGCACAGTGCTTGGCCCAGAAGAGGCACTCAGGACAAAACTGTGGACTTGAACTGAAAGGGCTTTCCGAAGCTCACAGACAACAAGGCTGAGAAGCATACAGGCTGTGAAGGGGGTCCCTCTGCTTCTTAAAAGAATAATTTCCAAATCAGCAGACTCAGACCTGCCTGAATGAAACATGACACAGTCACACATCATTGGGGCAGTGAAGTCCCTCATAAGCACCAAAACCAGAAAATAGATGAGAAGTAGCAACAGTCCCTAAATATTAATGTCAAAACACATGTATGCGCACACGTGCGCGCGCGCGCACACACACATACACACATACACACACACACAAGTGCACACAGTCTCTCAGTTTAAGGGTCTAAAAGTCATTCTGACTCAATAAACTCTACTCTTTTTAGACAAGAAAGTGCTTACCAGCAGCCAGCCTTCTACTATTTCTCATCCTATGCCCAGATCTCCAGCGTACCTTACTGGCCTCCTGGCAATGACAGAGATCACCATAAGCCCAAGCAGTAGACGTAGAAGCCCTCATATCAGAGGTAGACACCAAGAGAACTAGGGGTTCTCGTACTCATTTTGAGGAATAGAAAACAATAAGATACAGAAAAGAGAAGAGGAAGGTAAAAAGGGAAATAAACTGGGTGTGGGCAGGATGAAAAGAAGGTAGATTCTTGCTGCCTCTGCCTATTTTAGGCCCTCTTAATTACACAAGTAATTTATTGAGCACTTACTATGTGCAAGGTTCTGAGAAAGTATTTCAAAAGCATTATCCCATCTAATCCTCATAACCCCATGCAATAGGTACCACTTTCCCTATTTCGCTGACAAGGAAACCGAGGCACAGAGCAGTAATATACCTTGTTCTGGCTCACACAGGGAGCAACTAGAAGGACTGGAAATTTGAACCCAGTCAGTCCTGATTCCAGAACCAAGTGATTTTACACCCCTGGCCCTGTAAGTTCTCTCCTCAGCACCTGATATAATGCCTGGCGTAAACTGAAAATTCAAATGCTTGTTGAATGAAGGAATGGACAAATGAACAAATGACTCTACCTGGAAGAAGAAAGGAGAGCCAGAGTGGCTCTGAGTAGGGGCAGCAGAAGAGGCGAACTTAGCAGCTGGGCCCCGTGGCTGGCCCAGAGCCGCCCAGCTGGCCCAGGCCCCAGCCGCCTCTGAGCCGGGGCTGACACACTTTGGCAAGGGAGGCCACCAGAGCTGTCACATCATTCACCAACATGCCCATCAAGTGTATTCAGTTCTCTTCAACCCGCATTGGCATTTTAATTACTGTTGGGTAAACTAATTTGTACAAATGAAGGCTGGGCTGCCTAATAGAATATGCAAGCTCTCTGACCTCTGACAGGCACTGACACGAGATACAAAGGCCGCCGAGGAAGGCTTTTTATCTGAGCCTTATTACTCTCTATTACTCCAATTAGTCAGGCTCCAGTGCTCCTAATTGGAGGAAAAATTGCAATTAAATCAATTTTTGATGGGCTGCAAGTGGGCTCCCAAACTGCCCTGCTTGTGAAACACTGATATTATAGCAGCAAAGGTCACAGGCCTCATCAGCACCTGGGGGCCCCCCAATATCCCTTGCCCCCCCCAAAAAATGCTTCAAGGAAATCTCTGCCCCTCTATCGGCTTAGCCAGCAAGGGTGGGAAGAAGGGAGTCATTAGAACATGTCAGGTCTCATTGCTGCTGCTGCCATCTGCTAACCTGTGCCACTGACATCATTACAGCAGCTAAGTCCCAAAGCATGAATGCAGTGCGAAGGTCACACAAACTCACTCAGCCAGGGAAAGCCAGGAGCAGTAGTGCAGTGACAGCACTGTGAGGGAGGGACCAGTGGAGTGGGAACAGGAGGTCACCAGAAGTCAGGAAGAGGAGAGACAGAGGCTTGGCAGGTGAAAGTGTGAGGCAGCCAGTTCCCAAGATCCCAGAGCACCCTGGTCCACCCAAAAGAAAAGGAAATAGATGTGCTTGGAAAGGAAAAAAAACAGAGAGGCAAAGAAATCATGTTCTTTCTAGCAAACATCTCACTTTGTAGCTGGGGAAACATACACCTGAATGCTGCACACACATCAGAAGGTGAGAGTCACATTGGTGACAAGGGTAAGAATAGACTTATAGGGCCTGCCATCCATAGTAATGCCTGCCTATAAAGGCTGGGCAGGAAGCAGGTGCCCAGAACTAAAGCTGCACGATCAGGGAAGGGAAGATAAACACAATTTGGTTCATCAAACTAAAGCATAATAAGATATATATATATATATATTTTTTTTCTTTTTTACAGGAAGAAGCCAAGAATATACAATGCGGAAAGAATACTCTCTTTGATAAATGGTGACGGGAAAACTTGAAAGCCACATGCAAATGAATGAAACTACACTATTATCTTACACCATACACAAAAATTAACTCACAATGGATTAAAGACTCGAATGTAAGACCTAAAACAATAAAACTCCTAGAAGAAAACAAAGGCGGTAAGCTTGTTGACATCAGTTATGAGCAATGACTTTTTTGGATCTGACTCCAAAAGCAAGGGCAAGAAAATAAAAAATTAACAAGTGAAACTACATCAAACTAAAAAGCTTCTGTGCAGCTAAGGAAATCATCAACAAAATAAACAGGCAACCCACTAAATGGGAAAAACAATGGGCAGAGGACCTGAATAGACATTTTTCAAAAGAAGACATACAGATAGCCAATAGGCACATGAAAAAGATGCTCAACATAACAAATCATCTGAAAAATGAAAATCAAAACCACAGTGAGGGTTCCGGTCAAGATAGCAGAGTAGGTAAACATTGTGTTGGCCTCCTCTCACAATCACATCAAAATTACAACTAATCTACAGAACCACCATCATTGAGAATCACCTGAAGTCTAGCTGTACAGGAGTCATATAACTAAGGACATACAGAAAAGCCACATCGAGACTGGTAGGAGGGGCTAAGACACAAAATGGAATGGCCCAACACCCACATATGATGGTTGAGAATCAGGGGAGATATCTCGGCTGTGAATGTCCCCTTCGAGGAGCGAGGAATCCCAGCCCCACACCAGGCACCCCAGCCCAGGGCCCAGTGCCAGAAAGAGAAGTCCCCATAACTTTTGGCTGTGAAAATCAGTGGAGTTTATGGCTGAGTGAGATAGAGGGCTGCTGGAGTCCCAGGTGCTCTTCTGAAAGGGGCCATGCATGGACTTACTTGCTGACGGACTGACTTGTTCTGAGCTCTAGCACTGGGGCAGCAGCTCAAAAGGCACCAGGGACATATGGGGAGGAACTGAATTGTCTGGCTGCAGGGTGAGGGCTGGAGGGGCAGCTTCTCCCAGAGAGAAGTGCTGGCAGAGGGCACTGTTCTTTTGTTGAAGCCTCCTCTAACACAGCTTGCAAATGCAAGCAGCTGCCATATCTGAATCTTCATCTACATAGCTAACACCATTCACCTCACCCTGGTGATTCCCTGTGACCCCCATCCCACCCAACCTGCAGGCCTACCAAAGCTACTTCCATTGACTTTTCCATGAAAATGTCCTGTCTTGGCTCAGGTTGCAGACCTTCCTAAAATCTCTCAAAGGTTCACAAACCTCAAACAAGCAGCACTTGACCTTGGTATGCCCCGTACTGCTTGCGAAGCAGCCCCAAGACTGGCACTAGTGGCAGCCTGCCTCAGTTCATAGCTTAGCCTCTCCTAGGTACCTCCAAGCCCAGCACAAGTGGAAGACATCTGTAGATCACTTCGTAGTTCATACCAAGTGCCCATGGACAGGGCAGAGGCAGTAGATGACTTTGGCCTGCACCAGAGCCTCTCCCAAGAGGCCCCAGAACCAACACACCAACAAAGAGATAAAAAGCATAAAAGTGGAAATAGAAACCATAAAAAAGAACCAGTCAGAAATGAAGAATACAATAACTGAAAACAGCAGCAAGAAAAAAGAACCCAAAAAGATGAGGTTAGTTTAAGCGGTCTCTGGGACAACATCAAGAGTACCAACATTCACATCACAGGGGTACCAGAAGGAGAAGAGAGACAACAGGAAATTGGAAACCTATTTGAAGAAATGATGACAGAAAACCTCCCTAACCTGGTGAAGGACATAGACATACAAGCCCGGGAAGCACAGTCCCAAACCAGACGAACCCAAAGAGGCCCATAAAGGGGCCCATACCAAGACACCACATAATTCAAATGCCAAAGGTTAAAGACAAAGAGAGAATCTTAAAAGCAGCAAGAGAAAAGCAGTTAGTTACCTACAAGAGAGCTCCCATAAGACTGTCAGCGGATTCTTCAACAGAAACTTTGCAGGCCAGAAAGGATTGGCACGAAATATTCAAAGCCATGAAAAGCAAGGACCTACGACCGAGATTCCTCTACCCAGCAAAGTGGTCATTTGGAATTGAAGGACAGATAAAGAAAGAGCTTCCCAGAGAAGAAAGAGCTAGAGTTCAAGAAATGTTAAAGGGACAAGAAGAAGAAGAAAGAAGGGAGGAGAAGGAGGAGGAGGAGGGGAAAAGGATAAAAAATATGAATAATAAAATGGCAATAAGTATATATCTATCAACAATTACTTTAAATGTAAAGGAATTAAACGCTCAAATCGAAAGACATAGGTTGGCTGAACAGATAAGAAAACACGGCCCCTACACACGCCACATACAAGAGACTAACCAGATCAAAAGATACACAGAGAATCAAAATAAAAGGATGGAAAAAGATATTTCATGAAAACGGAAACAAACAAATAAAGCTGGGGTAGCAATACTTGTTATACCAGACAAAACAGACATTAATACAAAGGCTATAACATGTGACAAAGAAGGCCTAGTAATCCCATTTCTTCAAAACACTACTTCTTAGGGACGTGTGTATCTGCTATATGTTCATTGCAGCATTATTTACAATAGCCAAGATATGGTGGCAACCTGGGTGTCCATCAATGGATGAATGGATAAAGAGATGGTACATATATGTAACAAATATTACTTAGCCATAAAAAAGAATGAAATCTTGCCATCTGCAACAACATCGATGGACCTAGAGGGTATCGTACTGAGTGGAGTAAGTCAGACAGAGAACAGCAATGTCATATGTGGAATCTAGAGACCAAGATAAACAAACAACAGAAACAAGCTCATAAATACAGAGAGGATTTTGATGGTTGCTGGATTGGGGGAATGGGGAGATGGGTGAAAGGGTGAGGGGGATTAAGAGGTACATATTGGTAGTAAAAAATAGTCATGGGGATGTAGAATATAGCATGGGGAATGTAGTCAGTAGTATTGTAATAACTATGCAGGATGTCAAATGGGTACTGGATTTGTCAGGGTGATCATTTCATAAGCTATATAAATATCTAATCACTGTGTTGTGTACATGAAACTAATATACTGTATGTCAACTATAATAGAAAAAATGAAAATATAAAAATTTCTTTAAAAACCACAATGAGATATCATCTCACACCTGTTAGAATGGCTATCTAATATCAAGAAGACAGTAAATAACAGGTGATGGCAAAGATGTAGAGAAAAGGGAAAGCTCATACATAGCTGGTGGGAATGTAAATTGGTGCAGCCACTACGGAAAACAATATGGAAGTTCCTGAAAAAAATTTAAAATAGAAGTACCATATGATCCAGCAATTCTACTACTGGGTATTTATCTGAAGAAAACTAAAACACTAAGTCGAAGCGATATATACACTCCCATGTTCACTGTAGCATTATTCAAAATAGCCAAGATACAGAAACAACCTAAATGTCCATAATGAATGGATAAAGAAGATGTGATTCATATATACGATGAAATATTACTCAGCCATAAAAAAAGAATGGAATCTTGCCATTTGCAACAACATAGATAGGCTTTGAGGGCATTATATTAAGTGAAAAAAGTCAGAGAAAGACACTGTGTGATTTCACTGATATGTGGAATCTAAAAACAAACAAACAAACAATCGAATCAAAACAAAACCAAACAAAAAACTAAGCTCATAAATACAGACAGAGAACAGACTGGTGGTTACCAGAGGGGAAGGGGATTGAGGGTGAAGGGTATCAAAATGTACAAACTTCCAGTTATAAAATAAATAAGTCATGGGGATGTAATGTACAGCATGGTGACTATAGTAAATAATACTATACTGTATATTTGAAAGTCACTAAGAGAGTACATCTTAAAAGTTCTCATCAGAAGAAAGTTTTGTAACTATGTATGGTAATGGATGGTAACTAGACTTCTTGTGGTGATCATTTCACAATGTACACAGATATCAAATCATTATGTTGTACATCTGAAACTGATGTATTATATGTCAATTATACATCAATAAAACATAGCCTGTATACAAAAAAAAAGAAAGATGGAAAGAAACATGCTAAAATGCTAAAAGGGATTGTGTTTGGGCAATGGAGTGATTAGCAATTCCTTCTCTTCGGTTTTCTCTATTTTCCAAATCTTCTTTAATGAGCTACTTTTTAAAGGGAAAAACATACTATTTACATCTTGTAAGAGAAAAGAGAACAAAACCAGACATTCTTGTCTACTGACTCATGGCCAAGAGCAAGTAGACCCGATAATGAAATATCTGCTGGAGCAGGCGTCAGCAAAGGTGGCCCTGGAACACCTTGCTGAAGTTTTGGGACTGATCAGTAGCCCAAGGTAGGACAGGAAGCCCCAGATAAGAAGAAAAGGACTCCACTGGTCTCTTTCTCCTAATTAGGCACTGGCCAGTAGGGAGCAAGACTGACTCCTGATCCCCACAGCTGGCAGAGGCCTGGTATACCTCTCCCAGTCTCTCTCCCAGGCTCGCTCACTCTCGCGCTCTCTCTCGCTCTCGCTCTCACTCTCTCTCTCACACACACACCACACATACACCCACACGCAAACACACATACCAAGCCTCTCTTAGCCTAAGTGCATCAGGACAGGATGATGCAAGTAGCCACCTAGAAAGTCAGACATTGGATAGAGTATCCAGAGGCTGGGGCTCCCAAAGCTCATCCTCCCACTGCAGCTCTAACCAACGAGAGTCAATAAAGTAGGGTTTCTGCTGTCCCATAGAGGAGTGCAGTCCTACAGCTGAAAAATGCCTCTAGGGAAACAAAATAGCTATTTTCCACTTTACCCAATGGTAAAAGGTCAGCCTGGCCAAGTCCCTGGCCCAGTCTAGACAAGTGGAGGCTTAAGGTAGAGGCTGCTCTTCCTAAATGTACCCACTCCACTCAAGAAATAGAAACTTGAGCAATGGAAGAACAGAATTAACAGAGAAAAAATTAAGTACATCAAAAACAAAAACTCACAGTACAAGAGAATAACATGTTCATTCAATCTATTGAATTTAACAAGAAATGTGCTGGGGCTGCCAGGAGGAGTTTCTACACTTGATTTTCCATCTACATGGCTTCTAAACACAAGAACAGTTTCATCTACTCCCAAGAGAAAGAAATGGCAATATGTTCCAGTGCTAAAGGAAAAACTGACTGGGTCAGACTTCCTGAAAAACGATGATACAATATTCACAAAACCATGTACCAAACAAGAGGCAAGGAAAAAGAAGAAATAAATATGGTCGTTATTTGCAGACAATTGTCTACCTAGAAAACCCAAAAGACCCAACTAAAACACTATTACAGCAAATACCAGGGTGGAATGAGGTGGTTGGCATGCTGTATACAATAGTGGAAAGGCGTGCAGGCTCAGGGCTCTTGGCTCTGCCATCTAGTGACTGTGTGATCTTGGATGAGTTATTTAACCTCTCAAAAGCCAAGCTTTTTAAACTGTAAAGTAGAAATAATAAAAGGACCAAGGCATAGGCTTGTTGTAAAAATTATGAGATAAGATGCTTAGAGCAGTGTATGGAACATAGCAAATACCCACAGATGTTAGCTATGATTATACACCAGCAATCACTAATCAAAATGTAATTAGAAATCTATTCACAAAAAAGAATTAAGAAACTGTAAAATAGCCAAGAATAATCCTAACAAAAAATAAAACAAAACAAACAAAAAACCAAGACAGCACTATATGAAAAAAATTATAAAGCCTTACACTAAAGGACATAGAATCGTTGAATAAGTAGAGAGATATCATGTTCCTGGATGGGAAGTCTCAAGATTATAAAACTGTCAATTCTCCCCGAATTAATCTATAAATTCAGTACAGTCCCATCCAAACAAGAGTTACTTAATCAATTGATTCTAAAATTTCTCTGGAAGAGGACATGCGCAAGAATAACCAAAACCGTTTTTAAAAAACAATGAGAAAGTTGTCTACGAGTTATCAAACGCACTATAAAGTTGTAGGATGATGTTCGTGCTAGAACAAATAGATCAATGGATCAGAATAAAGAATCCAAGGGAATACCCATATATTTGTAGGGAATTAGGAGATCCTAAATGTGGCCTTTAAAGACAGTAGATAAAGAATGAACTAGTCAATAAATGATATAGAGACCATTAGACACATTTGGTTGGGAAAAAAATAAAATTAGAGCCCTACCTCACACCAGACATCAATTCCAGATGGATTAAGGACATAAAGTTTTTTAAAACTACACACAAAAAAACATTAAAGTGTTAGGAGAAAATATAGTAAAATAGTTTTATAATCTTGGAGTATAAAAGACATTCTTAAGACAAAACAAAACTTTGAAGCCATAAAGGTAAACATGACAGAACTAATCCCCAAATAACAAAAATTTCTACACAACAGAAGACACTGTAAGCAACAGGCTGAAAGGAATTACCAAATATACATAACATCAAGAACATATAAAGACAGCTTATAAATCACAGAGGGAAAAAGTAAGTGAATAAGCAAAAAATTTCAATAAGTAATTTTTAGAAAAAATATACATAGCCAAAATATATATGTAGTAATGTTAAATCTCTAATTACTGTACTAAGTACTTTATATAAATTAACTCACTTAACCCTCAAATCGCTCCTACGTATTTGATATTTTTCTAGGTACAATAATAGTACTGTACATACATTTTAAAAGCATCACTATCTTTTAGAATATACACTGAGATGTTTATTTATATGCCTGACATTTGCTACAAAATAATATTGGAAGGGAAAGCATATGGGTAGTACTGATGAAGCAAAATTGGCCAAGAGTTGATAATTATTCTACTTTAGTATATTTTGAAATTTTCCATGCTAAAAAATTTTTTTAAGTCACTAAGGGGTATATAGTACCAATATCACCCCCCTTTTACAGAGGAGGAAATTGAGGACTAGAAAGTAACTCACCAAGGTCACAAAGCTAGTAGGTAGGAGGACTCGTTACGTGACCTGAGCCAGCTGGGCTCCAGAGTCCAGCTCTTAATCACAACTCTGTACTCACTCCCCAAATGAGATACTTTTTACCCTTTGGAGAGGCAAAATATAAACTAAAAAACTGATATTACTCAGAACTGATAAGTGTAAGAAGAAATAGGTACTTGTATATACTATTTGTAGGCATATAATCTGAAACAGTCCAACTGGAGGGCAATTTGGCAGCATCTAAAAACTTTTAAATGTACTTATCCCTCAATCTAGCAAATGTTTTCTAAGTATCTTTCCTAGAAAAATATCTGACTATATGTACAGATTGGCAAGTACACAGATGTGTCCTGAGGCATCGTTTATAATAGCAAACCACTGGAAACAACCTAAGTGTCCATCAATAGAAGGATGGCTAAGTACACTATGGTATATCCACCTTACTCTGAGCTAGAAAGCAGCAGTTAAAAGAATGTGGTAGAGCTATGTGTTCTGATATCAAAAGACCTCTGAACCACATGGGAAGAATTCAAGCTGCAGAACAAAGGCACAATGTGAGCCTAAAACAAAGCAAAACCCTATATTTGTGTGTAAATATACACACATACATACTCATAAAATTATATGCTGTCTGATATTTGCTTCAAACTAAAAGATCTGTAGTGACACATACCAGACTTCTTACAAAAAGAATGATGGTGGAAGAGCCACAGGAAACTGAAGTGGATTTTTACTTTATATTCTCTGTATTTTAAACTGAACTTTTTATAATTGGAATGTATTTCTATATTACTTAGATAAAAAATGAAAAAAAATAGAAAATAAGAAATTAAAAGAAGGACGGTAATAACAATATTCATTTTGAAGCTGCCTGAAAGGTTGCATCTTGGTGGCACATTGAATTCTGAATATCTGAATTCAGATTGTAAATATCGCATAAACCACAAAGTCACCTGGCTCCATCCTGAAACTGGCTGACACCCTCTGACAGAAACTCTTCACCAAGAGGGCTTCCAAGTGGTTAGGACTGAGAAACGGTTACTAGAATTCTACAATTTCACTCCTGCTCTTATAGTACTTTCTCCCTAAATTTCTGCTTCATAACCACTCTCTCTGTAAAGAGGTAAACAACAAACTTCTTTAAACAGGTGAGCTTCTGAACTCCGCTGGGAGCTCAAGAGAGGCCAAGGCCATGGTTTACCCCACAACAGTGCCCTGTAACTACTGGGTACTCAAATGACTGTGCTGCTATGGCTAGCTCAGCCTGAAGCACAAAGTATATTCCCAATTTCAAAACAAATCTTTTTTTCCTTTCAGGTGGTCAATTCTGGCATTATGGTAATGGTTAGGCCCAAGGCCTGGGCTACCAGGATGTTAATGGGTAACCCACATGGTCTGGTGATTACTGGAGAGACTGAGGCCAGATGAGCTTTGGTGTTTTTTCAGGTTTACTGAAGAACATAAGGGGTTAACATGTGAATAAAGGCATGAGATAGGAAGATGATGAGAACAATTAAGATCAACCGTGGTTCTACAAAGAGGAAAGCAGAGCTCAACTGGAGATCCACACAGATAAGCAAGACACCAACTCAGCAAGTTCATTTTAAAATTTGATTCTTTCTAAACATAATCATATTAACAAACCACAGGGAGACCTTGAGACTCAAACTTGATCCAGATTTGGGAAGGAACAACAGAGAATAGAGATAAAGATAGGTCAAAGAGAAACCCGTATGACCTATGATTCTGAGGCCTTACATCCCTGACCCACTGTTACATTTAGGCCAGCAATAGGGTCCCTAAGATTGGTCTGGCTCTTATCTTTATTCTCAATTTTTATTCTCAATATTCCATAAGCACCAATGTGGGGCAGTCATTTTCATGTGACAAGCATCAAAGTACCTAGAAAGACCTAGAAAGAGATTCTCTCTGAAGAATCAAAGGGCAGGACAGCCCATCTATGACTGCATGGCCTTTCTCATGCACTGGCCACCCCCCAACTCTGGCCAGGCTTAAAGTAAGAGAGATCCTGATGGACCCATCAATGAAAAAGAGTCCCATGGTAATATCCATTGAGTTGAAAAAACAGAGGCAGAAGGTGTGAGTGTCTACCTACAGATTCACCACCACCATCTGCATCCCTGGACCACTTCTCTTCCATCAAGACAGAGGAAAAGGGAGGTGAAGTTCTACACTCAAGTTGGTCTGATTGCTGTGGCATTTTCCACTATTACCCTGAAGGCTACTGAAGCGGGTGGGGGACGTTGAGGACAGGGAAGGGGGTGTTATATGGAGGTTGGTAGGCCACTGGGGCCTGTTATGCATCATAAATTATAAACAGCAGGGCTACAGATGTAGGATCCATAACAAGTAAAAAAGAAAGGACTGTGTGTCTATGTACACAGTAGGTAAAACCTATTCCTCAAGAAAGAAGGGCTCCATTGTAGAAAAAGGCTAGCAGCAAACCTTGGTGCACAAATCCAACCAATAACTCTTGTGCTGACTCCTTCACTGCGATAGGAGACAACAAGATCCCCAGAATCTTCATGTTAGCCACACAGACTGAGGCTCACATTACGGCGGGAAGTGAGAAAAAAAAAAAAAAGCATAAGGATGGAGATAGTATAAAAGTGAGGTACTAAGGTCCTTTTCTGCAAGACTTCCATTACCAGGCTTTTCAGGAAGGCAAAGTTCTGAGGAACTTCCTTATTTTCAGATTAGCTAGCAGCATCAGGAATTTTGACCTTGAACTTTGTTCCTTCCCAAGATTTCCTGCCCTCCTGACAATGGCACTAAGGAGAAAAGAGGAGGAGGTCTTTGTCTTCTATCCTGTTCTGCAAGGTAAACTGTACTCCTGGTCTAATTCAAGCCACCTGCAAGTCATTTTCCTCTGGGAAAGGCCCACCCAGGTCAGGCTTGTGCCATCCCAGGACTTAGCTCCAGTCTCTCTCTGCCTCACTATGAGGGTGCTAGGCCACTGCTTATTTTTCCAACCCCACGTGTCTGAATCCAAGGTCTTTCCCTGGTGCATGCCATGTTAGTAAAGTGATAGGTTTTTCAAAGAACATCATTAACAGCTTATAAAGAACGAATCTCTGATCAGCAGACCAGTGATGAAGTGAGGAAGAGGAGGTTCAAGTCTGTAGTGAAAGTTAACCCCAGAATCTGACTTTGAGAGTTGGTGGCCAGCATTCTGAGCTTGGTCATCATCCACATACTAGTGTCATCCACATAAACACTTTGGGACTGGATGTCATAGAGTAATTTGGCCTTTATGAAAATAGTAGACACCTATTGTTCTGTCTGCCCCACACTCTCCCTCCATACTTGTGATTCCTGAGAGACTCCCCTGTTTCTTACATATTCATCTTTCTCTGGCAACAGTTAACTGATCGAGTAAGCTGACCCAAGCTGGGCCAATGAGTCTCCGCCCTGGGATTTTTGGAAGACAGTCACTCTCCATGACTTATACTTATGCTATGAACTACCAAACTCAGGAGCTCTTGGCAGCCTCTGGAATAAGCTGGTCAACTGGGCAAAAGAAAGAAGCTGAGATCTAGGAAGAAAAAAAGATGACTACCCCAGATAGATGAAGCCCTGTCTGCACTGTGGCCTCTGGATCCAGCTACTCCTGAGCCCAGTTGTATTTGTACTCTTCCTTTAGCTTGGCTGCTCAGCTTTGCCTTGGATTTCATGAGCCAAACTTTCCCAGTTTTATTTAAGTTAATGTAAATTTGGTTTCTGTCATTTAAAACCAATTTGTCTTGACCACTATAGAGCCTCTGTTCAGCAGCTGCTGGGCTCCTCACCCACCTGAATGTCCTCACTGACAGATGAACAAAGGGCTTTGCCAAGCGACTATTGAACACCTTGAGGCCTGGCTAAGGACAGACACCTCAACCATGAAATCAGTATCTGCTGGGTCTTCTAGAAGAACAGATAAAATAGGGCAGTACCAGCTGGCCTGGAAGTTCCAGAGTCATAAAGTGGTGTCTTAAACCTAGGACCAAGGAGAGTGCCCGGAAAAAAAAAAAACTACTCTCCCATTCCCAGTAGTGGGTGGGGAGATACTGTGGACAACAGCAGATAACAAGGATATTGCATTATTTACAATAGCCAAGATATGGAAGCAACCTAAGTGTCTACCAATATTAGATAAAGATAATGTGGTACATATATATACAATGGAATATCACTAAGCCATAAGAAAGAATGAAATTTTACCATTTGTGACAACATGGGAAGATATTATGCTAACTGAAATAATTCAGTCAGAGAAAGACAAATACCATATGAGTTCACTTATATGTGGAATCTAAAAAACAAAAAACAAAATAAATGAACAAACAAAAAGAAACAAACTCATAGATACAGAGAACAAACTGGTGGTCGACAGATGGGAGCAGGGTTGGAGAGATAAATGAGAAGGGTGAAAGGGATTAAGAAGTACCAATTACCAGTTAGAAAAATAGTCATGGGGATGTAAAGTACAACATAGGGAAGATAGCCAATAATATTGTAATAACTACGTATGGTGTCAGATGGGTACTAGACTTATATAACTTACGGTGTGTCAGGGTGATCACACCGTAAGTTATATAAATGTCTAATCACGACGTTGTACACCTGAAACTAATATAATGTGCATGTCTACTGTAACTGAAAAATAAATATTTTTTTAAAACAGGAAAAAATCAAGGAAGTTTCTTAGGAAGAAAGTCCTGATCTTCAGAGACTTAGTCTCTTGGATTCCTTTTTAAAAATTAATGAGAATGAAAGTTCTGCTGGAAACCACAAGGCTCACTCTGATAAGATAGAGTTTAGTCCATTCTCAGACCCTTCTATTTTCAACAACTACAATTTAAATGCCAGGCATCTAAGAAATGGATAATTTAAAGATACTTTCCAGATATTTATTTGACTTGAACTAAAGACACACAAAATAATTAAAATAGTGATGAAAACATAAGAGTTAATTTTACCATTTTCTTTGTGTATCTTTGAAATTTTTCAGAATTAAAAGTTTAAAAATACACACACACAAAATAAGAATTTTGTAACCCCAAGCAACTCCTTTGTTGCACCTTCTTTTATCCCTTTCCTACCCTGACCCCGTACTAATGACTCAAAAACCAAGGGAAAAATAAATCTGACCATATGAGCAAACTTGAATATTCCACTGCTGAATCCTTGAGTGATTCGGTGACACACCAAAAAAAATGCAGGAGGAACCAAACAGAAAACTCACACATAGCATGTAAAAATTTTGTTTTTCTTAAAAAACGAATATAAAACAAAAAGCTCCACACATACCTAAAGCGTCCCAAAAAACCCTCTTACTCCCTTTTTTTAATAAACCTGGCCCAAGGTCAGAAAGACATTTGAAGTCATAAATCAAAAACTGGTGTGAGGAAACCAAGGCCCATACATAGAAAACCACATTCTGGAGCATAAAATAATAAATGATATCATATGTCATATAAAAACTCTATAAATATCCCACTATATATTACATAGACACTTATGTGTATGTGTCTATATGTACACATAAAAAAACTGAATCAAAACATGACAAGACTTTGAGCTTTGGGTTCCCCTGAAGCCCCATCTCCTTAGAGGTAGCCACCGTGTGGAGCCTGCCATAGTGAGCAGCCCGTTCCTGCTCCTTTCCAAGCTATTCCATACTCACCCCAAGACCCCCAAATTCTAACCAGCCCTTGCTCTCCATAAAACCTCACCTCCATGCTCCAGCTCAGGACTTTGTCAACAGCCCTCACCTCCCCACTGCCAGCCTGTAGACACCAAATTCTACCTCCTAAGGCCTCTTGGTAGGCAAATAACTTGGCATATTTGTTTTCTGGGAAAAGCCAACCCCTAGATGTTTAATTTCACCTCTTTGGAACATTGGAATAAAAGCCAAACACATCATGAGCCACAGCGAAGCACCGGGGCCAGGATAATACCTGACTCAATGCCATGCCCACCATCAGCGCCACCAGACCCGCCCCTAAGGTACCAAGATTTGGGGCAGGGTGGGGTATGGTACCTACGTTACCTGTGATCTGTGATATGCATGTGTATACGCACCTGTATTTACCAAATTTTAGACTTTTGATGTGTAAATCTACCTCCCTCCTTGCTACCCTCTCCAGATAAGACAAAATAAAATCAACTTATCTTTCCAACTTGTGCTTCTCCTCAGTAATGGGAGGGGTGGGGTGCCAACTGGAAATTCCCACCACAAGCCATATCAGCCAGGAAAGCATGTACCAGCCCAGGCCACTGATTTCTTTCCTACAGAGTCTCCATACCTCACCCCCACCCAAGCAAGGTGAGGAAGAACACTATGGAGATTAACATGTCCAAGTATCACTCCCCCCGCTCCTCCCCACCACCCCTGACCATTCCTAGCCCAGGGCCAGTAGGTGGCTTCTGGTCATTCAGCTCTCAGTTGCTGACTACCTGAGGCAGAAAGCTATGCTATGGCTCAACTCCCAGGTGCTGGTATTTGGCTCTTGGGAAGAGAGACAACATGGGCCCAGTCACAGCCTTGGGAAAAGGTACATGCCCAGCTGGGCGGCCTTGACCTTGCCATCCTTTGCTGAGAAGACACACATAAGCAGGCACACACACATACACACGCACACATGCAGGCACTCTAACACATAGCTTGTGTTTGCTCCTTTTGGTAAGGGGGCACCCGATATGCCACACACATACTCACACAGATCACCCGCTGCTTGGGGAACAGAGGAGAGCGGGTCCGTGGGCACATGCACATCCTATACATACATACCCCACAACCTGTGTAAGCACAGCAGCCCCCAGGAGTGTCTCTCTCCAACCTTCCTGGGCAGTTGTGATTTTTAGTCAGCCCAGGTGTTAAGCCCCTGCCATTTTCTCCCCCTTTGGCCTGTCTCTGTCCCTCCCTCTGCCCTCCCACAGTAAGTGCTTTCAGGCCACACAATGAGTAGGAGGAGGAGAAACACTTCTATTGAGGAAGGCGTTTTGTTGTTTCATCCCCAAGGGGGGGTTGAGGTAAGGAAGGAGGGGGGACCCACAAAATTTCTAATAAGCAGTTTCTCTCCTCAAAGCTAAAATGATTTTCTTTAATTGCTTGGTGGGAACAGTTTATTGTGGGGGTCCCTGCCCTCCCCCCCCCAGCCTAATTGACTTACTGAAGTTTAACAGGGGCTTTCACCTGGAGAGACTGCAATTATTCCCCCCATCCCACATTCGTACCTGGGCTCTCCCCGCAGGGGGTCTTTGTTCCCCCTAAATACAGCAGTGACACAAATGTCCTCAGCAGCAGGGGAACACATGCAGGGAAGTGGTAATTTTCAGCCCAACGCAATTAGCTGAGGGCTTTTCAGCCTTCCCAGTGAATGGTGGGGAAACTCTGGCATGTGGGAACGGTGAGCTGGGGCTGCTCTGTGCAAGTCAAACAAAAGAGGCCTCTGAATTGGGTCCCGTGGTGAGCCAGACCAGGGCTGGTGGGGGCAGCTAGGACTGGGGCCTAGATGAGGGACCTACATCGTCACCCACCAAATCTGTGTCTTCCAATCAAGGCCAGTGGCCCCAAATAGCTTTCTGGGGGCATGGAAGATGGTTGACTTGCACCTAGCACCACAGCTCTGCATTTATTAAGCGAAGAATAGAGAAAGGGTGATGGGATTGAGCTGGGGCAGGATGAGGGGGGCCAGAGGGCCACAGTTCTGCCTATGTCTGTCTGGCTCTCCCCAGAGGGCCTGGGGCTGGAGCTCACATTACACTTTAGACCATCACATACACCCATGAGTGGAAAGAGCCTCTCCTGGGAGTGCAGAGACAGGGAGACCCAGGGCTCTGACACTTATGTCTACTGTTGCCACCGGCCACAGCAGGCCCTACTGCCCAGCTAAGTAGAGGAAAGAGAGTCCTCTGCTTAGGGGTGGCTTTGAGGCCAGGGAGGCACAGGGTGAAAGCAACACGTGGCTTACTGGGGTCAGCACCGAGGTGTCCAAAGGCCAGAATGTGGGCTCCAACAGTGGAAATAATGTGGTTACTGCCAATCTCTCAGAACTGGCTCTAGGAAAGCCCTGACCCCAGACCTGGGAGAAAGAGAAGCATTTCAGAAAGAATGAAAACCAGAAACAGAGGGCTGGCTGACAAACAGTTGTGCCTAGGTGAGAGAGAGAATGAGGAGTTGAGATCACTGACAGGTAAGAACAGAGGCCAGGGCAGGAGGCAAGGCAGGCAGTGCTGGGTCCAGTGGAAAGGGCCCAGAGCTGGGATTTGGCAGGCCAGCATTCAGTGCTAGATAAGCTGCTCACAAGCCATTTGACCTTGGGCAAGCCTGTAACCTCCTGGGGCCTCACATTTCTTATCTGTAAAATGGGAAACAGTTATACTAGAACAATATTTTCTAACTTCTTAAAACTTTTGTGAGCTATCATCTCTAACAGATTTATAAAACAAGAACCAGGGTAGCTGCTCCAGTTGAGCAGAGGTGGGGCATAGGGAGTTAATCCCGCCCATGCAGCCTCCAACCCTCCTGCCTCTGATGCAGACCTTCAGAGCTCTGCCTGGAAAGCTCAGAACCAGATACTCTCCAGAACAACTACAGTACTAATATGCCACTACTAACACATCGACCTGGCAGAACCCGGGGCCGACGGAAAGGAAGAAAGCTCAGCTTCCCATAGCACAGGCCACTCTCAACAGCCCTGCCTCCTGGCTGCCCTCCAGATACACCAACGGAAGCGGGAACACATCCCCATTTGTCACCCAAATCCTTACCACACACGGCATCTCTGAGAGTTCAGGTGAATTATTACATTCAGGGGCAACTATGGCGGGGGGTCAGCTGGAGCAGTTTGGCACATGGCTTGTAGGTGGTATTCTTTTTGCCTATTTATCCAACATTGAGATCTAGCCAAAAAGGGACTGCAAAATGATGTGCTACCCCCACCCCACTCCTCCACTGGCCTGGTCTGGTCACCAGGAACTACTGTTTCTGCCTGCACCCCCACCTCAAGCCTTGCCAGAAGAGGTTCAAAGTGATTCTCTAGAGAGGGGTCTACGAAGTAAAGGGTGGCTAGTCCGAAAACTCACAGTTCAGAGAGTTGAAACCAGACCCTCTTCACACCCCACCACTCCTAGAATAGCCTCTTCTTTCTGGGAGCAGCCCAGACCAACAACACGCAGGGGACAAGCAGGCCTGTTGCTCAGAACAACTGGCTCAGCTCCAGTCAGATCTGGCCTGGATTCTGTCTTCCCAGTTTCTGCCGCCCCTGTGTCAGCCTTGTGTCTCCTCTGTACAGCCACCCTCTTCCCCTCAGAAGGAAGCTCCTGCTCTGGGACTGACTCTCTCTCTCAAAGAACAAGGCCTTGTCTTGGCAATTCCTGAGCTGGAGACAGGCAGAGATGTGGGTCTCATTCTTTCAATAAGTACCTCAGGGCTACCCAAACCAGGCCAGTACTAGGTGCTGAGATATTCAGGAAAAACAAAACTTGCATAGGCCTGTCCTTAGGCAGCCTAAGGTGCAGCCAGAGGGTCAAGTCTTCAATTCATATTTTTTTAAAAATGGAAGCAATTCAGGACAATCGACAGTTCTAATCCCAAATGAGAACGAGACCACCGTGGGCCAAGAAAGCAGACAGTGTAGCACAGTAGTTAAAAAGCACGAGCTCTGGGGTCAGAGGCCAGTCTCATACTCTGGGAGTATCAATTACCAGATGTGACTTGGGCATGTTAATTAACCTCTCTGAGGCCTCAATTTCCTTAGTTGAAAATGGAGGGTGTCAGTTCCTATCTGGGAGGATTAAATGAGATAGAAAGTGTTCAGCCTAGTCCTTGGCATTTAGCTGGCACTCCACAAGTGTCAGGCATCCTCACCCTCATCATCATCATCATCATCATTGACTAGGCGATAGAGAGGTACTAGGGACTCCTGATCAAGAAATGGCCTAGTAAAAGAAACCTACATCATTCACCTCTGGAAGCACCAAGAACTGGGTAAGAAGAGAAACCTTGGGTTCCCCGTCCCTATTCTGCTGACCACTTCAGAAAGTTACTGTCTGTGCTGATGACAGAAAGGACAAATTTAACCTGGCCACGGCCACAGGAGACCCTGAACCAACCAGGGGCCTTAACAGGGCAGACTGGAATTTGTGCTCCCTCAAACTGACCACAGCCCCCTTTAGCCCTCTCTCACCCCTAACTTTCTACCATCAGCCTGCTGGCTGGAATGCAGGGGCCCCTGTGCCAGAAGGCCCAGGCTACACAGGAGGCTAGGAGGCACAGGTGGTTCTCAGAGGAGATCCCTGGGCTCCAGAAAGCATTTCCCCCACAGGCGCAACAAAGCTGAGACTTGTTGTTGGTCAAGATGCCTTTGCTTGTTTGGGCTGCAGCCCAGACAGTGAGGCGGCTGGAGCAGACCAGGGAAAGCAGAGCTGGGAAGGAGGGGTCAGTGGCAAACCCTTTTGGCACCAGCTTCCTCCTTCTCTGGGTTTCTCACTTTGTTCAGCACAGTGACCCAAAGGAGGCTTGGGAAGCACTTTTCACTACCCAGCAAATAAAGCCACCAGGAGAAGGAGAAAGATGAAAGGTTTGGGGGGTTTTAATTTGGTTGGGGGTATTTAGGTGGTTTGAAAAAATAATAAAAGGAAGTTGTTTCTTCAACCCAATTAATTTGAAACCCAAAATTCGGATCATAACCAGCCAACAGTGATCCCACAGCACCTAATACCTATTATGCCTCTGCTGAGACTTGAAGTCCCAGTGGAGCCAGAGTCGGTCCCAAGAGGCCTGGTGGGAATTTTTCTACTTCTTGGTGGGGGTGGTTACGGATGGGGCACAAGCATGGCTTCAGTCAGCCTGACCACAAAACTCTGGGGTCTCAAGCTCCCCAGGTCCACGTAGACCCATGCAGTCCTGCTAGTCATGGGTATGCATGGCTTTCTAAATGAAGGCTTAAATTCGGGGGCTGCAAGAGCCCATTTCTTCCCAAGAATCGTGTCATCCTGGCCCCGGACCCAGCCAAGGCCTCCTACAGTGGACAGAAGAGAATCTTATCTGTTTCCTTCATTATTTCCAGGAAAGGAGCCTCCACCCACAAGTCATTCTGCCTCTGGTGGGTCCCTTCCACTGGGCCCTAGAGGCCAGACCTTCTGTGGCCCTACCACCTTAGAGGGGATGAGGAGAGGAACTCTTCTCACTTAGTCTTTGACCTAGGAAAGGTTTTCACATAGGCGTTTAAGGCCATACTGCACCTGGAAATCCCTTCCCTAAGCAGTTGCCTGCCATCCTGACCAATTCCTCAAGTTTTGCTCAACCACTCACACCACACTCTAATGCTTGCTTTGGAACAGATTTGTTCTGGTGGCATGTTTTTGTCATGCATTTTTGAAATTACAAACTATAAAAGCTATGGGTTTTTTCTTTGGAAAAACATTAGGATACCAAGAAGGTCATTTGATTGGAAGTTTCTTTTCTTTCCCACAAAGCCACCTGGGATGGGATACAAACCTTTCAGAGGAAAGAAAAGAAATGAGACAAATTTGCAAACACACTTGACAGTGGTGTGGGTTCCTGATTTACTGGCTGGGTGACCCGCCTCGCACTGGGCTTTCAATGCTAACACAGTACCTGTGCCAAGTACTGAACATGGTTAGCTGCTGCCTTGAGGTATCCTCAAGTCAAAGATTTCTAGAGAAAACCAACTTCCCACTCCCCCTCCCAATCGTCTTCTCCCTCTGTAGAAAAGCCAAGGAGTTTATACCCTGATGAGAAACCTGCTTGGCACCCTCAGGTCAGCCACCATCTCACAGGCCTGAGCCTTCTGGCAACTCAACAGCAGCTGCCCTCATCTATACTCAGGGTCTGCTTCTCCTATATGGCCACAACCAGCCACACTGACTGGCTCGAGATGTACAAAACTTCCAGAAAACAATGTTTCTTTGCACTCCACCACCAATAGAAGGAAAATTCACACAGAAGGAGAGTCTCACTGGGTAAGATCTAAAGAATAAAAAAAAGCACTTCAAGAAACACAGTGATTGCCAGTAACTCGGTAACTAGGTTCCTAGCTCCTCCTTCATGCTCCAGGAAAAAGGAAATGAGGGGACCCAGTGGCTTTAAGAATCTACATACATGCACACTCACTTATGTCACTGTATCTTCTTGAGGTGACTGTCCCAGGAGAAGCAGTGACATAAACATAAAGTAATGAAGGTGAAAGGCAGGATCCCATGTGGATCATCTCAGGAGAGTTGGTTCTTGCTTTGGGGGAGGGCACCGAGAGACCAAGGAACCTGCTTGCCACACTGACACACACTTACAATGCACAGGCTCTGAGACAGGTGACAGATACACACAGAGTCACAACGAAAAGGACACAAGATCTGTGCCTGGAAAAAAAAAAACAGTACTGGCTATCTATTGCTCAGTTAATTTTCATGAGGTGCTAACTGCTTCCTCTGATCATCTCTTCTCTTTTTCTTGGGGAAGAAGAAAGTACACAGAGGGATACTTTTCCCTCTTTGTGGGGAGGAATGGGGAAAAAATGAGGAAGGAGGAAGATGAAATAAGCTTCCTCCTACAGGTGCTCAGTGTGTTTATAAATTCAAGGTTCATACAATCACTGGGGAGTTCCCAGGCTGAAGAATAGAATTAGGCCTCCATTAGGAATTAGGTCTACCAACCATAGGAAGATATCCTGTGTATTTAAAGTCCCAGGACCCTCAGGTAGGTTGAGCTAAGCAGGAAACTGTGATAAAAGCAAAGGACGGTTTGGGTGAGAGAAAGCAAAAACTCTAGGCCTTTGATGAAGTCACAACGAGAGCTGATTCTAAATGAGATTTTGCACCCCGGCTCTTGGGACCCCAGCCGTGGGAGAAACTCTCCCATGATAAATCAGTACCTTTTCTCAGCTCCCCTGAGAACAATGAACACTAGATGGTCTGACTGACTAGACAGACTCTAGACAAGGTGCTTCTCTGAGCTATGGATCAGAGTTTTTCTGGGGACTGACTGGACTTCAAACATGAGCCATAGGATGGCAACAACAGGAAAAGGAGTCAATACGTTAAAGCCAACCTCACTTGACTGACTCAGATAATATACCATGGACAGGACCAGGCCGCCCCTGCCTGGACAGAAGTTAGTATGCATCCAGCCAGGCCCAGTTAAAGGTCAGTCTACCGCAGCCCTTCCCTGACCCCGAAGGTGAAAGTCCTGTGCATGCTGAGAAACAACAGTTGTCAGACCACTGCTCTGTATCTGAATCTCACTATTTTGTAGTTTTAATACAAAATTTAAAATGGTCAAACATCAGGTTTCCCAGGAAGGCAGGGTTTCTGATCAACACTTTTCTTGTCTGTCCAAATTCCTCAGTCTTAGTTCCAGAAGTGAGGTCCCCAACCCCACTAGGGCTTTTTCACCTCTTTTTTACTGTCAAGGAATGGGGGAACACCTCTAAGCACTCTCCCATTGGCCCATCTCTCCCTCCTTCTCCCTTGCTTCGAACTCTCCCTTAAATCCCTGGGTGCCCTGCAAAGTTACCATGGGCAACTCCTCTTCCTCCAGCTAAATATTATTCTGCTTTTAAAAGGGAAAAAACAGCCCAGGGAATCCCCAAAGAAGCCTGCTGCACTCTTCCCCTTGTAATGAAGCTTAATAATGAAATGCCCTGTACTCCAATTAGTAAGAAATGCTCATTTTCTCTAGCTGAACACCCCCTATAGATATATCTAATTTGTTTCCATACTTCCATCTCTTTCCTCCACTGAATTTGCATTTAAAGGTTATGATCTGTTGGTGCCCTCCCAGTCCTGGCAGGACAGCCCAGGGGAGTGGTAGAGTTTTCTATAATCTTGGAGCCCCAGTGTGACCATCCCTGACACCCTTCCCTCCATTATCACATCCATACACATAAGCTCTGTCTCTTTTAGGCTTTTTATGAGCTGCCCACAGAATAGAAAAGAAGGGAAGGGAGAAACACCATTTGGAAAATTTAAGAGAAAAGAACAGTATAGGAAAAGGGGAGGGGGTGGGTATTGCTGAGAATGCCTGTTTCTCAATGAGAGAAATCTCCTCTGCCACAGAGTGGCCCAGGGCAGGAGCTGCTCCTAACTGGTAGGCCCCTTTGGGACTCAGACCCCTCAAAGGCCTTGGAGCTCCAGCTTCTTTCTCCTTGTCAGGCCTGGCAGTATGACTGGTACCAATTCCTGAGACAGTCTGAAGGATGCCAAGAGCAGCACAGAGGAGCCACTGTGCTCGGGAACCTTGGCGGAATGCCTCTGCAGGGCCACCTCATCTCAGTGGCCAGCCCACATCTCTTTCTTCTGATCCTATGGAAAGTGAGGAATATAGTCCCTTTCTAAAAACATGATCCCTTAAATGAAGGCCCCACCCCCAGCACTACAACAGATGCCAGGACCATGGCCTGGCCATGGGTAGGGGATGGGCAGGTGGTCACCACCAGCTCCTTAACTCTTCCTAGAAGCAGAGCAGGCTGATGCTCCCAGTCTCCCCCTACTCAGGTCATGCATATGCATCTTCTCTCTCAGCAAGACTAGGGGCCCAGAATGGGGAAAGACCCTTTCCCCCAGCTTCTAGCACAAGGCTACACTGCAATGAGGTGGATAGTAAAGGCAGAATGAGGTGGATAGCAAAGGTGGATAGTAAAGGCAATGAGGTGGATAGTAAAGGTGGATAGTAAAGTAATCCTGTTAGACATTCCTAGTGGGTATATCTGTGACAAGGCCCCAGTTCTCCTCAATGGGGAAAATTCTGTCCCTAGTTTTAGGGGCTCTTCCCTCAACTGCCGGAGATGAGCATTTGAGATTTGCTGATGCTCTCCCAGACGCTTTGCCTCTTTCTGTCTAATCCTGTCCTCTCCCGGCCCTTACCAATTTCTGGGTAGTCATCTGCAGCAGACTTATGCTCCTCCAGCACCCTTACTATCTGTCCCCACCACTCCCAAACCACTGCAGACAGGGTTCTGCCCTGGCTCCCCAAGTCTCACAATCTGAGCTCCTGCCACACTCAGTCACAAGGGGCAGGTGGAACTCACTTCAAGCTGGCAGCCTTGTGTGGTAAAACTAAACTGCCCTCCTCAAGGGGTAAGGTGTGGGCCAAGTAAGCATGTGCCTGAGCATCCCAAGGTGTTCTTGCTTTCTGGGCACCCCGCGCAGTCTGTGACAGACGCATAGATAGGGGAATCCTCTGCCAGCCAGAGTTGGCATCTCATCCTACCTCTCAAATCTGCCACTAGCCTCCAGGACTGAAGACCCTCCAAGAAGAAGAGGCCCTGCAAGACAAAGACCTGAGGCCCCCCAGCCTGGCCTCCCAGCCCAACACAGGCCCGCATTAAAATCAACACTCCGTGAACACACAAAACTGACAGGGCAGAGGGGGAGCACACATTGGATACAAAGATCAGGCTCTCAGGAGACGCGGCCTGTTGGTCTCCCATGTTAGCTCCAAGTGACTAAGCGCAGGGTGGGAAATAACGCCATCGTGGTGGCCAAAGCTCCCGCCTGGGCTCCAGGTTCGGCAGCCTTTTCACAGGGAAGATGCCTCTGCCTGGAAAAAAATGCAAGCATTGTGTGGGGACCATTAATGCATGCGCCTCTGCACATTCCTTCGAGAAGCAGGGGCACACTTGTTCCTAAGCCCCCGGCCTGTGCCCCAGTGATTGTGCAGGCCTGGAACACGCTGCACATGCCACCTGGTCTTTCCCCCCAGGCCCCCAGCTCTGTGAGCGGTGGGAAGGGGCCCGTCAAACACCCTGCCTTCATTGTGCCCCAGAAAGAGGGGACTAATTACTCGCCTACTCTCTGGAGCGCCCAGGGAGAAAACAGAGGCCAGTGGGGTGGAGAGGGTGGGAAATGGGGGTGGAGAGGTTGAAGAAGGGAGAGAGAAAGCCACAGGATACATTTCAAAGTTTCTCTAGCAATTTGGGGGTGGGGGAAAGAAAGCCTGGTCTTGATGTGAAATCATACAGAGGTCAGGACTGGGTCTTCCACCCTTGTGAGAAAGTGGTGAATCGGGGACGGTTTATCAAACGATCATTTTTTTCTTTTGAAACTGGGAGGCAGCAGCTTGGACAATTCTGCAGATGTGCTTGATGAGTTAGGGACAAAAATGGCCCTTCTCTGCCCCCCTCCTCCCCTCCTTCTATAAGGGCTCCCATCGGGGGTTGCTTCTCCCTCCACTGCCTCCTGGACCCTCCCCTCCCTTCTTCAGTGGTCAGCTGAGACCCCCACCCACTGCTTGCTTTTGTACTCTTGGCCTTTGGACATACTGACAGGGGCCTTTATGAGACCCCAATCAAGACCCCCATGTCACAGGTACCTAGTAGAGACACCAGACCTTTTCAAACAAGGGACAACAAGAAAAATCGGCTGGCCCATTGTCTCTCCTCTGTGCTAAGTGAGATGAAAGGGGCCCGCGGCCCCCTCCCCACAGCCCGCCTGCCAATCACCTCTAGTTATTAAGGTCACAATGTGTAAATTCTTTTGACCTGCACCTAATCAAAGATTCACCGGCTCTTTCAAATCCGAATGGGGAGGAGGGGAGAGATTCCCTCCCATAAACCCAGTAAACTCTCCCTCAATAAAATTTCTCTCTCCGATTCCTTCCCTGCTTCCCATCTCCACCCCCTCGCTTCTCCTCACTCCGCCCTCCTCACCACTAGCCTCAAACACAAATGACAAGCCTCATGGAATTACTATCCAAAAAACCCGAGGAGGATTTGAAAGTTTCTATTTAATTATCTTTAAAGAAAAAGTTTTTGGACAGGCACAGTTGCCCAAGCAAGCCCAGAACCTGGGCAGCCCCTGTGGCTCTAATGCCGAACCTCTCCAAATGGTAAATGGTTGGCTGGCTTTTTTCTCTCTCCTAAATCAGCCTCACTTATTTTGCCCTGACTACCATTATACACGAAGAAAACAACTAGAATTAATGATACTCCCTCACTTCGTCACTTAGCACCTCTAGCTCAGTTGCTGACCCTCCACAACCCAGCTTGCACTTAGTGGTTTTGTAAGCTGAGGGGAAAAAATTACCAAGCCCAAAGTAGGCAACCCTCAAGGAAAAAAAATAGCTATAGAGTAGAACAATAAAGAACTGAACCAGAGGAAAGAACATGAGGGAAAGAAAAACCTGGAATTTATTATAGTTTGAAAAGGACAAAATAAATGAGGAGGATAAAATGCTTGCAAATCTCTATGCATCACTATCCAGGCTGTGTACTTTTACTTTCTCTCTCTAATTATCATTTAGAATAGGGAAGAGGCCTAATAAACAAGGTAGTGATAAGTGAATTACATAAGTTGCCCACAGTCTACTTCTACTGGATGCTCTACTCTCTCGACTCCTACCTTTCCTCTTGCCTCTCTGATGGTGCTTTTGCCTTTTGGTTTCTCCTTGCCCAGCTGTCTTCATTTCTCTCTGAGCTTTCCTTAGGTACCAATCTCTCATGTTATTTCGACCACTGTCTCCACACTGATGCCTTCTGCATCTCGACCTCATGTCTGAGCTCCAGGCCACCATTCCTGGCTATCTCTGGCCATGACTACCTGACTGTCCCATCGTCGCCTCAAACTAACATGACTAAAATGGAACTCAGGGTCCCTTTTAGTCATCAGGCTCATAGAGGAACTCATACAGGTCTCTTCCCTCTCACCCGCATGCAGTCATGACTGCCTACAGACTATTTCCTCTGCTTCTCCTAAAGCCAGGTTGTCTTCCCGCTGTCCTTAGGAGTCCAGTCTCCTACTGCTAACAAAGTGTACTCCTGGATAAGTATACAAACAACCTCAGTCTCTACCCTTCCAAAGTATCTTATACACTGGGCCATCACACTAATCATTTAACAGCTTAAATCTGGCCAAAAATCTACCATGGTTCCCTATTATCCTCAAGTTAAAGTCAAATTCTGTTCTTCAAAGCCCTCCAAAACCAGGCCCCAAACCTCTCCTCCAGCCTCGTTGTACACCACTTCTTTACACAAACCCTCCACCCCAGCCAGCCAAACTTGTCTGCTCTGAACCTCAAACTTACATTGAGCTTCCCCATTCTTTAACATGTATGTCTTTGCTCATACTAGTTCCCTTGCCTCATATTCCCTTATGCAATTTAAGAAGAGCCATCCTTTAAGTTCCACTTCAAATTCCGTGTCACCCAAGAAGTTCCCCTGATTTAACAAAAAGGCTACCACTTTCCTCCGATTTCCTGTCAATAACCCTGACAGTTGATGGTTCCTCATACTGCATGTATACTGGAATAAATCTGAGGACGTGCATTGTTTCCCCACTGGGACTACAAGCCCCTGGATAGTAAAAACTGTCTTTCGTGCCACATACTCCCCATGTGACCTTGCACGCTGCAGCATTCTTGATACATCTGTAAGGCAGGCACTCAGAAATAATGCATTGCACATAGAAAAACATTTCTGAGTCTACACTGCCTTTTTAAACAAATTCCAGTATTTTAACTTATTTCTTTCCCCACAAAAAGTCCTAAGCATGAAACCAAGTTTAATGTCGCAAAAGTAAATGTAAGGAAGTATCTAAAGTGAATTGTGGTTGCACAGCTCTATAAATCTAATAAAAATTATGGAATTGTAGATTTAAATTGTACACTTAAAATGGGTGAATTTTATGGTATGTAAATTATGCTTCAATAGAACTGTTTAAAATAAAAAAGTAAATATGGGTCCATGCATCTTTAATTCAAATAACTGTAAAAATAAGGAAGAATTCTCTATATAGTTGCCCAATACTAAAATAGACAATTAATGTAATTCATGCTCTTTCTAATTATAAAAATAGGCTCATTATAAAAAAAAATTAAGTATAAAAAATTATAAAGAAAGTAAATGTCAATAGAAATCTACCACATAAGAAATAACTCTGAAGAGATAATCAAATAACTATCATACTGTTTTGTGGCTTCATTAAACAACATATTATGGCATCTTCGAGGTCAACAAATATATACTTATATCATCCTTTTAATACTATGTAGTATTCTATTGGGTGAATATACCATAAAATATTTAACCAGACCCCTATTAATGAATATATATGTGTTCTTAATCTGTCTTTATACATATATCTTACATATTGTTTGGTTATTGCCTTAGAATAAATTTCTATAAATGGAATTTATGTGTCAAAAGGTTTTTACATTTTTATTTTGTTACTTATTACCAAACTAATGCAATTTTAAAACCCAAACTTTTCCTCACCTTATTCTTGGAGACAGTCCACCCTTACCAGCCAGCAAAGAAGGATTTTCCTGGCCACAGACCTCTAACAAGTGAAGAAGCCTTTGAACAATCTATATTTTTTGTATTAATTTTTTGTTTTTATTCTCAACCACAGCTCACTCTGGATACTAGTGAGATTCAAACTGGTCAGGAAAGTAGAGTACTTCAAGCCCATTAACCCACACATCCTTCTCTTTGCCAAATGTTACCAATCTCACCCTCATGTCCAGCTGACCCTTCTCTTGGGTCATTTACCATAGGACCTCACTCTAATCACTTACTTTGTCTCCTCCCATTCAGGCCCAGGAGGAAGAGAGGCCCAAGCTTGGCCAGGACAGCTAATGCTACAGCTACAACAGGCAAAAAATAACTAGAGAAACAGAAACATCCTGTAAGAGTAGAGTCCTCAGGAGAAAGAGAAATAGTGGGTCACGTGCTTTGAGCTGGACCCTCTCTGCAGCCCTGTAAGGCCACAGTGCAGTGAGTTCAGAGTGCAGAGCATGTGCTAAGTGATGGCTGATTAAATCTGGACAACATTCTATAGGGAGACTGTGTTCCCGAGCCTCCAGAGTTTTGACCAGGCACCACAGGACTGACCCAGGGCAAGCCTCGAGCTAATCTCTCTTTCAAAATTTCCCAATCAATGAAGAAGGGAAGGACGGACACTCATGGTGGCCACAGGCAGAAAGGGGTTCCTTTCCTTTTACCCACATATCTCAGCCTTTCCTTCCCTATTTGTTTAGCCAGTGCAACAGAGCCACACACAAAGGAGGAGAAGCGGCCCCCACAGCTGCACAGTGGCCTCTACCACTGGGGCATATTTATACTTGAAAAGCTCTTCCTCCACATGGCTTCTTGCCTCTCTTTGTGTCTCCCTGTCTAGCTCAGCTCCTAGAAAGAAGCCAATCTAAAGCCAATCTGACCACTTGCTATGCCAACATAATGGAAGTGGTGGCCATCCCCTACCTATCCCCACCTCCAGCATCATCCAAGCACCCAGAACCAAAGCAGACATAAGTGTCTCCAGCCTGGAAGCAGAAAGCCACACCTCTCTATATCAGGAAAATGAAGCACGGGAAATCAGAATGGAAAAAGGCCTCACAGCCCCACATTCTGCATCAGCAAGCCTACCTGCAGAGAAAGTATAGGATGAAGAGCCTTTAACGCCTTCTCAAAGAGGCTCGAGATGCAAGCTTCAGCCGGCACAGGGAGGCTCCAGCCTCCAGGTCTGGTGTGCATTTTCTAAAGTGTACCGACTTTAGATGGGGCTACTGTTTCCAGCCTGCTGTGAAAATCAAAATACTATACCATGACCACACGGCCATTGTTCTAGAAGCTGGATTATGGCTTTGCTACAGAAAGGAGCAGAGGAGGAGACAGCAGGGCAAGCTGAGAAGGGCCAGAGACAAGTCTGAACACAAAAACATGGAAGCGGAGGGCAGAGCACAGCAAAATATGATTTATAATTATTTTAATCTCCTTAAAGTTTCTCTCTCATTACTTGAAATTCTCATTTGCAAATTAAGACCCTACCCTGCTGAAGAATCTGGATGTGATCACATTCCAATTGGCACTCCACTTGCCCCTCCTATACTTTTTTGTTTCTCATTCATGTTTTAAATTTGCATTGCAAACTATGAAAAAGAAAAGCTTCTCCAAAAAAGCAATTTCCTGGGCCAGCAGCTCTTGGACTAATATTCCCTTTGCAATTACCATGGCTTCTATATGCATATACTCCTCTCGCTCCTCCCTCCTCTCCTCCCTCCCTTGCCAACACCTTCAGCCGGAGCCAAGCCTGCCTGACAGGGCGCTACAGACCATGTCACAAACTACCCCCTATTAAAATGCCCTGGCCAGAGAGAAGAGCAAGAAGAACCAGCTGGAAAAAGGGGCAAGGATCTTGGGTGGTCAGCTTAATAGGGCATCTCAGAGGCACAGGGGTTTCATCTATAGCACACAGGCACAAAACTCTTACAAAAGATAGGTAATGAAGCCCCTGCCCCCCAAAGCTCACAATCTGAAACTTCAAAAGAGTCTTGTTCAAGAAACTGCTAGAGACGCACAAGGGTTAGCAGATGTCCAATCCACAATGTCAGAGATCTTTTAGTACTGATCTGAAGGAAGAGTCAAACACATTTGTTGGCTTGCTGAGGCATAGATGCATCCTTAATGGTCATCATACATAGAAACTCTGGTCAGCACAGCAGAATTCAGAATCGATCAGATCTTATGATTCATAGCATCTTTATAGCCAGTTTTCCATATCAGTGGTATCAACATATTCTATTGTTGGTGGTATACATGGATGTCTATTCTCTTTCTTAATGGTGTGAGAAAAATGTTCCAGTTCTTGGGTTCTAATCTCCTAACCCCCATCCCAAATGGAACTACTATAATAAACTTACTGAAACTCACTGACACAGAGAAACTGTGATGGGCAGCTGAATTCTTGTTCTTGGGTCTTAAGCCCATGACCAAGTAGAACTACAAGTGATTGCCCTGAACTTGGAGAAGAAAAGACTGCCACCTGGAGATCCTAGGGACTAGGACTCTGATAGATGAAAAGGGGGAAGCACGGTTTCAAAAATTTGGTTTGAAATGAAAAGAAAAACAAGGAACTGAAAACGACTCCAAACTAAAATATTGAAATTTGCCCCAAATGGCCTGACAGCCACTTAACTGCAGGAAGACGGGGTGATCCTTCCACCTCTTACATAATCCCCCTCCGACTCCCCCCCCCCAATACATAAATACACATTAATGCTACTGATCCATCCATGCCCCACCACTGCCTTTTCCACTCAGGCCCACTCCAACCCCTAGTCTACTTATAAGAGGAGGCTCCACTGGCTCAAGAAACTAAAAACACAGGTATTTCATGAAGATCTTTCTTCTGACTGATCTGAGTGTTACAGTTAACAGGTGGGGAAATCTTCTTAAATATATGAGTGTTATCATGACAGGGCCACTGGAACAGATTGGTGCCATAAGTCAGACAGGACTAGAAGTTTCCGCCCCACCATCAGGATCCCCCTTTAGCCTTGACAGATCAAACTCAAGCCGAAGCAAGCTACAGGGATCAGTTAAGTCTCTGAGCCAAAGGTCTTCACAGTGAAGGACCAAAGCTGCCCTGGCTGGGCCTCTGCCGGCCCGTGTCCCAGATTAATCACCACCAGGCAGGGCCTGGAAACCAGGCTGCAATCTGAGCCCAGCAACACCTGCACAAGGGTCACCCGGCTCCTCCCGCACTCCACTTGGGCAGCACCCCCGGGTATGAGAGTGTCCACCTGTTGACTAGGTTACCTGGAACACTACAGCAATACACTCAGCCATCTTCAATCCTATAGATAAGTCACAACAGTTTGAGTGGATTAGTGAAGGAAGGATGAAAGACTTGGTGACCCAAGTAGTGAAATCAAGGCTCAAAGTGAAAGAAAATTCTCAGCCTCTGAACAGAAAGAGAAGAAAGTCCCCAATACCCCTCTTGTTACTGTCTAGAGAGGAAAGCCAACTCAAGACCAGCAGTGAGTTAACTAAGCCTTCAGAGATTATGAACTAATGAGATGCTTTGTGTTTGGTACACATTCTCGTCACCTACAGATCAACAGGATGCTGACAAGAAGAGAGACCGGAGCAGGGATGTCTTTTCAAAACACCCCCAAATGGTGCCAAATACGCTAGTGTGTAAGGAAGCTTACAAACAAATTCACTCTGTGAGTGTAGGAGAGCTTCTTCTAAATGCCAAGACCTCAGAGAACGGTTTCCTCAAATGATCACCTAAAACAGTGAGCTATTTCAAACACAGTACGCTGGTGACTAAGTATGATGTGTATGCACATATCCATCTACACTAGAATGCATTTTTTAGGACCAAAGGAACCTACTATATTATAAATTTTCTCAGATGGTAATCTCTTATATTTTTGCTTCTGTAAGTGGAGTAGAGTAGGAGGAAGTATTCTTGAGGCTCATAAAAAAATCAAAAGGAGGAAGATAAGCATGAAGATCTGTATCTTAGAACCATCTGTCCCAGGCCCTAACCTGTGATATAAGGAGAAACCGCTCATGGACGCACCCTTTCCCACATGTCCCATGGCCCCAGGGAAGAAAAGGTGGGGGTCAGAGTCAGATTGAAGTGTGTGTCCCTTGAAAGAGCAGAGTAAAGCGCAGGTGAGATAATATGAGAAAGAGCTCCTGCACAGCACCTTCGTTTGAGGAGGAACACCCACATCCTAACTGTTACACCTTATACCTCCAGAGCTCCATCTCCAGGAATTCCCTTTGAACTCCAGCTGCAACCCAGAGTTAGGGTAGAGCAGTGGCTACAATTACACACTTGCTTGGAAGGGGAGAAGGGGGGTAAGGGGGGCTGCATGTGACAGGCCATGAAAGGTCCCTGCCTATAAAACAGACTGGAAAACAAACCCTTAATTTAAATGTTAATGAAAGTGCTGTGGAGACATCAGAGGCTTCCCGGCTACTCAGAGAACAGCTACACAAGCCACAGAATTTATGGCTCCCCTTCACCCTCCTGCCTCCCTCTCTGCCTCATCACCCACTGAAGTTTAAAGAGTAAAAAAAAAAAAAAACCCAACTAATTTTAACATTAACTCCATGCTTCCACCTTGGGATGTGATTGCTAAATTATCTGTTGGCAGAACAGTGATCAAAGGTGGAAAAACACAGGCACATTGCACACACAACCCAGAAAAGTCAGCCACAGCTGTGGCAGGAAAATTACCTTCTCTCTTCCTGGTGCGGGAAGAGTAGAAGAAATATCGGTGCAAGCGGGGAATGGAGCCAGGAAGTGCAGGCAGCAGGAAGAAGAGGAAGACTGATCCCTCCAATGTGCTCTGTTCCCCCATCTGAGAATATAGCACACCAATTACCTATTTGACTGGTCTGTCTCTCTATCAGACTATGCTGTCTAGTTCACTGTTGTTTCCCCTGGGCCTAGTACATATTAATGCTTAAGTACCTGGAGAGAGAAAGAGATTACGATAGGAAAGCAAGAGGGAGGGAGACAGAGATGAAGAAAGAAAGAACTGAAACACTGAGACTGTAGGAAGGAAATATATCCCTGTTAGGAGGGGAAGGGTCTCGATGCATGGACTCTATCCACAATCTCCGGCCTTCTGCAGCAGCCTCTCTTTCTATTTGTGGTGTTTTATTTAAGTCACCTCTTGACAACTGAGCCAACCTTGCCTGCCAGGGAAGAAGTTGCTCCCACAAACGAGTTCTTGGGCTAGCCAGGCTTGGTTAGGTTGCTGGTCTCAGGCCAGCAGCTCAGCACATGAGGCTCCCCGTACCTATCCTGCCCTGAGTAGTAGCAGAAATCCAGGGTCTTGAGAAAGTGAAACCCACCCCTGTGGCATTTCGTCCTTGCTACTGATGGATACACCCGCCGGAGAGGCTTGGCTTAGAACACGCA
>NW_006494611.1:8229296-8229816 GCF_000325575.1 Pteropus alecto | reverse complement strand
TTTCATTTTATCCCCACACTGATCCTTTTCCACTTTTTGGTCATTCCAGACTGGACCAAGGGGCCAGCATTATCCAGAATTTCTTTCAGTGCCTCCCCTTATAGCCATGCCAGCTCCTCCATGGTGCCTTCGTGCCTCTGACTCTCTCATTCAGCATCACATGCAGAGGTTTCCTCCTGTTTACTCTGCAGCCTGGCAAAGGAGGACGCTCCTTGCCTAGGGAAGTCTTTCTCCAGATGGACCCTTGAGGAAGCTTCCCTCTGCCTCAACCCTGGGAAGGGAAAACAGAGAGCTCTTCATGTTGGCCATGGGCCAAGCCATCAGGAGGATCTCCACAATGTGAAGCATGACAAAGTCATCCATCAGAGTCTTTCTTCAGGTTATAAAGGTTAGGGATCTTCTTCAAGACCCAGCTCTCTATTGCCAACTAGAAAAAGCAAAACTCAGAGGCACAACCTTTACTTCTGATTCATCTTCTCCTAAAAGCACTGAGTGAGTTACAAAATCCAGGTCCAAAGGA
>NW_006494611.1:8222080-8229261 GCF_000325575.1 Pteropus alecto | reverse complement strand
CACTGGGAACCAAAAGAAGCCACATTGAAAGTTGGCTGCCTCTTTTTGCAATCTTTCAAACCTCTCTGTCAGAGAAAACTCCAGATGCAATTACCTTTCACTAAAGAAAGGTGTATTTCAACAGGCTAGTGAATATGCATCTACCCCACACACAACACACAGTAAACCCTGTAGCCACTGGAACAAACACTCTGCTCTCCCCAGAAACCCACCCCCTTACCAAACAGTACACAGTGACTGCTTTCCTTCCAGACTCTCCCTCACCTCTGGGAGAAATGAAGCAAGAAGGGGCAGCTGCTCCATCAAAACCCCCCAGAGGCTGCAACTCACTTTACAAATTTGAATCGGTACATTTCATGCAGACTTGGACTAATCCCCCCAAAAACAAACAGGCCACCACAGTGAGCAAAGTAACACAAAATTATATTGTATATTTAATAATGCAGCTAAGTCAAGTTTCTACACCTATACCACTCATATATTTCCCTAATGACAGAAACAAGAAAAAAAAGGATTAAAACCCAAGTGTTCTGGGAAACCTTCCTGACCACACTCACTCACATGATAGCAAGCGTTGTTCAGAGATGGCGAAAGGATTCTGCTGAGCACCTCCTATTTCTTGGAGGGTAATAAATATGGTGTCTGCAAGGAAAGAGGAGTCGGGTGCTCCTCTCTCTTCCCCTCCTAGGCAAACAGAGCAAGTGGGCCTACAGATTCATTTCACCACCAGGACCCCCACAGCTGGCTTGGAAGGGGCCCTGCAAACTGATGATCTATGAGTATTTGCACTCTTGAAATGGGGTGAGCACTCACAGCTACCTGAGTGAGTCTAAGCCTCCATTATACACTGCCTTCCTCCGCCCCTCTCTATCTCAACTCCGCCCTCCAGGAAGAGAGAATGTCCCCCAGAGCCTTTCAAGAGCCACAGCCACTGTCCAAGATGCTAGTGGTAAAGTCATGGCAATGACCCGGGCCTGCCTTACGGCCCTTCCTCAGCCCACAGGATGTGGCAACAAGCTAGAGATCCAAGCACCAACTGATGCCTCTTCTGCCCCATCCCACATGTGCCCTGAATAGAGCTTCCCTGAGGCTCAATTTCTCCCTCTGCCAGGAATGGCATCCCCTCTACCCCCTCAACTAGAGCCAGCCTAGTTTCAGACACTTAGTATCGTCTGACAACCATTATAGTTATGGTACATCTTGTCCCCCTGAATAGGATCTTCAGGACAACTGCTTCATAGCAAGTGTTCAGTCAGTATACAAGGAGTGAGGAGGAAAGGGAGTAAGAAAAAAAAAGATGGAAAGTAGGAGGGAATGAAATTAAGTCTTTAATGGTTCTGCATTTCCTCACTCCTGAGTATTTATTAACTTTATTCAGCTGCAAATAATTTTATATGACAATAAAACATATTGCACATTTTTTAAGAGTCTGTTCTTCCATGTTACTCATAGAAAAGTGCTCAGAATCCAATGTGACCTCAGGAGGTTGTATCTCTGAGACCAGCTGAATGTATTTCAGCCCAACAATCATACCCACACCTATGTCCTGACACCCAAGGCATGGCTCCAGCATCTGACTTCTACCTCAAAGCATCCTTCTTTCACTCATTAACAACTCTAGGCTTCATCTGTAAGGAGGAGGGCTTCATCTGTAAGTCATGAATCTTAAAAATAGAGCTACTGGTGTCAGGGCAAGACGATGGGCAAGAGGTAGAAGAAAAGGTCCTTGCCTGCCTCCCTCCTGTGAAGACTACTGGTTTTCCTTCCATGTTTTTTGAGTGCCCAAACATAGCTCTAAGCACATAACTGGTATTAAATATCATCCTCTATGACCATTTACAAATCAAGAATTCAAGATCATGGAAGGAAGGCAAGGCGACATTTGGACATAGAAAAGAATATCTGCATTCTCCCGGTCATGAGCACCTCAAAATAAGCCTAAGGCTTGAGGTTTCATATTTCATACTCTAAGTGTCTAAGTATATACGTAAGAAAATAAAGCAGAAAAGCCCCAGCATCAAAGATAAATATGATGAATAGCTCTGACAAATTAATTAAAATAGAAGAAAGAGATTAATTGAGGAAAGAGATGTGCCAGGTCTCCTAATGGTCCAGGTTCCTTCTCACTGAATGAGGGAGCAATAAGGGAATGAGAAATTGTCAGGTAAACCAGGAGTACCTGGCCTAAAGGACAGCTGCTGCCCATCTCCTCTCATGTTCTTCTTGAGGGGTTCAGGGTTTCATCATATTGGTGACACTGACGACCATACTCAATAGGGAAGGTGGCAGAGAGGGGAACAGAAAGCAGACATTGAGTACAGGAATACTACAGGAGTAAAAAGAGGAAAGAGAAATTCCTGCTTAACCTGCACCTCAAGAAGACTACAAAAGGGCAGTGTAACTCCTTGAGGGCCAGGAGAGTGGGAGCACAGGTGGACAGATGAGAGCAGGCAAAGCCACTAAACAAATACTATACCAGAGAGGAGAGATTCCAGTTGACATATTATAGCCCTTCTAGCTTTGCAGAGGATTTTCTTACTCATTATTTCAGGTCATCTTCACAATAATCTAGAAAGGTCTATAAAGGAAATAGTATTTATATTTAATAGATGAGGAAACTGAGGCACAAAGAAGGGAATGACTTACTTGAGGCCACTCTCCTGGTTGGTGTCAAAGCAGAACTCCAATCTCCCAGAACAGACCCCAAGGCCGGGAGGCAGTGTCTCCCAGATTGGGATAAATGAATGAAAGGTTCATTGAAAGGTTATTGAATGGTTCAAATTCAGAGACACAGAAAGAAGAAATGGATCTAATAATGAGAAGAAAAGATCCCTGTCCCAGTTTATATTTGGGTAAGAGAAAAAAGGGAAGAGATAATACCAGAATATACCCTGGTAATCTAGTATAAAGGTAGAATCTCAAATGTAAACTGTTTTTACAAAGACTCCAAGATACCATCTGTGGAGTTAGGGAAAAGGTCATCTCAAATACTGTGGGTGAGCAATTGGACAGCCAGCCAACAGCGAGTGAAAGAAGTGCTCTAATTTTTCAAATTGTCAGGTTTATATAATGGCACTGAACTGAGTGATTCCTACAACTATTGTCCTTGTTTTCATTTATAATCAGTGAAAGATCACCCCGGGGCAAGAAAATACACCAAGAGGACAAGAAGACTCTAAAGGAGAATGTGAAGAAAACATAAGAATTGGGTTTTCACCAAGGATAAAGCACATCAAGGATGCAGCAGAGGGTCAGGCATGGAGCTAATGACTAATAAATACTTGCTGCATGTAGCAGTAGCAGTCTTAGAGTAGTACTAGTAATAGAAAGTTAGGCCCTTCCTCAAAACCAGTCTCCAAGTTGTGGCCAAAAAACCTAAACTCAGTTCATTGTGATCTAAACTGCTTCTTTAATGATGAGGGTGGATTCTGTCCTCAAACTTTTATTGATGCCATCTTCGACAGTTTCCATGCTCTTCTCTGTTAACACTCCAGAGGAGGTGTCTGGAGCAGAGCACTATGGGGTGGGGGTGCTGGGAGAGCCTGTCCGTGTTCTTTGGCAGGAATCCATTGACCATCTCTGGCCCTGAAGAACTTCCCTCTACTACCAACCCCTCCCCAGCTCATCCCAGTCTCCTTAAGCCAGTAGAAGTCCACAGGTAAATACCAAGACAAAGTCACCAGCCCACCTGTCACCTACCGCAAGCTGTCCCACCTTCCTTCAATCGTTATACATATCCAGCCCACAGACCCTCCCCCAAGCCTGGCTAACTGGCTTAAAAATGGCAGCATTAGGAAGAAACTGAGGAGGGGACAAAGCTCGATGGCTCCATTTTCCACCCTCCACTCCCACATACTTAGGCCTCTCTTACTCCCTGCTGGTCCTTCCTTCCCTCTTTCCTAGGATAGCTAGAATGATTTGTTCTGAACAGAGACAGGTTTATAGGTTAGCCGACACCCCCGCTCTGTGGAATTTTAATTAACTTCTCCCATCGTCAATATGCTAAGGAACGGGGTCTCCATTCTCTGGGGTCAGCAATGTGTTTCAGGTCCTGCTATATCAGCCGTCAAATTGAAGAATTAATGACGTGGCTAATCGGCTCTAATTCTTTAAAAGAAAAAAAATTGAAAGGGAGTTGTGGAAGGGGGCAGGAGGGATGCGAGCTCCATGGGGTGAGGCGAAGGAGGGAAGGGGGCTGAGCAAAGGGGGGAATCGACTCTCATAAAACAAGTGACTGACTCATATCCAGTGTTGGAGGGTGGCAGCCCAACAGCTTTCCCATTGATCATCTGGGTGGGGAGTGAGGGGAGAAGGAAGTGGAGAAAACCCTAGGTAAATACTGTGACAGAGCAGGTGCAGGAGAGGGCGTCTATGGTGCCCTGCTGGTCCAAGAGAAGCTCTGACTTGGTCCAAGAGAACTTAGAAAGTAGAAATCAGGATGCGAAGCTCACTTGCTCATAGACTAGCAAAGCTAGAGAAATACCAATTGGACCAAAGGGTAGGGTAAAGTCACCATCAAAAATTTGGCACTTCTGCTTCAATGGTCAATGAATCTACTCCACATACATATCTTTGGATGATGGCCCAATGAGACATAGGTCCCAAGCCTCTCCTGATGACTCAACTCTGTAAGGGATACTCCAGAAGACATTTTTCAAGGGGAACAAATCACTGATGTGAGTTGTGAGAGCAGGTTGGCTGGTGCTGTCACCTCCCAGGGGTGTTGAGAGAACCCAAAAAGGCATCTGCTCCAAAAGGGACCCTCTTGTAACAGACGGACTCAGTTACATTCTAACATAGTATCTTTTCCTTCACATTTCTTGGGCTAGATGCTCAGGAAATCAGCCCCTAGAAGGTTACCTTGACCCCACACATATATGAAGTGAGCTTCAGACCTCAAGTCTCTGGAGGATTTCCAAAATCTCCAGGAGAATAGCTCAAAACAACCTAGACTATATGGTGTAAGATTTTCTAACCCACCTGACCTTGCAAAATAAAATCATTATTAGATGGGACAAAACCATATCCAAAAATGTCTCCCTTACCTGAGTAATGGGCTGATAGCAATGGACCAGACTCGGTCTTCAGTATGGATGGTGTGTAAGCACTGCCCGAGCCGGCCTGAGGCCAAAGGCCATACCTGGAAACAGGAGAGGAGATGCTCTCGTTGGCATTGCCTGGGATGGGGATGGAAGGGAGGAAAGATGCACCAGGTGGGGTGACTGTTCTTAGGAGGGTGGGGAAATGAAGAATTCTTTCTGTTCCATATACACAGAGCTCAGGGTAGCAGGAGAGGGGCTTCTCCAGATTTTGGCTAGCCTACCACCCAAATAGACCCTGGCTCCCAGTCCTAACCACCCTCATTTACTTTCACCTGATAGCCCTCACTTACCAGCCATCTTTATATCAGGGAATCAGAAGTTCCACATTCCTCAGCTGAGACTTGACTGAGAAGAGTGAGAAGATGGGGCTTGGCTCTCTTAGCAATCTCCCCATGTTTGTGGATTTTCCTTTCTCTTATCTCTCACCAAGATTTTACTTTGGGGATGTAAGGGGAGGGAGGCAGAGCAAGTATGGGAAGACAGAGATAGAATTAGAGTAGAATTTAAAAGAGGAGTAAAATGAAAGATGCTGGGGAAGGAAAGAATGGAAGAAGAGGAGAAACTTCAAAGTAGAAAGGTGGTGTGTTGTTGTTTGTTTGTTGATAATGCCCAGGGTCCAATGCTATTCATGTCAGCAGGGAATTTAGCACCTAGTGTCACCAAAAGTAGCAGAAAAGCTTAACTCTTTTAAGCTTCCATATCTCCTACAGGTTAAAAATATTGTTTGGAGCACATTATCTGGTCCCTATCAGTCAGGAATGTACATTAGCAGCCACTCTGGGCTTAACTCTAATCAACACTCACAGAGCCCTCTCAGCAGTCAATGCATTTAGAAATCTCCCATTAAGCATGAGGCCCCCCTACCTCACCCTACCCCAGATGACACACACAGGAAAATAAGCCTCTAACCAAACAGAAAGGAAACCTCACATATACAGGGCTGTCCCCAGACAGCAGCCAAGGAAAGATCCTGAGGCAGCCAGATGGATCAATGACCTCTCAAGGTCCCTGCAGTGCTATAAGGGGAACACACAAGTCAATCAGGACCTTAGATGGAAGAACTTGCAGGAAACATTCCTTGAGTTTAAGGGGTAGGTGATGGAGTGGGGGTGGTCCTGCCTTCTAGGGTCACATGATATCTCTTCCCTATAAAAGGAGAAAGTGTTATAGATTTTGCATGCATGATGGGGGGAGGAGGGTGTGAGTTACTTTTCTCAGCAGAGACCAGAAAATAAATTTTACAAAAAGATCCTGAATAAAGAGGGGCAGAAAACAAAGGTAAATATCACGACTCCCCTGGAATGCCGTGATTCCAGCTTACTCTTCTGGATCTGTAGTCGGGACCCTTTGGTAGTAACTACATGTACTTCTAATGTCCTCTTTCAGATGTCCCCAGATGGGGAGAGAGGTCTACCTTTTCCCCTATGCAAACTCTCTAGGATGCAGGCTCTTACATGGGTGGTGGGAAGACCAAAGACTCTGATTATAAAATCCATGAGGACAGCCGTAGGCCTAAATTCACTAGTGCCCAGGAAACGGGCTGGTGGATTCCTAGATTGTGCAAACCAGAGAACACGACTGAGACTTGATTGAGAAGAGTGAGTAGATGGTGCGTGGCTCTTCTGGTACCCGGGAGTGGCTTGGGAAGCATGCTGCCAATTCTGAGTATCATCTTGGGAAAGTAGCCCTCCTGACCTGTCCCAGCAGGACACCGACCACCAGAAACATGAGTATCAAAAAAAAAAAAAAAAAACTATCCCTGGAGAAGACACAACTCAGTGGGAGTGGACATTTACATGGTCTTTTAAAAAACAGTTGGTGATGGGGATAAGGAGCACAGCATAGAGAATGCAATTAGCATTAATGTGTTGGCTAGGTAGAGAGCAGAGAAGAGAAAGAGCAATTAGGGTGATCGTTTTATAAACTATATAAATGTCTAACCAATGTACTATATACTTGAAACTAATAAAATAATTTTTTTAAAAAAATACAGTTTGTGATATATATCAAGGCCATGCCACCCTGAACAAGCCTGATTCCGCCTGATCTCGGAAGCTAAGCAGGGTCGGACCTGGTTAG
>NW_006494611.1:8196556-8222039 GCF_000325575.1 Pteropus alecto | reverse complement strand
AAAAAACACATTAAAATAACCAAAGCCTTTGACTTGGTAATTCTATTGCTGAGGCTCTATCCTAAGAAAATTATCCTAGAATGAAGAAAAACCTAAACGATAAAAATATTCCCGGCAGCCTGCAGTAGCAGTAAGAGCGCGCATGGGCTTTGGAATCTGACAAATCTGGGTTGAACCCTAGTTGTTACTTATTATCTCTGATCTTATAGATGTTTCAAAACTTCTTAGCCTCGGTTTCCTCATGCGTAAAATGGGAAATAATATCTATTTTGGGGAGTTGCAGTATGGAAAAGTGAAGATATGTATAAAGTACTCTGCATAGTAGCATAGAACTTGGTAGGTATTAGGCATCAATAATGGTGGTTCTTAAGTATATAGGAAAAAAACTAGGAACAAACACCCACCAATAGGAAAAATAGTGACTAAATTATGGTAAGTCCATTGCGAAGCCCTTAAAAATGACACTCACAAATAATATGTAAGAATAATGGAAACTCTTGTAAAATAAAGTAGATAGAGTTGGGTATACTGGGTATCTAAAATATGTTATGAGCATAATTATGTGAGAAAAAATCACCCTAAAGGATAAAATGAGAAAATGAATAAATGTGAAGTGCTTAGCACAGTGCTTAATTTCATTCTAAATCATTACAAAACAAACAAAATCTATGCATTGAAAAATAACTAAAAGAAGGGGGAAAAAAACCAAGTTCACATGTTCCCTCTTTATAAAGTCTCCCGATCCAAGCCAGATGTGATCCCTCCACCCGCCGAACTTTCTGGCCCTTTCCCTTTACACTTTAGTCTTTGGCCACTTCCGATCACCTTGATAGCCAGTGCATACATGTCTTAGCTCCCCTTAAGGAGAGAGACAATATGTGCCTCCTCTTTGAAGAGTACTGGTGCCTTGTATAGATGCATCAGAATGAATGAAAGAATAGAGAAAAAGATTGAAATGAAGGGATAATCAGTAGCAGCCCAGGCCCACCAAGAACATGAGCTACCATCCTATCACACCTCAGGATGGTAAAACCCAGAGAGACGACCCAAACTAAACCACAGTAAGTTTGAAACTAGGGTTGGGGGAAGGGAAGGAAGAGGGCTTTCTAAACAATCCCTTACCCAGAAGTCTTACAAAGAAAATGTTTTAGTTCCCTTCACCCCAATAAAACAAATATCTTTCCAGAACACAGTAGGGAGAATTCTGTCACTGACCTAAAAAACCCTCAAAAGGAATAGAATACACTGCAGTGACAATTTTAGAATTAAATAGTACCTATTTCAATGCTTTTTTAAAGAACTAAGTCACTAAATAGGGCTGAGTCAGTACTAAAAACATGAAAATAATCCAATATTCCAGATAAAATTGCTATCATTCTTCAACTGTATGCAGTCCATACCCCTGAATTGTTACCTATGGTCATACAGCTTAATTTTATACTGCTCAAGGTATCAGAGCACAGAGAATAGGATAGAAGAAAGAGATATCACTAAAAAAGAAGTGCCAGGGGAAGCTTGAAGCCACGACAAGATGCCATAATGAGATGGGACTATCTAGGTCACAAATGCCAAAAGGTTTCTACGCAAATTGACCCTTGAGCAATAACAGCCAGTCTCTTTGCAAGGAATGGCACAAAGACAGTGACCAATCCGAAATATGAAGTAAGTATGGGGAATGGGAAGCTGGAGACAGGAAATTCAGTTTCCATGTTGGTTCAAAAGATTTTCTAGATTTCTCAGGCTCCCTGTGCTGGCACGTACATCTCTGACAGAATACAAAGAGTAAGGAAGAAAACAGCAAAAGGAGGAGAAACTTCCATAAGTAAAAAGGAAAATATTTATCTCTTCTTTTTATATAAAATTAGCAACACTTTCCATGAAGGAGTAGTCATCAGAGAGTACACGGAGTCAGAAAAGTTAGTGAGTGAAGACTGCAACTTCCCTCTCCTGAGTCCTCTCCTATAGTGTCTTAGAGACTTGTTTGCTGATAGAAGCATTTTGCTCCTGTTAGCACCACAAAGTCACCAGATGCTGGGAAACAGACAAGAAAGATACTATTGGGCCCCCTGCACCATCAACTGAATTGTCGGCAAATTTCCCACAGCAGCCCCAAAGTACCAGGCATGTGTGGACCCTGCCTAGGGCTGCTGGACATAGGGATGAAGAAAGTTCTTTTCTCTCATAGGTGAGAGCCTATTTGACACAGACATGGATAAGCTGAGTCCATAAAGCAGGGGTCACACCACTTATCAGCCTCATTCTGTTAGGTCTTGGCAGATGTCTGACTATAGACCAGGCAATTTGGCAATGACGCAACAAATAACACCCTTCTCTTGTCATCTTTCTACTGTTTATTGACCACATCACTCTCCAGAGCAGCAATAAAAACACATTTTAATTATCAGCCTGATTGCTTATAAACAAGGTAGTGAAAAATTAACCTCCCTAAACAGAGATCAAGCAAAATGAAGGAGATTTTAAAATAAAATAGTGGGGTTAGAACTCAACCCACAAACTTGAGGAAACTCAGCTCAGGGAGGAAAAGCTGGCCAGGCCCTCTGTTTTTGAGTTCATGCCACATTTCAAGTGAGTGGCAAGCTTCCCAGCCACTGTCCACTCCTTTCCCAGGCCAGCTGGCAGGGACACAACCTGGCATGGCAAGCTGCATGCCAGAGGCACATAAGTGAGTCCTTTATTATATCGTTTCCCCCCCGCCCCCACCCAATGTTCTCAGCCAATCCAGAAACTCAAGGCCCTATCCACCCTCTCCCACCTCACTCCCTATAGACAGAGGGGAATAACAGTATGTAAGGGGGTGACCACCTCACCTTGGCCGTCCTGTCCCTGGAGCCACTCACAATGATGCCCCCTTTGCAGTCCACACAGTTCACCTCCTGTTCATGAGCCGAGTACTTGACAGTGAAGGTGCTATGAATCTTATGAACACCAATCTTCCCATCCCTAGGAGAGAAACAAGAAGCCCACCCCCAATAGCCAAATATTCTCTCTGTAGGAAGAGAATAAGTCTACAGAAACAGCCCAAGTCTCCAATGACATTCAAAATTGCTAAGCTTTGGGCAATTCAATCCAATAAGGTTCTGAGCTTCTAGATACCTCCACTTCTTCAGTACACTTGGGGCTGAACAGAGCTGGCAGACAAAACAAATTTCCCCCTTGAGAGTATCAAGACCTGCTTCACTTTTCATTAAAGGCTCTTCCTGTTTTCCTTCTCCAGCTAACTTTATTAAGTGCCTTTGGTAAATCTCTCTGCTTTAAATGGAAAAAAACCACTACTCCTTCTTCTAGTCTCCCTCCTCATCTCTTTAGAGTTGAGACAGAAAAGTCAGAGGCAGGCAAAAGGTCCCTGAAGAATCCTAAGGAAGAGAGTAGATGGAGAAACCTGCAGCACTTACCCTCCTGCACTGACAATATGCGAGTTGGCCAGCACAAAGTGGCAAACGTCTTCATCATGCCCAGCAAAGACTCCCAGGGGTCGACGGTTCAAGCTGGCACCATCTGGGCGGAACTGATAGGCCAGGATGAAATTAGCCTGGGATATGTACAGAGAATCACCCTCTAGCTGCATCCAGGGCATCTGACTGCAGAGATGGAAAACAAAATTTAAAGATCATCAAGATACAGCATTAAAACTCAACTCCAATCTTTGGAGAGGCTGACCAATCCCCAACTTAGCAAGGATAATCAGCAAAGCTAAGTCTATACCTCACTCCCCTCCTTCAAAATTACCTACCCTTAGGCTTCTCTCCGAAAACTAGAGTGATTGAGCTTAGTGGTGACCTAATCTTCTGTGGACTATATAAGAGAGTCATAATTAAAATACCAATTGAATATCACTTTTAATTGGAGAATGTTTAAGACTTGAGTTCCTGGTTAGGCAGAACTTAGAAAATGCAATGATTGAGAGATGGGGAGAGGCAAAAAGAAATCTTCCATCCTAGTAAAGTCATTTTCTTTCATTCTGTTTCCTTACTGATTTGAAGTATAAGCACTAAGTTTCAAGGTTCCAAGGCTCCCAAATATGCCTCTTTCCCAACAGATTATTTAGAGTATGAGAGAAAAAAGAGAAGCCCCATCCTCTTTTCCTACTAGAGCAAAGGGGCCATTTACAAGTGAAAGGAATAAAGCCATTTAGTAAAGGATGCTAATGTACTGATTAAATACCAAGATCCTCACTGGGAATTTCTACATTTCTGTATTAGAGGGTAAGCATGGCAATGGAAAAACAGCCCCAGGGCAGTCTACTACTGTACAGGGGCCACAGAGAAATAGTCAGCTCCATAGGCAACTGATTTTTAAAAATCCATAAATAGTTAAAGATTCCTTCTACAATCTAGCAGGAGGAAGAAAGGTTAGAAGCCACAGACCAGTCTTATGGCACGGAGTGAGCCTTAAGAAAAAAGAAGACTGCCAGACACCAGGTTCTCTGTGGAGAGTGAGCCTGTTTCCCAAAGTAGACATCCCAGCAGCCTGTCCGACTCTACATAGGAGTCCTGGAGCTACCAGGTCCCAAGCAAAGCATAGGGACAGCTGATTCATCCCCATTTACAGAGACACCATCTCTCACTGCCAAGCCTGTCTGAGCAAACTGGGCTGTGTTTCTTCCCCAGACTCTTTAATACAAGCGTCATGGGAATGTGGAAAAGTTCTGCAAATTGACTTGACGGGCCATTAAATGCAGCTTGGACTTTGTAGTAACTGAGTTTCTGCTCATGAGGTTTTTACAAGTGTGTGCATATATTATATGGAACATGTGTAGCATGTGTATAGAAGCTTGCATTCTTAGTCATTACACTCATACCCCTTCAACATCCCCTTGCATGAGTTTGCGGCACTCTCAAGTGGACAGCAAGCAGAGGGGTTTGGAATGCATGTGTTTAGAGTCATCTGGTAAACCGCCATTGCCTAAGACAAGAAACCAGGTTCATGCCAGGTGAACAGTGGAGAATCCTGGGGCAGCCTAGTAACCGTTTTGTATATTTATTTGCCAAACTGCTTGAAACCAGCTGAAAATGACACCAAGGACAAAACCTTGATAGAGAAATAAACTTTACTTTCCGGTATTAAAAGGCAAAAGTGAGAAGCAGAGGAAAAAGCCCTTTGCCATAAAGATCCATGTTTCTCTACTGTAGTTTCTTTACCATCATCACTACTACATAATACATAGCAACCAATGTCAGTAAAACCAGCAGAAACTGGTTTTACAGAAAGAGAGAAAGTGTCAACAGATGAAGAAGGCTGCCTATATCTACCAGCATAGGTACAGGTCAACCTGGAATGAGGAATCATGGTATTCCCTATCTATTCCAACCAATCAACAAAGAGTACTTTTTAGGTTGGGAAACAAATAATACCTATGAAATAATTTAGCACCAATGAAGCATAAAATTAATGGCATTAAGCAATGCTGAAGCCATTATCTAAATTACCTAGCACTTTTTCTAAGCTCTGCCTCCTGTAACAGATATACCTAAACTTTTAGATTCTATTTTGCCTTTTAATAAAGTAGAGGAAAGGGATACAGGAAGCCATGAGTAAAGGTGTAACTCCCTAAAGTAGAGGATTTACAGAAAAATCATTGTAAAACAAGATAAGTTAAAATATTGGCTTAACTTATTTCTTTGATGAGGCACATTAATGAAGGTATCTCTCGGTGGTAGGATTACAGGTTGAGTTTTATTTTCTTCTTTAAACTTTTCTATATTTTTTGAATTTCTACAATAAATATTTATTTTTATAATCTCGAAAATACAAATTCATCATAATATATATTTTGTAATCCTTTTTTATTTTATTTTTATTTTTGAGGCGAGGTAACCCTTGGTTGACCTCACAGATTGCAAGGACCCTGTCATCTTATAATCCCTTATTTTTTATTTTTTACGCCTACAGCACCTGGGCCCCTAAAAAGTCAAGTGGCTACTTACCTGCATCTCCACTTTAGCAGAATCCCTTCTCGGCAGCGCCCCAATCTCCAGTTCTGAGACACCTTCACTCGTTCTTTCACTGATACATTGGCCATCCTGTGTCCAGACAGAACAGACAATCCAGTCACTTCAACTCACTGCCAACCAGAGAAAACTCCATGGGTTTACAAGTCTGGGCTCAGGAACATCCAGAATATATCTGAATATTAAGTGAAGGGATTAGGAGACAAGAAAGAAATAACACTGCTCTCTCCTTACTAGGAAAACCAAGAAATCCAAGAACTGCCTGTTCTTTAAAGCAGGGGTCCCCAATCCCCAGAGCCATGGACCAGTGCCCATCTGTGGCCTGTTAGGAACCGGGCCGCACAGCAGGAGGTAAGCTGCGGGCGAGTCAGGGAAGCTTCGTCTGTATTTGCGGCCACTTCCCAGGGCTAGCATGACTGCCTAAGCTCCACCTCAGATCATCAGGCTTTAGATTCTCATAGGAGCACTGATCCCTGGTGACAAAAGGTTGGGAACTGCTGCTTTAAAGTGTCTATAGTAACGCCAAAGCGATCTAATGGAGAAAGGATGACAAAGAGTGCTGGAACCACAGGGAAAAAAATGAACCCTGACCCCTACCTCACACCATACAAAAAATTAAGTTGAAATAGATTGCAAACCTAAACATAAAGTCTGTTGATAAAACTGGAATCAATAGAACAAAACAAGAAATGATTTAGATTACTATCTCATATCACAGTATAATTCCCCAAAAATGAAAGAGTAAACTTAAAAGTTGTTTAACCAGATGATTTTAAAGTATTGAAATTTTAAATACTGCATAGAAGAAAAAAGATTTAAATGAAAGCAACAGAGTGGAGAAAATTAACAATTAATACCATAGGTACAAGTTTTAACACTTAAAAGTTTTAGGGTACTGCTAAAAATTTATCAGGATTACTATCCTGTCTCCAATACCCTGTCATCCATATCCAACAGCAGATAAGAACAATCACACAATGTTCACATGATAAAACACTGGAGAAACATACCCCAACAATAACGGTTTATAGACATGCACATTGAAACAATTATTAAAGTACCACCTCACATTTATTAAGGTGAAAAACCAGACACTACCTTTGGTTTGATAGAAAGGTTTGGGTTTGGTTATATATTGCTAGTAGCGCACTGGTACAACCTTTCAGAAAGGAATTCTGTTGCGAAAAATTGTTAAATGATAGTTTCTGACCCAGCATTCCCACTTTGGGCACTGTATCACAAAGAAATAATTCAAAAGGAAAATGTATTTTTAAAAAAATATAGTTGCCGCTATATATCAGAGCTAAAATCTGGAAATAGCCCAAATATCTGTCCGTGGGGGAGAATGGTATAATGCAATGTAATATATTGCTACTAGAAATGACAAATGTGAGGAATGCAAAATAGTTATTTTGGAAATGACTATAGCAAGGAATGGTAATTTTAAAAGTCAAATTCATAAAGGTAAAGGTGAGGAGACATTACATAAAATTTTGTCCCCATAAATAACAGGTCAGAAAAGGTAAATAGAACTGGTACTTTAGGAAGTGAGCAATGTTTCTTATTATATCACATAATCATTGAGAGGTCTTTCGATATACCTTGAACTAAAGAGTAGATTAAATGAAGCTATAGAAAAAGTACAGAATGTAGACTTAGGAAACTGGGATGCAAATCCAGTTATCTAACTTCTCTAATTGTCAGTTTCTTCATCTATAAAATGAGGATAGTATTTCACACACTTTTAAAGATGGCAACTAAAACAAAGTACAGCATAAGTTACAAATCACTACAAAAAGGCTAACTATTTTCACATAAATATAAAGATATGTAATGTAATATTCATTATTGGTGTCATCTCTAAAGCTAATCTAAAAATCATGTTTTTCTTCTAACCAATTTAACTATTAGAAATTGTTCTTCTAATGTCAAACTTAGCACTCTTTGAAGCGGAATAATTAGGATTTGAGTGTATACTTGTTAAAGATAAAATATATTACTGAATTTGTCCATTGGATGAATATGGTCTTTGGTTTCACATTGTTAGCGAGCAACCTATACTAGCTAGATAGAGAACTGAGGACAGTAAAAGATAGTCAACAGGATGGGCCAAAAAAACTGAACTCTTAATGAAAAGGATTAGACTCTGTCAAATCTTATCTGCAAATCTCATTCAGATATAAAAGAAGAGATTGTTTGTAGTTAACCTCTCCTCTTGAGTTAGGTCTAAGTTCCCAGGTAGAAGTGAAACCAAAAAATTGAATATTCTGGATCATAACAGGAAGGAAACAAGGGGGAAAGAATCAACATGTTTCCTGAATTGGGATAAGGACAATACTTCTCTCATATTCCTGGTCACTTAACTGCCATTTGGTGACACTTTATTAAGGGTCAAAGCACTGCCCTGAGGGTCTGATCACAGCAGCAAGAAATTTTCAAAGTTGAACTTTAGAAGCCGCTACCAAACAGCAGGTGCAGGCGTCTTCTCCCACAATGAACACCATAATCAAAATACTGGCCCTAGCCTTCAAATCAAATTTCAACTTTTTAAAACCATTCCAAGTGGTACTTCATTAAAAGCAACTTAAAAACTCAGCTTTTTCATCCCTTTTGTTTGTTTAGTTATCTCTGATGGTTTCCTAGCTGGTGGCTAAATCATATCTATATCCTTATTGGCTCCAGTAACCAAATAATCAAAAGGAATAAAATAATCCCCTTTCTCTGAAAACAGGTATCCCTCCTTCCCTGTGGGGACCTGTCACAGTCCAGTCAAAAGGGGTCACTAGATCAAGGCAGCAGAAGTGCCAGAGAAGACAGGAGCAAGTGCCCCTGGGAATTCAATAAGGATGCTTGTTCCCATCCTTAAAATGCTCTCTGGTTGGTTGTTTCTCCAACAGTTACTGGTATAAAGTGAGGGTGTTCCCTCCAAAAATGACTGGTGCCCTGTAAATAAACCTTTTACATGACTGTTAATGCATAGAGGAATCTCTAACTCGGCCTGTGGGCCTGGTGGAACTTCCATTTTCCCAGCCCTCCTTCTTTTGCCTCAGGCTCATTTTTCCACTTGGGCCCCCTCCCTCTCAGCTTTCCGGCACTTAGTCACCATTATAGTTTGACTGCATTCCTGGGCACATGACCTATTTTAAACAAAAACAATACAACATGCACCCACAGTACGCTAACAGCCCCTTAAAATCTTGGCAATAAAGTGAGACCAGGGGAACAGAAATTAATCTAGGCAGTTATCTATAGTCATCTTTCATTTCACCTCTCCTCACACCGAAAGCAAATAAATAAACCTAGTCTGAAGAAAAATGGCTAGGAGATAAAGAAATGCATTGTGTGAACGTATCAGAGAGGTTTAAACCTGTATGGGTCTCTAAGATCAGAAAACTCCTGGATCACAAATCAATTTCCCTCTCTGCCCCATCTTGAAGTTTGATTCCCCTCTATGCCACCAATGCTGCCTACTTGCATGACTGGCATGATTACCATAAGCATAACTTTCTGCTGACTTGGAAATTAAGAAAAAGAGGGTATCTATCCACAAGTATAGAACAAGGCCATCTCAAGGGGAACTAGGCTAGGGAGAGGGAACGGGATATGCAAAATGATGCTTGGAGGCTTGGAATTTTAACTTAACACTGTCTCTTGATTTCTTTGAACTTCTTGCTCTCCAGAAAGCAGATTTTCCTCCATACTGTCTATAACTATCATCCTTTCTACAAAAATTAAGAATTTGGCTTTAATGTACAAGTATTTAAACAGCCCAAGACAAGAAACTTCTAATTATTTATACTAGGTGATAAGACTAAACCCTCCAATGGCCTCAGCAGCAATGGTCTACAATTAAGGTTAAAAAAAAAATCAATGAAAAATCATTATATGGTGTTAAATTGCTTACCCTTCTGGCCAGGGAACAAGGACTAGCCCCAACATGAAGGGTAAAGTAAGACTGCAGGGAACATGGCAGCACGAGAACAAGACCATGCACAGGGAGAGCATGGAACAGACCCAGATCTCCCTTGAAAGGCCTCCAAATGTCAATTCACCCTACTCATTCAGTCTCACCTCCATGGCTCCACACTATGCAGCTAACCTCCAGCCAAGTCCATCTCTTCTACATTCATTCTTATACCTATACCCTCTCCTATATTGCCAGCACCAGCTTACCTCCGTCCTTGACAAATGCTTCTTTCCCTCTTCTGGTACTAGTCAAATTCACTCATTCTTCAAGATCCAGGTTAAGCCTCTATTTCCCTGAATCCTCCTAACATTCCTCTACTTCTCATGTGAACCCTTAGACTGAACCTATCATAAACCTAAGCTTGTTAGCTTTTCACAGACTATATGTCTCGTTAGTCTGACAGTCATAAATTCCACAGGATCAAGTCTTAAACCTCTTAGTACTTCTAAAAGTAGATCTAAACCAGCATGCTATGAATAGTGGTATACCAGGAACTCTGAATAAGTGTGCCATCAAATTTTAAACAATTTATGGAATTTATTTTTATTCAACTGAAGATTCACACTTTTGTGAAGCTCTATGCTAGACACACCACTGAAACACAATGTGGCTCATGACACAAATTGCTGTAATTAAGAGGAAGATTGCATGTTCAGAGAAATAGACATGGACCTTACACCTCAAAGCATATAAGAGAACAAGGTCAGGGTAGTAATAGTTCTACTCCAACAGTAATATGCCAGATAGTGAACAAGTAAATATACAGGTTTTTCAACTTTCTGAAACCTGCTTTAAAAAAAAAAAAAAAAAGGCATTCACCTTTTAATCTTTGATGTACTATCAAAAATTTCTAACATCACACAAAGTATATCTTAGATGCAAAAACTGAGAACCATGGTCCTGGCATAATAGGTAGTTTGATAACTACCGATTAAACAATTTCTCAAAAGTATAGTTCTTCCTTTGGCAAGTCACACTTTCAACAGTATATATAGATTTTCAGGAGCCTGGACACACTACCTCTAAGCTCCAAAAGCCCTTCCTAAAAATGTATAATACACCACATCTTCAGGAATTCAACCAAGGCCTCCAAATTCCTATGTTAGAGAGGCTTCAGGAAGGAATCCGAGCAGATAAAGTATCTTAGTGTGACACCCACATGTCAAAGCTGTCCAAAGCAGTTTCAGAAGCACTGGGCATAACTCTGATTCTTTATGTGAGCTTAGGATTTATGGTCATGTTTATATTCACGTTCATTTCCTCCTGCTATTGGTCAAGTTCTGTATTTGCAGGGCCCTTGACCAGTGTGCATGTTCTGTAAGATGTTAAGAAATTAAGCAGTGAAAAAAAGGATTTTATGACCAAAACATTTTGGACATTGCTGGATGAAACAAAATTAAACAGTTCTATCACAGGACATCTCAGTGCCTTTAATTTATCAATGGGCATTGTGAATCCCCAAGAGAAGGGATGTGGAGCACAGCATTTCCCACACTTATCTGGTCACAAAATCAGTTTTTTAAGAATCCCACAATACAACTTCAGAAAGGCTGATCTAGCACTTTCTGAGAATAACCAACAGAAAGAAAGATGCTAATATTTTTAGTGAATAGGCCATCCTCTAAGTGAGTCATGAATTGGGCAATAGCAGACTCAGAAGTGGACTTTGTTCTTACGCCTTCAAAATGACTCTTCCTGGGCTTTCCATCTGAAATGTGAGGAATAATTTCACTACTCTGCTTCTCAGGGTTGTTTCTTACTGTTTTTAATCTTGCAACTGTGTTCCATATTAATCACCAAAATAGGTTCTCAGTCCAAGTGACCATGCTTCAAAATCCCTGGTACCCTTCCAGCCTGGATGAAGGGATGGAGAGAACATGAACCAGATGCCACCCAGAAAGTTTTCACATCACCAGTTCCTAGGCCATTATGATAAAGTCAAACTGCAGCCATGATAAGCGATGAATGAGAAGTTCTCCTTTAGTGACTCGCTCCCACAGGAAGGCCTCTCTTAAGCACACACACCACCCGTATCTGAATTTTGACTCAATTTTTTGATATGGACTTTCTAAAGGAGAATCCAAAGAAACATAGGAGGTCACAGCTGGAGCTACAGGGAAGAAAAAAAAAAGTACTAGAAGAAGACTATTTCCCTTTCTCTACAAAGAAAGAACCCATCACAGAGCTTCAGCAGGGGAAATATCGTTCCTTTCAGTAAAACAGCTTTCCAGGAAAAGTATCTCAACATATTTACTATAAAGCAATTTAATTTCCCTGTCCTATCATCTGCCACTCCATCCCCATCCCCCCTAAAAGCCCACAGATTGTGGATTTCCTCTCATTCTTGGCAGAGTTACCAGAAGAAATATAATACCCTCTTCGGACTGCTCCCAACAGCTGCTAGAACAAGAGAGGGCTGGAGGTAACCTTCCAAAACTGTCTCTAAAAATGACCATTCCCCCGCCAAATCATGCAGCCTGAGAATGAACGTAGGACTTCTCTTTCATGACTTAAAACAAGGGGAAACTCCAAAGGCAACAGTGTCTCCTAGTCCAAAATACTTGCCTCCAATCCATCTGTTCTCAACCTGACTCTAAACTGAAACTTCTGTACAGTAAGTCACCACTCTATTTCTTCCCTAACACGTATTTTTTAAAACAATCCTCTACTACTTCACAGGACTAGTATACTTTGTTTAATCCACCAATTTGCAAGGTAGATTCTTAATCAAACTTCTATTCAGTGTAATTTTCTTATCTCTGTCCACCTCCCCAACTCACAAATCTCCTTTCACATCGTCTTGAAAAACAAAAGTCTAGGAACAAATTCAGCAATGGATACACTACCCTACCTTTCCCCTTCCCCCCAAATCATCAAACTCTAAGTGTACGTCAGTTCTGTCTAGAAAAGCCCCATCACCAGGCAGGAGAGAGACTTTCAGTTAGCCTTCAAGCCTCTCAGCTGAGACCACCAACAAAGTTCACGAATGTCAACTGGGAGCAGAGGCAATATCTCTCTCTGCCAAGGAGAAACTGGACAGAGCCTCCAGCATCATTCCCCAAAGGTGACAGCCAGGGTTGAGTGAAGACCGTGAAAACTGTACAGGAGCTGGGGGAGAAAACATAATGTACGGAATGATTTGGAATCAGGGGCAGGAGAAGGCGGAGGGATGAACTGGCTGACCCCAAATGTCTTTTCCATCTCTAACTTCTATGATTCCTTGACCTCCAATTTTGTGCTACGGACAAGGAATGGAAAGTCAACAGACGTGGTGATGTTTTGAAAGAGCCTGGCAGTCTGCTCTTGTCATTTAGTGGCCTTTGCATGTATTTTTTAAGGTGTCTCCAAGCCCTGTCTTCATTTCACAGTTGTCACCTTTCTCAGCAATTTGAGCTCATGTCAAATACCAAAAAGAAGGAGAAAAAGAAAGAATGTACTGGCAATTAATTGTGGGCTAAAGAGGGGCAGGCACGGGGGCCCATTGGGTGGCCCAGACTTCCAGGGAGGGCAATGTGGACAGTTTGAATATAATGAGGAAATGACTGACTCAAAGTTGAGACAAGGCAGCCAAACCTCCAAGAATATATCAATTCTTTCCCTCGACAGTCTCATACTCAGTTTTAGATACAGTTCAAGCATTTATTTTATTCAGGACTCATAAACAGATTCTTACAACTGGAGTTCCGTTTGAATCTTGTGCAAACCTCACCGAGACTGCTGAATAAAAAGGACTTTCCTCAAGAATAAACCAAATCTTTAGATTCTCAACCTCAATTGATACCTGACACACCTGAAATAAATTCTAGAGCTTAGCAAAAATCTGTTTCTATAGATCATGGCTGGGGTGGGGGGTTATGCCAATTTTCACTAAAAATTCAAAACTCAACTTTCTCCTCATTTTTTCAAACAGTTGATCTCATCTTTAATTTTCAAAATTTATTGGAGCCTAGCCTCAAGACGAGTGTACCTTAACTTCTCCCTGTTCCATGGTTATGAGTCAGGACCAGAAACTAATCCAATGCCAGAGTCCGCCCAGAGTTAAGGATAAGTTGTCACACAAAGGTAATTCTTTACCATGTCAAACACTCAAAAATTGTTTTTTAAAAAATCTGTATGCTTCCTCAGTAACCTGTCAGTTTGATTTCAGCAGTTCAAGTACAATTTTTACCTCAGGTAAATGTCTTAGACTCAAAAATTGAAAGTATGGAATTCTGAAATATTTTCAGAGATCTCATTCCAAAGTAAATTGCTCATCTTGCAGATTGTGAGGACTTTGGGTTTCTCTGTGTTTCTGCCTTGAAAGCTAGGAAATTCATCCCCTACTATTCAAGTTTTATAAGACCAGAAAGGACATAAGTAGTTTCTATATTCTCACAGTCTTGGAGAAAAAGTCCTCTTCCATTTTTTCAGTTTGCATTTGGAGGTACTGACTGCCCTAGACTATTTCTTGCTTCCACAGGTGTACTGTTTCATTTATTTTAAGCCTGTAAACCGTACTCAACTTTTATTAACTCACAAAACCATTAAAAATGAAGCCTTTCCAAAATGGCTGAAGATAACATCCATATATGGAGAACTGGAGAACAACTAAGCCACTCTCCTCCCTAGGTAAGGCAGAAAGGTGAAGGAGAAAGCCGAAGCTACTTTAAGTTGCTAATTGTTTTCTGAAAATCACTGATTAGGCCTTAAATTTAACCAGTTAGTAATGCCTTCTCTGTTCAGAGTCAGGAAAGGAAACTTTATGCTTTCTAGGCCCCCAAAAAAATGCTCTTAGGCGCGATCATTTTAAAACAAACAAACACACTCTGCTTATCTGTGTCCATCTCACCACTCTGGACGTTAATCATCACTGAAATAGATACCCCAATCCCCCAGCCTCAAAGAGCTCCAAGCTTATAAGACCCTGTCTGAGGAATGAATGTACATGCCAGGGCAAACACCTCAGAGCCTTACACCCTAAACACCTATTGTTAGTTTTAGGCAAATCTATCACAGGCAAATGCAAGAGAGCACCCAGGTATTGCTCGAAGGATATTTAAAATAAAATTCAAGTTTGAGAACATGTAGGACTTAATTTGGAAGGTAAAAAATTAAGTAAGCTTTTTTTACATAAGACTGGAAGAAGTATTTTTTAAAAACAGATTTACATACATGAATATACTTTTTTCTTTTCATTCTGTGCACTTGTTAATTTTCAGTATCAGAATTTGCAGATAGCGCCTTTGCTCTTCCACCTGTCATATTGTCTAACTATCTGCATATTGTCTAACTATCTGTCATATTGTCTAACTATTAGCCTATGTTATAAACTGACGGAGTTAAATTTCACTATTTTGTTCTCGAAGACTGAACTAGGTTAGTTTTCCCCCTACTCTTTAGGGAAAACTTAAAAAGATGCCATATGAAACATTTTCTTAATTTTTATATTAAAGATATTTCTATTCCCCAGGCTTCATAAAACTTTCAAGCAAAACCGATTTTAAACCAGATGACTGACTCAAACTGTCTTTGTGTCCACTTTAAAAAAAAAAAAAAAACCTCATGATACCTACCAGTGTTCACTGTTTGGGCAAGAGTCCTAAAGGGAAGCAAATTATTTGTTTGTGGTTTTAAAGTGACCAAAATGCCTTCAAGCAAAAGTATAAGACCATTAAGAAATCACAAGGAACCAAAGCAGTTCATCTTACTCAACAAAGCTATGATCAGTTAGGAACAGCCAAACTGAATGGGACTTGCCCTGGGCCGGAAGGTCAGTAAACCTTAGCAGTTTGTGTTTCTGAGAATCAAGAGGCTCTTAGGCAGGCAGTGCAGACCCTAAGCCTACAGGTTCTGCTGTCATGTTTCCAAAAACAATCAGGACAGGTGAGAAAAACTAAGCAGTGTATGTGTTTTCTCCTACCTCTTGTCATTAGGCACCATATCCAAGTCAAACCATCTCCACTATTGTTATATACAGACTGACTAGAAGAGAAGCCAAACAATTAAAAAGTTTCATTTTACAACAATTTATTGAGTGCCTACTATGTGTTGAACACTGTGCTAGCACTTACACGTTACCACATTTAAGCCTCATTTTACTAGGTATGTTATTCTCATTCTTTACAGATGATAAAACTGGTGCAGTGAGGTTGTGTGGCTTTTGATAAAATGAAGTTTTGTGTCATACTTACAAAAACTTATCCCACTGTCCAGTCCGCAGTTAATTAACCCAAAGCATGAACTACAACCCTGCCACTATCCAAGTTGCCATACTCACTGAACTTTGGGCCCTGGTGCCCTGATGCCCTAAGAGGACTAGGGTACATGCTGTCTCCCTCTACGGATGACAACCACCTCTCTTGGTGGCTTATCACGTCTCTGCAGCTGTCCAGAAACAGACCACTCTGGTAAACACTCTCTCCACCTGCTCTAACACGCATAACTTCTCCCCTTAACTCAGAAAACATGAGTAGTGACTCTGCTCTTTATCAAGTGCTATGATAAAACAACTTTGCTAAGGTTGGAGATACCTCATCCTAGAACACAGGCAAGAAATCAAAACACACATGGCTAATAAATAAAGTCATATCACTTTGCGTCTCTAAGCATTTTATACTATAAACTCATTTTTATTTCATTGTTATTTTTGCTTATAGAACACACACTCATTCTTGTTATTTCTCTTTTAGAGCACTCGAAAAGGAAAAAAAAATAAACATTGATTCTTTCATTCGTTCATTTAATTTCTTTAAGAAGAGAAAGCCAAACTTGACCTTAGCTGGCTTGCGTTTGCGTAATTTTAGCCACTTTCTCTTATAGGTCAACTGATTTGTTCTCTGAAACAGAGTTTTTCTTATAATAAGTGAAGGTAACAAGACTATCTGCCCCCAAAATCCAAAAGAATCATTATCATAGACGATAAAATCACACCAGAAATTAATAAAAGTTCAACAAAATGATCAGGTTCAACATTTACAAACAATTATTGTAATCTTGTACATCGTTAATAATACTCAGCTGGAAAAAATACTGAAAAAGATTACATTAATAATAAAAACATAAGGCATAACATATTTAGGAATACTTAAGAATAAGTATAACAACAGATATGGGGGAACTTTATAGTGAAAACCACAGAATCTTTGAAAAGGCACAGAATTTTTTTTTTTTGCTTAGAGGCTTGAGCAGAAGTACAGATATCACACACATACAAGGATATCTAACCCTAACCAATTATACAGACTATAAAAAGCAACAATATTTAAAATAGTATGGAAATGTAAAAATATATCAGTGGAACAAAATGGAGAGTTCAGCTATAAATGCTATATATATACATATATGTGCACATATATGTATATATGCACACATATGTAAACAATATTTGGCAAAGTAAGTTTTCTAAAACAAAAGGAAAGAACTGTTTAACAAAAGGTATAGTGATAACTGGGTAGCAGTTTAGGAAAAGTTAAGTTGAATTCACGCCTTACATGAACAAACAAAAATGATACTGATGAAATTCTTATTTTTAAAAATTAAATTATAAGAAAACCACCAGATATTCAAGGAGATTTATGGAGGTCTATGGAGAAACTAGAAATTTCTGATTGAGAAGGAAATAAATCACAAAAGACTTAGATTCTGATATATCTAAGTGTAAAACTTCTAGAGGCTAAAAAAAGTAAAAAAAACTGAGGAAAATACTTGCATCAAAGATGACAAACTAGAGCAAATATTTATGACCCACAAGCATTCCAAATTTTAAGAAAAACATCAAGACCCCAATAATAAATGGGCAAAGACTAGGAACAGACAATCTCACAGGTGAAACAAACACATGGGAAAATATTTATCGTGGTCAATGGTAAAAGAAATGCAAATAACAAAACTTTTAGATATCATCATATGCTCACTAAAATAGCACAGATTTTTAAAATTCTCACATGAAATTGTCATTCATTGCTGGTGCCACTGTAACTTGGTACAATACCTTTATAAACCATAACCTTTTATCCAGTAATGCCAATCTTGAGAATTCGTCCTAACTAATTCAAAAAGACATATGTATTATATGGTATGTGACTTATATCTCAATCTGTCACCAAAATGCATTAATTATTCATTTTATTATCTGTAATAGCAAAAGCTGGACATAACATAAACGCTTAATATTAGAGGAATGTTTTTACCCTCGTTATGGTACAGCCCACAAACATTTATTATGTACCTTTCCTGTTAGGATCAGTGAGACAGCAACTAAGGAGGAAGAAGTGTGCAACTGAAAAGTAATTTTTAAAAAATGAACAGTTGTCTAGAAGTGGTGACATTATAGCTTTTTGTGTTCTAAAATGACTTTCTTTAATGTTGTTATACTGTATTAGAACTACCTTTTTTTTTTAACCCAAGCTGGATGGAGTTGGGTGCAATCTGAAAGATTTTACTCCCCTGATTCCATAATTTTTCCCCTTCTTTTTAACAGTTTTAAGTGGTCCAGTAAAGCTTTTCATGCACAGGTCTCAGATCCTACCAATAACTGGCCAAATTGCAATACACAATGCCTTTGTATATAGCCTAGACCTAATTCAGGCCCCTGCCATTAAGCAGGCACCTTTTTTTGTGTGTCGTTCTACCTCTATACAGTCATAAGCTATAGTTGACACTTAGACCAAGGGCCTGAAGCCTTACAACCTTTAGAAGGGGGTGAAAAGGTCAATGTCCCCAAAACATTCTGATAGACCACACAGTGGACATGGGTCCTAGAGCTAGACCAGAGGAGGCCTTCAAAGCCACAGCCCAGCTGGGCTCATCTGGGGCTGAAAAATTCAGGGAGTCAAGGTCTGCGAAAAGACACAATTAAATGCTGAAGGGAGTGCTTAAGGGATGGCTAATTGTGAAGAGCCGCCAACGGAGAGGGTGCAGGCTGAGGGATGCTCTTGGGAGGCTTCCTGGAATGGGGGCCTCCGAGAGGAGAAGGGTACTAAGGGAGGGGTCTCGGCGGAGGCCGGGTTTGGGCCTCGGAATTCGGGGTGCGACACGGCCCGAGGCTGACCAGGCCGCGGCGCCCCGCCCTTTCCCGAGATGCGGGCAGGCCCGGGGCGGGGAGCGGGCGGGCTAGCGGGCGCTTACAGGTCGGTGCCGAGCCGCGTGAAGCCGGAGTTGAGCGAGGCCCGGGCTATCCGGCGCCAGAGCAGGTCGCAGCTGGTGAAGCGCCGCAGCCAGCGGCACACCTGAGCCAGGCGGCCAAGGGCCCGCATGTCCAGGTAGGAACAGATGAGCAGCAGCAGCTCCTCCGGCAGGCGCCAGAGCGCGGGACCGGCAGCGCGGCGGTCGGCAGGCTCCGCAGCCGCCGCCTCCTCCTCGGCTTCCGCCGCCATGGCTGCCCCTGCCGCTGCGATGCGGCCCCAAGCCTGACGCCCTCGTCCCTGTGCTCTCCCTGGCCTTGCGTTCTCCCGCCGCCCAGTCCTGACCCTCCATTCCTCCTTCCTATAGTCTCTTCCTTTGGCCTCCTTCCCCGCCTCTGCTCCCCCTTCATCTCCCCTTACGATCCTTCTAGCCCCTTCCTCCACGCTTCCGCCTCCCTCTCCTTCCTCCCGCGCCTCGGCTCCCAGCCCCGCTGCCTCCTTCGCCTTTCGCGGCTCCGGCTTCCCCTCCGCCCCGCTTCCTCTTCCGCCTTGCCCCGCTCCTGCTTTTCCCTTCCCCTTCCCCTTCCTTCGCTTCCCCCTCGCGACCCTCCCCTCCTGCAGTTTCCTCGCCTCCCCGCTATCGCCCTCGCCGGGTCCGTCCTTCCCGGGGGGCCCCAAGCGGCCCTGGCTACCCATGAGCGGCCGCGGGGCCGGCCCGACGCAGAGCCGAGCCCGAGATGCCGCCGCCGCCGCCGCCGCCGCAGCCGCCTCGGGAGGAGGCTACACCATGTCGGACCGGGTCACATGGGGCGGCGCGGGCCGAGGCCTGGGCCCGCCCCTCACACCCGCGGCCACGGAGCAACTTCGGGGTGCGGGCCGGGAGAGCGGACCTCCCTCCCCAATCCCCTGGGCCGCCCGGAACGTTTGGTGCAAGCGCATGCATTCATTCATCTAGCATGTGAGGCCCGCTAAGAGCCCGGCGGAAGGCCGCAAGGAGAGCTTCCGCTTTCAAGAAGCTGCTAGGTGGAGCCCCTGCCCTCAAGAAGCACCCACTTGGGTGGCCTTCCCTCCCTAGGAGCCCTCCCCTTCCTCTGGAGATGCCTCCTTTCCACAGGCCACATACCAGGGTCCCACGAACTGCAGCCCTAGAAGCTGACAGATTCCTTAGCCTGATTTCTCACACAGAGTGTGAACCACGGCCCTGGCAGTGAGCTGGTATTTTAGACATTTAGGGAGGTTTGCAGTCCTCTACGTCCTGAATCCATAACTCCCCAGCCATGTATCAGTAAATGGCAAAGCTAGGGCTTCTTATTAGTCACCACTTAAATGCAAGTGAATTCACCAAGGTCACCCAGGAGCCTTTCCCCTTACCACCTATACCTTTCACAAAGGCGCCAATCTGAAGGGAGAGCTAAGAAAAACCTACTGAAGCCTAAAAATGCTGTCCAGCACAGTCCCCTCTAGTCACGCGTGGCTATTGGGCATTTGAAATGTGGCTAGTCTGAATTGAGGTGTGCCGTCTTCAAAATCTGGTGTGAAATACACCAGATTTTGAAGACATACAAGAAAAAGAATGTAAACTATTCATTAATTTTATATTAATTACATGTTGAAGTGATAAGATTTTTGATACAGTGGACTAAATAAAATATATTGTAATGTAACTACAAGAAATTTTTAAGTTATACATGTGACTTGCATTTGTAGCCCGCATAATTTTTCTATTGGACAACACTAGGCTAGGCAGTAAGATTTGGAGCTGAGGAAGATGCCTATCCCTGTCTGTACACTCTACCCCAAATTCTGATAGGAAGGATTTGAGGGTTTTATTTTGTATTTACATCTTAAGATTACATCTTGCTACCATTTTCAGGTAGCAAGAATGAATAAATCACTCTGGAAATTATTCAACACTTTGCATAGCCAAGGAGAGACCTAGGGACGCAACTACATTGCATTATGGTGCTGCAGAAGCATCATGTAACAAGGTCAGACCGGAATCTGGCTTTGCCCTAGAATTACTTTTTGATCTTAGCAAAACAACAACAAAAAAACCCACCTATCTTGGCCTTTTAGTGTTCTCAGTCTGTAGGGGAGATAATGCCCCTGCCTTACTTTCGAGGGATAAATGAGATGATCCCTGTAAAATGCTTTGAACTCTGTTAAGAAAATTCTCAATAATAGTTACAGGTCAAATCCTGTTACAAAAAAATACCCTTACAAAAAAAAAAAAAGCATTGTGTAGAAAAAAATTTCTAAACTCTAGCCAGTGGTTTAGTCGTTAAAAGCAATATTTGATACGACATTTCAGTACACCTAAAGAATTTAGACCATCTCTTTGAGATCATTGTAATTTACTTATACTATTAGAAGGCTATTGAGGTAGGAACTCTACAAAGTGAGGTAATGTCATCATCAACTCAACATTTATTGATTTTGCTACATTTGTGTACTGTTAGTCTAGAAGGAAGACAGAGATGAATACAGCATATGATTCCTACATTTTGTGTTCAGATTTGTGTTAGACACATTTGTAATTTCTTATACTATTTTTTAAACATTTGACTTTTTAACCATGTGTTTTTTAACAGAGTAAAGCTCAGTAGTTAATCTACACTATACCATGTTTTTAGTGGAGGATTTAAAGACACAGAAAAAAATGTAATTAACCCAATATAAATCAAATCAGTATTAAAATCCACAGTCACACAAGTGCAACTTACTCTTTACCCCATGTTGCCTTCATTGATGGAGAAATTAAGCCATCATTTAAAAACATCAAATCATCCTCTTTCACACCCAAACTAGCGATCAAGTGAACTGTTTAAGGTAAAATTTATGATTTAATGATTTCCCAAAAAGGCCAAAGTACTCACTATGCAGAAAGGCAAAGCCAACATGGAAAATTGGCATATATTCTATTATTTGGTGGTGGTATGTGTGCCTAAATTCCTGAGCATTTTTTTTTAAACCTGCAGTTTAGTCTCAGCTCAAAGAAGTAGCTAGAATTTTTCATCAATCCTTTATTCCCCTCAAAAAAAAAAAAAAAAATTCCAGTCTGGGGTTTAAACTAAACGTGAAAAAAACTGTGTCACAAAAAAAGCACTTTTAAAATTCTTTTTGGGGACAGAGGTTTTAAAAAATCAACTGTAGCTGAAAAGATGGGTTTGTAAGTAAGGAAAATGCATATCTTCATGGAGAACCTGAATAGCATTTTACTATCAAAATAAATATAGAAGGAAGATAGAGTGGACTTCAGAACATCTTTAAGAAAAATCATCAACTCTCTTGAGGTTCAAATTCAGGAATCAATCATAATGAAATAATATAGGGGGATAAAATTTACCTTTGTTTTTCTAAACATTTTTCTTAAAATTTTTAATTTGCATATTAATAAGTAAACTAAAAACATTGGACTACTTTAAACTTAGAATGCCAAAAACATGTAGTTCATGATATAATAAAACTTAAGACTCAATATGAATTTCGTACTGGGTATTTAGAAACACTAATATTTATTTTTTAAGAAAATTTTTAAGTACAAAGTTCTTTGTGTATGTCTATGTAAGTGACATGCAGAGTAGTAATTATTGCTGTTATAGTAGTATATAATATATGTTTAGGATTATTAAAAAAAGCTAGATTTGTGTGTTCTGTCCATTCTTATAAACATAGGTGACAATCTCAGACAGCTGTTCCCATATCCAGTACTCCAGTGTCCACATCTCCATTGATTAAAGCCTCAAGGACCCAGCCTTTAACTTTAAAAGCAGGCAGGTTTAACAGAGGAATTATTCTGAGATGAATGAGAAAGAAAGAGATTATTCTGTGACTGATAATTTTCAATGTCGTACATTGGCTCAGATGCTTACCATTAATCCTCTATGATAATAATAGCTTATATTTATTGAGCACTTACTACATATCAGGCACTATTGTAAGAGCTTTCCATGTATTTTCTCACTTATGGCTAACAACAACCACATGAGGAAGATGCTATTCACCTGTTTTTTGCAAAAGATGAAACTGAGGCCTATGGTCACATGGTTCCTAAGTGACAGAGCAGGTATCAAATTCAGTCTAACCCCAGAGCTTATACTCTGAACCATGCCTCTGCCATACACAACAGAAAATGGAATTAAAGCATTGAATTCAGGGTCTTCCAAGATCCCTTACAACTAATAAAGACACAACTAATAATACTATATTTTACCTCTGACTATCATGCAATTCTGGGTATCTAAATAAAAGCTGCTTCTAAGCAATTAACATTGCTCCTCTTCTTGTCTCGATTACTTTTTATAAGTTAACTAGATAGACTATACAGCCTCTCAATGCTTTTCATAATGTTTTTGCAAAACTTTTAATGGAGTTGTAGAAACTAATATATCTTGTAAAAATATTTAACTGAAGTTTAGTAATTTCATTTTGCTTCAGCATCATTTTCTTCCATTAAATTTAAGTAACAATGAAGGTATGGTGTGTATTATATGAGCCTTTTTTGTAAATTTGTCTCTACCTGTGTATATGCAAAGGGAGATTTTATAGAATGATGTTAATAACAGTTATCTCTAGGTATTAGAATTTTTGGATTTTACTTTGTACTTTTTTGTTTTGCATAATTTTTTATAAGACACATGTATCACCTTTACAAATTCAGTAAAGTCTCTCAAAAAAAAAAGATAGAGTTTTCATGTGTCCAAACACACCATGCAACAAGAAACTTGAAGATTTAAAGCTAGATTATTGCCAGATTTTTTTAACTAGGCACCTCAATTTCTTCAAACTCTATTCCATTTAAAGTGTAAAACATTTAGTGATAAAACAAAGAAACAGATTAGAGTATAAGAAAGAAGAAATAAGAAGCCTAACATGAATTCTGTGTCTATAAGCATTTACGTGCCTCCTAATGGAAGAGTAGAATCCAAAGTGTTGTTTTCAGAAATTATCTATTAGGTTGGTAGTTTATATTCTAAAATCATGTTAGAAACATCACCAAGATCTGCTCTGTTTTTCTATGAATCCACTGTCTTTGTTATATTCAAAGATAAAATATTTCTATTTTATATGAAAAAATTTCAAGTATTGTTTAAAAATAGTTACTTTATACAGAAAAGACTAGAAGGAAACATGACAAAATGCTAGAAATGGATGTTCATGAGAGGTGGAATTATGGGTAGTTCTTTTTGCTGTTGCTTTACACTTTTCTGCATTTTCTAAGTTTTCTGCAATGAGAATGTATTACACAGATAATCAGTTTTTTAAAAAAGAAAACTAACCTAAGAGGTATTTATACCTAAACAAAACAATCTAATTCATAATATTTTAAAAGTTTATTTTACAAATCTCCCATGCAGAAGTATTCCAAGTAATTTATGTTATACTTCACCTTCAAGAAAGTAGAACAGAACTCCTCGCCCCACACCCCCACCACACACACACACTCCTAAGAGGGCTGCATGTAGTGACTTCCTTCCAAAGAGTACAACCTGGAAAGAGGGGGGAAAAGAATAACTTTACAGTGGAGAAGGCTGACGAACACTATGTCAGCCGGGAGATCAGGTTCAACAGTTATAATGATAAGTCGTGTTGATAGTAGGTACCCTTCCTATAATGTTATGAAAATGGTACTTTACTTCTGTGGTCTTCTTCCTCAAAACTCATAATCCCAGTCTAATAATGAGAAAAACATTACACAAATCCCAGATGAGGGACATTCTACAAAATTATCTGATCGGTATTCCTCAAAAATGTCAAAATCAAAGAAAGTCTGAGAAATCATCTGAGCCAAGAGGAACCAAAGGAGATATGACAATTTAATGTAATGTAATTTTCCTAAAACAGAAAAGAGAAAGAACATTAGGTAAAAACTAAGGAAATCTGATCGGTCCATTAATCGTTACAGATGAACAATACTAATGTAAGATGTTGGTAATAAGAATATGCAGGAACTCTATACTAGCTTCACAATTTTTCTGTAAATCTAAATCTGTAAATCTAAAATAAAGTTATTTTTAAAGTCCATTTTAGCTTTTTGTGACTTTTATAGAAAATTTTTGCAAAAGTTGTGATACACATGAAGGCAGTGTGTTTCTTGAATTCTGGATACTCATGATATTATGAAACCCTATCCTGTCTCCCAAATGCAAAAGAAAAAAAGTAAAAATAATGTCCCAAAAGTTATCTCCAACAAAAAACAAACCACTAAGATTTTTATTTATCCAAGTTAACAACAGTACTAGAAAAATTCTTTTTCCAAAGGGTCAGATACCATTCCAAGATACTATCTTGACTTTACAACTCTGATGAAACAGACATTTCCAAGCACCAATTTTTATATAAATGTATATATGTGTACTTAAATATACATACATAATGTAAATATACACATGTATATAAAATTTAAGGACCATATATCTATAATTGGATAGAAGAGCAAGTAAGAG
>NW_006494611.1:8192804-8196507 GCF_000325575.1 Pteropus alecto | reverse complement strand
ACATATTTCCAGATTTGTCAGTGAAGCAATGCTATCATTAGTCTGACATAGCCTTCTTCATGTTAGTAGGTGGTAGTCAAAGAGATTTTAAACAAAATGTAGAGCACGCCATCATCATTAGGATCTAAGATAAATCCCTGTATTGCTATATGGCATCAGAATTTGTGATTTTTCTGATCCTCATCAGTCAGAAGACTGAGTAATTTAGCAACAGATGATGGAAGATATCAAACTCAAAGATGAATGGAACCACGAAACCATGTGAAATTGTCATGATTACATGGGGATTTCTTTAAATAATCACATACATACATAAAAATAAGGTCACCACTGAGATAAACTATATATAAAATATGACCTTAAGAGTTCGTTCGTTTTTTTTTTTTAAAGAAAGGAATGATAAGTTCTGGAAAAGAATTCTTTTAAGTATCTTCAGTTCTGAAACAAAGTACCAGGTCAAATATAAAATTCTTATTTCTGATTCTTTAATTAATATTACCATTTAAGAATTCCTAACTTCAGGTAAAGTTTTTCATTTGAGACATTCATTACACTGAGTGAATCACAGGATATAATTTACCTTAGGTTTTGGGTCCTGTTAAAAACGTGAAAAACACAAAAGGTAACTTTTCCGGAGTATCATTCAATTACATTATTTCGAACAGATGGTGAGTTGTGTTCAGTTCTTAAATATAAACAAAAGTTTGAATGTGACTGGGATAAGGATAGGTCTTATTCGATTTTGGGGGTGGGATTTACTTTTATAAAAAAAAAAAGTGTATATACACACATACACATAGTAGGTAAAGCTCAATTATAGCTTTTGGACCAAAATTTAACTGTTATTCTTTGAGAATCTGTGTCACTACTTCTAAAAAAGTATATATTTTGTATAATGTGTTTTATCTCCTTTCTTACAGCAACTGCTTCAAACACAAATGGAGAAATGAATGAGGAAAATCTCCTACATTTAAAATCCATCATGGAGAGAAAAGTAGGAAGAAGCCCAAGCCAGCCCTTAGTGATCTTCCCAAGTTCAATAGATTGATCTGGAAACAAGGAATGCTGCTTGAGCCCTTCCTTTAGCAGCACAAACTCTGGTCAGAGTTTCCAAACACATAGTGCTTAGAGAGACCACCTGCTCCTAACACAGGACAATGGCAATTGGGCCACCAACTCTTGCTTTAACACCAGCGATCCTTCACAACAAATGACAGGCTTTATGCTAGAAGAGTTTCCCAGTAAAAGAGTAAGCCAAAAGAAGCTAAACCTCACATCTGTGACGGAAGGTTATGAATTAGGAGCAAAATGGACAAATTAAAAAGCTGAAACTGGTCTATGGCCATGCACCCTGAATGTACCCAATCCCGTCTGATCTTGAAAGCTAAGCAGGGCCGAGCCTGGTTAGTACTTGGATGGGAGACCACCAAGGAATACCAGATGCTATAGGTGTTAAAAAAAAAAAACAAACAAAACTAAAACTGAAGTCAGTCTGAGAGTAGAACCAAATAATAATTGCATAAATATCAGCCCTGGCAAGACAAAGAGTTCAAATCCTCACTTGGCAAGGGCATGGGCCCCCAAGTGCTATGAAGCCACCAAGAGGTAGAGAGGAAATTTGCCCAAGTGCTCACGCATTCCTTAAACATGACCAATCTTAGCAGATATGTGGCACAACCCAGGAGATTTAATCTATAATATCTCAAGATCTCCATCTCTTGGACCTCTCAGCAATTGGAGCGTAATCAGTGGTCAGGCCCTATAGCTTGCCCAGCTCTTCAAAATAGTTGAGGTCAACGAGAAATTCCAATTTCCCTAATTTGAATCTTTAGTCATATATGAGATAGCATGTTGAATTGGTATTCAATTAAAGGGGTATAAAGCAATATCTAATATTTTGCAGGTTAAGAGAATTAAAGTCAATATCAGCTATTAGAAAGAAATTCTCAATCAGTATCCTATGTTAACCCACATAGGGAAGTCAATAAACAACCGAATTTTAAATGTTTAAGCAGTTAGATCATAATACGATCTAGGTGAGATTGATGATAAAACTGAGAGGAAGTAACTGAAAGTCTTGGTATCACACAACTTTAATAATGCTGGTCTTTTGAAAACTAGAAACCCATATTGCTTTGGGTAATTTTTTAAAATTTTCAAATGTTTAGAAAATAAAATTTAATTTGTTCAAGAGCCTTCCATGTTGCAATTAAAATCACATATTCAGCAGTACCCAAGATAGAGTCATAGAAACAACCTGAAAAGGAACAAGCCACTGACAGAAAAGTGTTTGGAACAAATGTGTTCCAAACTGTTTAAGTAAGTTATGGAACATCCATAGAATGGAATAATAAGCAGCTGCGAAAAAGAACGAGGAAGATTATATGCATTGTTACAGAAGAATCTCTAGTATACATTAAGTGAAGAAAGAAAACTGCAGAACAGTGTGTATAACATATTGCCATTGGTGGTGGGGGACGGAGGGGCTACCTGTGTGTGCTTTGACTTTTGTATGCCAAGTATCTCTAGAGAAATTAACAAAAACCCAGTACCAGTATTTACTTCTGGGGGAGGTAGGTAAGAGACAAGGTTTTTTTCACTGTAGTGTACTGTTTTATACCTTTTGAATGTTTAACTATTAACTATTTGTGTTTATTACAACTATTTGTATGTATATAATAATAAGCATTGCCTCTAAAAAAAGAAGGCACTCTCTAAAAAGTAAAAGAGCATTTTGAGCATATTTTGGATAAATGGAGGAGGCCATCATGAAAGAAATCACCATTGCAATAGAGAGCTTTAGTGGAGAAAGGAGGGTGGAGGGATTTGCAGTATGTTAACTGGGATGTCAGAAAGTAGATCAAAATTAATACCCAAATTGTGAAAATATGATAATTACTCACAGAAGGAAAAAGAATAAAGTCTGTCTAATTGTATTTAAGTAAACTGATATTTTAGGGAAAAGGACTAAACGGAGAAAATATTGGAACTCGAAAATTATAAAAAGGGAAAGAAAATCATTTGTGAAATAAAGCTTCAGAATGCTGTAATATCACAGTAAAATGTATAAATAAATTTTCAAATGAATTTCATCAGATCCAGATTTCTTATACAAACACACCCCTAAAACAGACAATTCAGGCACACACTGTAAGCAGCCTATACGACCATAAGACAATTCTGGACTTTTATGGCTATTTCTTTTTTAGGGGTCATTCTTTGCATTTTTACTGCTCTAATTTTACCTCTTCAAGTCACAGCAATGCAGATTGAGCTTTCTTTCTTTTTCAGTTTTGTTCCCAACCAAATCTTTTGTACATTTCTGGAATTTAAGCCACCTCAGTTACCGCTACTTATCTATAACACCATTGCTTTGAGGGATTAAAGCAGGTTTCTTGTAATACACTTAGATCAAGAGTTATCTGAGTTGAGAAGAATATCCTGTTTGAGTTGTGGATGGGGAGTCTTTTTTATTTTTTATTTTTTATTTATTTATTTTTTTAAATCTTGAGTTGTTTTGATTTCCCTTGAGAGCAGTAATCTTCAGCAAGTGATATTTTTAAAAAGCCCCAAACACACCACAAAACATTCCAAGTGATTTTAACTCCTGAATGAGGTTGGGCTACCTGAGTGATTCTCTTCTCTTCTTTGGCAGAAAGGATTAGAAACCTCCACAGAACTTGCTCTCTATTAGTGGAGAGTG
>NW_006494611.1:8145924-8192737 GCF_000325575.1 Pteropus alecto | reverse complement strand
CATCAAAGACTTGGATGGAAGCAGTTCTGAGTATTGCCAGGGATGCAAGAATTGGTGCTAAAGTGATTAACAAAATTGCTTTCCTGCAAAAGAAGCACAAAACATTACCTAGGGATTAGAGGAGGAGAGGGCAAGATTAAAGGTGATGTTGAATTTTGGGTGGAATATCTTATCCATCTTTTTCAAATCATGCTTCAAGGATTCTGCGGCCCCTCCTTAAGGAAACCTGAACAAATCAAAGTCTTGCTTTCTCAAGTTTTATACACAGGGGTTGCTGACAAGGTAAAATTAAAACTACTAACATAAGTAGCACTCCCTTGTGACCTCCATAGCTTCATCTCACTCCAAATACATGTTGAATGTATTTTATTCAGCACACACCAACGACTCCATTGATCAAAGATTCTTTCATTTGTAATTGGTTTGTCTATCCACCTGTTAGACTTAAATAATAGTGTCTTATAGAATTTCTGGAGTTGTTTGGTTTCAGTAAATTGTGACTTGATTAGGATAGCGATCCCTTTTTAAAAATATCTTTCACAGTCAAACCTTTGGTCTAGCCAAAATGTTTTTTTTTAAGCCATAAAACCTGTATTCTAAATAATGAAGGAAAGATGATACAGCAAACCTCACAATTTCTAGTTTAGGAAATTTTTTTAGGGTACCTCTGAAATGCCCTATGACATGCTTTGTCACTTTGCATTTTTTCATCTCTTTCAAAAACTGAATTTAGGCCTCTCTTCTTCCAAGAAATCCTCCTGACTTTAGTCTCTCAATCAGAGACAGGCAGAAACATACAGGTACATACAACTGTTCTGGTATAAATAAACTTTTCTTCTTCCTTGGTTTTTCCTTCAAAGCATTAAGTCCAAAATAGGAATGAAACATATATCTGGATAGGTGGCAAAAATATATAAAGTTGAATGTAATTATCAAAATAAATAAATTCAGAACTATGTATACAGTATGATGCCATTTAAAATTTAACACACATATCATTCTTCAGAGACCATATGTATGTATGTAAAGTACAAAAATTAGAACAAAATTATACATCTCAAACTCATGGTAGTGGCTGCCTCTGAGAAGGAAGAAGGGAAATGAGATTGGGGTGAGTGCTGAAAGGGAATTTTAGCTACATCCATAATGTTTATTTCTTTTAAAAGAAAAAAAAACAGCTAAGACAATTCACTTAGGCATAGTTAGGGGATAAGAAGTGTCCTTGAAATTCTTGTCTAAAAACACAACAGAGGTTTGAGATCTCACTTTTGTCTTCAAATTATTCTTTGACAAAACGTATAGATTTTTTTGGTCAGACATTAGTTATGTCTCACTTTTTAAAATAACAATAAAACCTGTTTCAAACTGATTAAATAATTCAGAATAGTTGTGAACTCCTCTCTACCCACAATATCTATCCTCAGAAATTAATGTTCTGTGATGATGGAACTTTATCTTTGTGTGTGTTCTGTAAAGAATAAGACACACCATGAGTCCTCGGTAAAAAGAATAAATAGAGGAATAAGTAAATAAGCACTGTTTGCTTGCCGCCCCCACACGAAATAGTTTGTGGGCGTTTTTCATTTTGAAGTTGCTTCTCGAGGTTGCCTATGTGACTTCTTCGCTTTCAGGAACTTGTCGAGAACAATCATTTTTTTATCTGTCTTTCCTTGGGGTCCCGTAAGGTCACTGGACATAAGATAGCTGTGAAATTTGACATTGTTCCAATTTAAATGCTTTACTCCAGCAAGTGCAAGACTGTGGACGCTTCGGTGTGGGGATTGCCACGGCCAGGCCGTTTCTGAGACTCGCCAGCCCTCCAGGCTTCAAAGCCTGCCATCCTTGATCTCACTAAAGAATGTTTTTGAATTCTATGTCCATCTAGTGGTTGCCTGCAAAGATCTACTTGGCTTTTTCTTTCTTCCTTTTCTTTCACACTTGATCAGTGAGATTCTGTTTGTGATGGGGGTTTTGCCCCCCTTGGTCTTTAATTCTTTCACAGGTGGTTTCAAAGTGTCTATCCTTAGCCACTGCTTTCTATAAACAAGCAGGAATTCACGAACCACAGTTACTGATGGCTCTCCTCACGAGCAATTCTCCCCTCACTTTGAAAATAGACTGTTTTGTGGACAGTAAAGTACAGTTCTTTTTCACAGATGAGATTAGAGGCTTGAGAGGAGGCTGAAGGGGGGCAGTTTTTTCTTTTTCTTTCTTTTTTTTTTCCTTAACTGGAGAGCCTTTGTGTTGTAACTCATTTTAGCAAATGCAAGAACTTTACTTATTTTACACTCAGTTGCACCTTTGGTTAAAGATGACGTGGCACTAAGTAGAGGGAATTTGCTGATTTCCTCGTTAATTCCAACGTCTCCAGCATCCCTAGTGTAAAGTTAGGGGCTGAAGATCAGATGGTGATAGGAGCAATCATGGTTGTATATCCAAGGGATCAAATTATATCAATTCTACCTAAGAATTTCGATGGACCATAGGGTCGAGATACCTATCTTATCGCCTTTCCCTTCCGTGGGCTGAAAATCTCTTCCTACGGCTCAGTTCCTTTGATTTGAGGTTTTAAGAGTATACACAATCTCTTATCTGTAGTAGCTGTTGGTCTTTTCGGTTTTCATACGGCTTCTGAAAATTGCGGAGCTGATAGATCTATACTAATCTGAATTCTGTAAAGAAAAAATAGTGGAGGCCAAGTGTTACCACCTGGTCCCTAACACATTCACAGCGTTAGGGCACATATGTGTCTTGCACCACCTTAACCTCTAGGAAAATGGGGGCACGCACGGAATTAAAGTCACTGTCTTTGTTCCAGTTTAAATTAAATTAAAAAATATTTTTAATATTTTACAGTACTTTTTCTCTTTATAAATATAAACCATTTTATTCGCATCAACTTAAAAAACACAAATTGTGTTCATGCAGCATTGTTAGTAATAGCAAAAAACTACAATTAAAAAAATCTAAGTGTCCATCAGTAGGCAAGTGGAGAAATAAACTATAATGTATCCATCTATAGAATAGAATAATATGCTACACTTAAAAAGAGTGAAGCTGAAAGAGGGGAAACATTTCTAAGAAATAATGTTGAGTGAAAAAAAGATGAAAAATGATATTACAAAAATGATATGTATAAAAACAATCATACGTACATATGGGATTGAGGGAGGTGATCTAAGGGGATTTTAACCTTATCTGTAATATTTTAACTGTTTCATAAGAAGAATGTATTTATATAATTCTCATATAATTAAAAAATAATTTTAAATGTTTTAAAAAAATAAATACAAGATAATTAAAAAGAAAAAATTAAATCACCTATAATCTGCTACCTAGTCTTCCATATAGTCTTTTGTATATATTTTTCTAAAAGAAAAAAATTATTGTGGTAGAATATACATAACATAAAATTTACCATTTAACCATTTTTAAGTGTAGAGTTTAGTGGCATTAAGTACATTCACATTGTTGTGCAGCCATCACCACCATCTATCTCCAGAAGTTTTTCATCGTCCCAAACTGAAACTCTGTACCCATTAAACAATAACTACTCATTTTCCCCTTGCCCAGGCTCTGGTAACTACAGTTCTACTTTCTGTCTCTATGTATTTTACTACTCTAAGCACCTCATATAAGTGGACTCATGCAATATTTGTGCTTTTGTGTCTGGTTTATTTCACGTAGTATAATGTCTTCAAGGTTTAATCATGTTGTGGCATGTATCAGAATTTCTCTTCTTTTAAAGGCTGAGTAATATTCTATTGTATGTATAGACCACGATTTATCAATTCATCCATGATAGACATTTGGGTGTTTCCACCTTTTGGTTATTGTGAAGAATGCTGCAATGAACACTGATATACATATACCTATATGAGTCCCTGCTTTCAGTTCTTTGTATATATACCCAGAAGTGGAATTGCTGGATCAAATGGTAATTCTATGTTTAGATTTTGAGAAATCACCATATTGTTTTCCACAATGGCTGTAGCATTTTACATTCTCACCAGCAATGCACAATGTTCGAATTTCTCTATATCCAAACCAATACTTGTTTTCTGTTTTGTTTTGTTTTGTTTTTAAATAGCCATCCTTATAGGTATGAAGTGGTTAATACTTTTAAAAATGTAAAATTGGCCTCAACTGTAGCTTGATATAACCTCGACATTTTTCTATGCCAATAAATATTCTTAAACAATGTGTTTAATGGCTGCATAGCATTCCACTGAATAAGACGTACCATAATTTACTCAGCCAATACCCTATTATTGGAAACTTAGGTGTTCCTAGTTTTTTGGAATTATAAAGAGTGCTCCATATTCACATACTTGGCTTGGCTTTAAATTTGCTTATAAATTCCTAACAGTAATATTGCTGAGTCATAGGGCATGTACTTTTTTTAAAGCTTTGAAGATCAACACCTATTTTAAAATTCAATTAAAAAGAGGAATCGAAGGACAGAAAGAATTGCTACTGCAGCTACACACTTGAGACCCCAAGAAAACTACTACTTAATCAGTTGAGAAATTCCCACATACAATGTAAAGAGTGGGCATTGTCTGTTAACCTTCCAGCAATTTGTCTGTCACCATTGACCTACATGAATATCTTCAGTTTAGGAAAAGAATGTAGAAGCCTCTTAGTAGAAGGCTTGATTCAGTGGTACTCAGGATGGTAAAATATTTGGTGTGTGAGCATTTTCATCACTGTAGTTCACTATAGGATCCAGGACCAATCTGAATCTCTTTCACTTTTATCATTACTGAAATATGCTGCTATCTCTGGGGTGGAAATTGCAAAAGTATTTAAAAGTACCCAGGAATAACGCAATTGAGACAATAAGTTCAACGAGAGAAATCATCCAGGAATAAATGACGAGGGGCTAGCTTTCTCCCTCCTTAACTGCCTAATTATTAGTTAATACAGCCTGTGCCCCCACAGACTTGGAAATCCTGGACAAACTTTAGTTATGTCTCTCCCTCTCTTATTCCGAGAACTTTGCCACCCATAGGTTTCATGGTTAATACAAACCCCTTTGCCCAGCACTCAATATTCTGGATTCTTCTGACCGCTCTCCTTATTGTCCCAGCATGAAACCTACCCATCCAAACTACCTATTTGTAGTATTCCAAACAATACTGGGTAAAGACCTTTAGATTTGGAGTCAGATCATCTAGATTTGAACCTGGCTCTGCCATTTCTTTATTAGGTGACTTTGGGCAAAGTATTTAATCTTGCTGAGCTTCAGTTTCCTCATCTGTAAGACAGGGATGACAAAGCTTAATCCACTGTATTACTAAGTATATGTTAAACTAGACAACAGCATGTAAATTAGCACAATGTGGAGTGTGTAGTGAGTGTCTGATAGGTGACATGAATGTCTTGTTTATACTGGCCTCTGAGCCTTTATTCCCACCTGCTTTCTTTCTAGAAAAGTCGTCTCTCATCTGAACCCCACCTATCCATCAACGCAAACTCGTGAAAGCCCTCCCACAAAAATTGTTAGCACTCCCTGACTCGACTATTCATTTGGCATTTGCCTGTACTACCTGTATTGTAGTATTTCTTTTCTACCTGGTATTGGTCATAGTTTTTACCATGTATTTGTCTTCAGGTAGCCTGTCAAAGGACAGAAACCATGCCTACTATCCCTTTCCCCCACCCCACTTTTTCCCTTCTGCATCAAGAATATTTTACACATAGTAGATGCTAAATAAAATAAAAATTTGTTGACTGCCCCTTTTTGCTCCTCCCACTCTTCATGGGCTGCTTGGATCAGTAGGTCCATGTCAGTCCTTCTAAATGAACTCTCTCCTGGGGCAATTTTCAGGGAGCACTTATTGCCCCAACAATAATTATAATTAATGTATAGTACTTCCTTGCTTACCACAATAGCCTGCAAAGGCAACAGAATAGATATTATTATTATCATCCCTATTTCTCGGAGACTCAATGAGGTCAAGTGATTTATAACCGAGCTAGTGTATGGCAGAACTGAAAACTGAACTAAGATCCTCTGATTGCATAGCTCATGCTCTTAGCTTCATGTAATAAAATCTCTCTCCATATTTAACTGCTAATGAACACTTGTCTCTCTCTGAAGTGATGTTATTATTGACTTTTAGGTCCTTATCTAAGAAGAAAATGGTGGTGCTCTTGGGTATGGTAACCACCTAAAGAAACTTTAGTGTTTGCAGAGGCACAAAAGAAATGCACACAATATGCCAGTTCTTGCGGACATGTTCCACGTGAGAACCTTCTGTAAAGCATTTCCTTGGGACCCAGAATGAAAGCTGGGCCTTTGGTAAGAAGGTGTCTTTCTCTTATACCTTAATTAATTGTGATTCAGAGCAGCACTCTTAGAAATGGTTCCCCCATTGCACTCGTTACTTCTTAGATGACCTGCCCCCAGTGCTCCAAGGCCTTGGCTCTGGCTCCCAGGAGTTCCTCCCTTGCAGTCACCCTCCATGATCTAAGGTCCCTCCAGCAGAAGGCACAATTCTTTAATCACAGCTTGAGGGAATAATAGGTGATGCAGATTCGAAGAGATTCTAAGGGCTATCTTATCACTTCATGGTCCTCCAGCATACCAGCATATCTCTCCAGCTACCCATTTCCTTCTCTGACAGCTCAATGGACATTCTGCAGATTTAGGGAAGGTATAAATCCACAGACAGTTCACCTGTAATCCAAAGCAGAGTCACTCATGTCTCTCAGCTACCTCGGTCACTAATTAAGCAACAGCCTTTCTGTGCAGAGCGTCAGTCTATTTATTGTCCCAGTAAAAATCCCTGGAAGCTACATGAGTCGTGACTTAGCTGCTATCCTAGATTCTCTTGATAACAGTTGCTTAAACTCATCCCTGCCCTGCCACTCTTAGATACTTGGGCACTAAAGTCAACTTTGCTTAGTTGCTTTCATATTTGTTCAATACACACTAATTGAGAGCTACTTCCCAGGTACCTTGCTAGGTACTGGGGGAAAAAATGTAGTGTCTAGAATCTTCTCATTTTTTCTCAACCCAGCTTTCACTGAAAGCCCCAATTTCTCACAACCAAGAAGCCTCATGTCAGCAACAACCCCAAGTCGCACAGAGATGGTTCATGTTTCCTTATTGTTTTCTGAAACCAACATTAGCATAAACATTAATACAGCAATGACCTAATTATACTCTAATTATTCTGGGCCAAAAAAATGGTAGTTTAGTCTCAATTCATATACTATTTTGGTAGATTGTTATATATAACCCCAGGCATAATATGCCTTCATCTTTAGCCACATCATTTGGTAAAGACTTCTCTCCCCTTCTCATGACACTGTTACCACTAACTTTCCCACACCCACCATTCTGTCTCAAACACTAAGAGTTCAAACCTCTCTTCCAAAGATCTTAACCTTGAGACGTAGACATTCTCCCTTATTTCTCAACAGCACCCCTTCCTCCCTAGCTGTTCTTTAGCATAACATCGACTCAGCCAAATGAAATAAACAAATATTTACAGAGTGAGGAAAGAGGGAAAGATGGGGAGGGAGACAGCTGTGATTACTGACCCATCCTGCCCCAGCTTTCACTCATTAAGAGTGTTTTTGGGTACAGGCTCAAAATGGCAGTTAAGAGTATAAAAGTATAGTTTCTTATGCTTTCCTAAAGACTAGCAATAAATAATTGGGATTTGAAATTTAAAAAACAACACCATTTACAATAGTACCCTCCCCCGCCCAAAAAAAACACTTGGTTATAAAACATGTACAGGATCTATATGTAGAAAACCGATGAAAGAAATAAAGGGAGTCTAAATAAATGGAGAGAGATTTCATGTTAGGAGGTCAGTACACAAAAGTCAATTGCTTTCCCATATACCAGGAATAAAAGATTGGAATCTGAATTTTTTTTTAAAATACCATTTAAAAGACTTGTTACGTAGAGTCATCAGGTTCATTCAGGTGATTATTAGCACATTAGCATGGCGATTAGCTGACTCAACTTGACTATGCCCTTTAGTCAGAAATCCTGGGGCTATTGAGACCTTTCATGTAGTGGCCCAGACCTCATCTTCAATTCTAAGTCAAAGCTGTCCTTTGAGTGATTCTAACCATGCCTGGATTTCTCTGAGGTACTATTTGTCAAGTCTTTTTTTTTTTCTTTTTTCTTTTTTTTTTTTTTACCTCCAAGCCTCTTTCATTTAGACAGCCACATTTTCCCTGCAGGCTTCTATTCCTCATTTTCAAACCTTCCTACCTCTCTTGCTTCCAGCTGATTACTGAGCTTTGGTCTGACACTTCCGAAGGCACCTCCAACCTCCAGCAAGTCATACTGCCTTGTGTCCTATTTCCCAGCTATTGTCTAGCTTCTCTGTTCTTCGCTCCTCTTCACCTCCAACTCCCTCCGTGCTCTTCGCCTGGGTACAAGTCGGTCCTTCAAGAGTGCACTTACCATGTTTAAATCATTTTCTCTGAAACAAATATTTGCATATGCGAACCCCACATTTGCCATCTGGTTTTTCCTACTTCCCAGCCAGAGGAACTCTCAATTTCATATACATTTTGGGAAATAAAGTTTTCCCCAGATGGTCTCTCCAAAGCACCAAAGTGAGGTCAGGGTTTATGCATTCCTTCAAAGGTTCTGGGCAAAGGTTAGAATTACTCATGTTTTCTTGGTCCCATCAGTAGTTATTTCGTCAGTGCACCTGATAATGGGACACAACCTGACTCTTTCTTAGCTAAAAGCACACCAGAGTTTGAGAGAGATGTTGAACCATAAACTGGTATCCCCAGGGAGGGGAGAGAAACCTGCCCAGTTGCTCAAATAATTTCAAACCAAATCCCCTAAGAATACTTCCACAGGGAGAGAAAAAGAGTATGAATAATAGAAAGATGATGAACCAGGTGTGCCAAAAACATTTCTTAGTCATTCTTAGCCATAGAAGGGGATGGGGGCAGCCTCACATCTCTACTGGGAAACATATTTCCCCTTTTAAATCAGGAAAGAAAAAAACAACAACATAGCCCCAAATAGAGAATGTTTTCTTTTGTAACTGGAAGCAAACATCGCTGATGGCTTTAACAGCTGTCTGCCAACATGGCCTGAGAAGCAGGCAAGCTCAAACATTTTTCGAGATCAACACATGTACAGACATACAGTATATTAGGTCAAATTATAAATCCAGGAATAAAAGAACAAATAAACAAGTTTCAGCTTTCTCTAGCCTTCTGCGTTCAACACCAACTAAATTAGACTCTGAAGCAGAGAAATCTAGATTCCAAGAAGAAAGGTCTCCCAGGAGTTCAAGTCAAACTCTCTCTAGTAGGAAAAGGTGCCGTTGCAGATTAACTGGCTGACGACTGACCAGGTCCAGGCTGATGGCCCTGCCTAGCTGAGGCTCCTTGTGTCAGCCTAGCAGACTCTGAGGATGTGTGACAGGTTAACTTTAGGCCTGCCATTGACTTGATCTTTGACCCCAGTAAATCATTTAATATGCCATGTGCCTTTGTCCATATGTTCATGTTTGGTGTAATTTGGATGAGAATTCCAGCGAGTCTGGGTGTGCTACCCATTAGAGCTAAATCTCTCCCTTTTAGAGCTTCTAGGAAGAACCTCTGGACAGCTGCTTTGCAGAGAGCCGAGGTGCCTGGACAAACCAAATTGAAATGCCTGCAGATGGTGAGACTAGCATTGCCTTAGTTGTAGCCAAAAAGGAGAACAAATTTGTTCTTTGGTTATCAAAACTAACACAAGACTTTTGTGACAGTTTTGTTTTAGGCCTAGAAACCCACCAGAGTGTAGGACATGGGAGAATACTGGGTTTTCTTCTGATTCTACCACTATGCTAATTAGGTGACCTTGAGCAAGTCACTTAAGCCAGGCTGTTCAGATATTGGTCATGAAATCAATGAAATGGATTGGACCTAAACATTTTTAATGAAATCAAGTTGAATAGAATAGAAACTCTCAGTGCTTAGCCCACAATAAGTAGAAACACTATCGTGTGAGGGCGCGGCTATGTATTTCTTGGGGTCATAATAAACAATACATTCCTTACTGTGGATAACAAGCAAAAAAGTTTTTCAACCAGCAATTTAGACCATAGAGTTTTGATCTTCCCATTTCTTGAGTGGAAATAATTCATTTTATACATATACATATATACATATTCATATGCACATGTACATAATGAGCACCATAGTGTGTCAGACACAGTGGCATATGACATATATACGCATTACAATGCCCTGTCCTCATGGAGCTTTCAGCTAGTGGGGGAGCCAGTCATAAAATAATTACATAATTATTTAACTACCATTGCGATAAGGGTTACAAGAGACTTACAAAGCATGAAAAGAGTGTATAACACAGGTTCCTAACCTGGGCTGGGAAATCAGGGGCCAGCCTCCCTAAGAAAGTAACAGAAGGAGGCAGAAGGACCAGCAAGTGTGAGAAGACCCTGAAGGAGTAACAGTGTCAGTCAAATGAGATGGTGGTGGAAATACTTCACAGTAGAGTGTTATTCGAATGTGGTATGTTATTATTGAAAACCATGAATATAAACATGCCTTAAAGAGAGCTTAGTTTCCTCTATGCATCCATTCAGTGATTAGTTGAGCACTGCTGAGTGCCAGATACTGTTCTAGGTTCTGGGGATACAGCAGTAAATAAGACAGGGTCACTGCCCTGGAAAAGTTCCCTTTCAGAGACAGAGACAAATAATAAACACATAAAACTGTAATTTCAGAGAGTGGTAAAGTGGAGCAGAAGAATAAAGAATAATAGAGGTAGAGGAAGTGTTTTAAAGAGGAAGGCAGGGTTCTCTGAGGGAACCAGATATGAATAAAATGAAATTTCCCATTTTCTGATGTTGTGACCTTAGATATGTCACCTAACGTTTCAAGACTTAGTTGCCTCATCAGTTAAATAAGGATACTTATACCCATCTCACAGGACTTCCCTGAGGACTAAATGAGACAAGGAATGCAGGCCTCCAGCACAGTGCTATCATGAATAGGCACTTAACAATTACTAAATAATTGACTGTCTGCTGATCTGTTATTTAAGATAATAAGAATATGTTGGGAAAGATATAGAACAACAAAAAGGAGAAAGTAGGCCTTCTATTTTCATACCAGGCTGGATAAATCCCTCAAAAGGAGTCATTATTGGTCTTTGACTCAGTCAGTTGTGTCTTCTGGGAAGCAGACTCTGAGACAGAGTATAGTGTGCAAGCAGTTTGGGTGGGGGAGGGAGACTGCCTGGGAAAGACAAAAGAAGGAAGAAGCAGAATTGGGAAGGAAAAGGCTCTGGAGGAAAGACTGTTGGTTGGAGGAGTCCTACGCTGGCAGAAATGGCCAGTCCTTGACCTCTCTGCTATGCTCAGTCATTAGCGAGAGCTGCCTGTGAAGAACACGGGCTCATCTCTGAAGGGCAGCCACATGGCAAATTCTTCCTTGAAGGGAGATCTGAGTGCTGTGCCTCTGTAGCTGCCACAAACTCTCAGCCTCACCCTGGGAACCTTGTAGACTTTTTGCTGTCAACAGCACTGTGCTTCCTTGGGAGAGGAAAGTGCGATGTATTCTGACTTGAGGAAGGCTGCACAAAGTAAAGGCACTCAAAGGGCCAGAGGAGCCCAGCCCTGATTTTATGATATTCTGTTTCTGTAACTTTGGCCATAAGTTACAGAAAACGCAACTCAAAATGGCTTGAACAAAAAACATTTGTAGTCTCATATTAAGAAATCTGGAGGAAGGAGGCCCCCAATTTAGAATTCAATGATGCCATCATTGTGTTGTCACTTCAGAGGAAGCTTTTTTCCTATTCTGACATTCTCAGCATGTCAGCGTTGTCTCCATTAGCACCCTTCATGGTTCCAAGAACCGTGCCGCTGCAGTTCTAGGTATCTCATGTGAACAAGATAAGACCTAGCAGAAGACAGACCCAATCTTCTTGTGCGTCTCTTTATCGGTGGGGAAACTGTTTTCAGAAACCCCCAGCAGACTTCCTCTCATGTCCCACTAGCCAGACTCTCATTACATACTCACCTGTATGCAAGTCACCACTAAGACCAATGGGATTGCCATGACTCATGGGCCTGCAGACCTGGGATGATGAGGTTAAAAAACTCCTTCTACTTTTATGTTTAATATGTAACTTTATATACATATACATGTCTACATACACACATATTTAAACATATATACATCAGCTATACTGAAATATAATTCTCATACAAATGTATGAGTCTTTTTTTAACTGAAAAAAAAGTTTGTTGATCATTGACTTTTTAAAATTGTGGTAGAATATGCATAACACAAAATTTACCACCTTAACCATTTTCAAATGTACAGTTCAGTGGTATGAAGCAAATTCATTTTGTGCCAGTATCACCACCATGCATCCACAGAAATCTCTTCACCTTGCAAAACTGAAACTCTGTACCCATTAATCAGTAACTCTCCATTCTTCTTCCTCCCAATCCCCGGCAACTAGCATTCTACTTTCTGTCTCTGTGTAGTTGATGACTCTAGATATCTCATATCTGTGGACTCATACAGTATTTGTCCTGTGTCTGGCTTACTGCACTTATACTGTCCTCAACGTTCATTCACTTTGTAGTATGTATCAGAATTTCCTTCTTCTTAAGGCTAAATAATATTCCTTTGTGTATACATATCACATTTTTTTATCCATTCATCTATCAATGGACACTTGGGTTGTTCCACCTTTTGGCTATTGCAAATAATACTCCTATGAATACGGGTGTACAAATATCTCTTTGAGATCCTGCTTTCAATTCTTTTAGGTATTTACCCAGAAGTAGAATTGCTGGATCAACTGCTAAGTCTATTTGTTATTTTTTGAGGAACTGCCATACTGTTTTCCACAGCGGCTGCACCATTTACGTTCCCACCAACAGTGCAGAAAGGTTCCAATTTCTTCACATCACACCAACACTTGTTACTTTTTGTTTTTTGTTTTTTGGGTTTTTTTCTAGTATAGTAGCCACCCTAATGGTTGTGAGGTCGTATCCCATTGTGGTTTTGATTGGCTTTTCCCTGACTATTAGTAATATTGAACATCTTTCATGAGCATCTTATTGGCCATTTGTATACCTTCTTTAGAGAAATTTCTATTCAAGTCCTTTGCCCAGTTTTTAACTGGGTTTTGTTGTTGTTGTTGTTGCTGAGTTATAGAAGTTCTTTATATATTTTAGATATTAACTCCTTATCAAATATGTGATTTGCAAATATTTACCAATATGTGACTTTTTTAAAAAATGGAGAGCTCAGCCTGTGGAGCTTACTGCTTAGATTCAAATCCTAGTTGTGCCACTTATTGGTCTGAAGAGAAAGGTAAACAATCACACAACATCCATGGCTTGCAGACAAGAAAGGAAGGGGCAATGACAGTTAAGTATCAATCAGCAGAGTTCATTACACAGTACTAGATGTCAAAGCAGGGAGGTATAGATGGGGCTTACTTTAGTTTTCAAGTCAAGTAGCATAAATGTCAAGTAATGCTAGAAGATAACGTTTCATTGAGTGCTGACTGTGCCAGGGCCATATCAAGTCTTTTGCATACATTATCTTATTTTATTTATTCATTCAACAAGTATTTAATGAAAACCTACTATGAACCTGTCACTGGTGAGATAAAAACAAAATAAAACAAGAAATTAGACATTGTGCCTGCCCTCAAGGAGTTTACAGACTTTGGTCAAAGAATCAAACAACTTACAATGATGCTAAGTGCTATAAAAGAAAGGTCCATGGTTTTATAAAAATTGACCTGGTTGAGCATATTAGGGAAGACTGCTCTAGAAATGAAGGAAATGGAGCTTACCTTGAGGTAAGAAAGGATAGCGGTAAAGACCTAGGGCATCCCAGACACATCATCCCCAGGTCCAATCATCATCCCCACTGGAGCGTAAGCTCTCTGACTACAAGGTCTTTGTCTGTCTTGTTCACCAATACAGCTCTTTTGCCTGAGACACAGCTCTCAATAACTTTTGTGGAATGAGTGTATTCTCATTTTATAGAAGTGGAACTTGTATCTCGGAGAGTGTAAGTAACTTAAGCAAGGTCACAGCGCTAGTAAGTGGTAGAACTGGGTTTGATGCCAGGCAGTAAGCTCTGGAGCTTGAGCTTTTAACCTTTTTAAAAGTCATCTATTGGAAGCATTTGAGATCTTGCTTCCCAGCAATTGTTGATTTGGGCTCAAATAAAGTCTTACCAAAATTCTCAAAAAAAAATAAAATAAAAAATCACATATATAGATTTTTAAGTAAAAAGTAAAAATACTTCCTTAACCCCATCATCCCAGGCCTATAGAAAAAAGTAATCTCTTCTCCAGCCTCCAAAAGCATTTATTTCAACTTGCTGGTATGGCCCATATCACATTATATCGTAGTTGCTCTCCACATGACTACCCACCTCTTGTCTCCCCAGCTCCAGCCTTCCTTCCCTCTGAGTAATAGTAAACTATTTAAGAGCTATTTAAGAGACTATATCTAAATATATACACAGTGCTATACTTAAGAATGCAGGCTCAGAGTTTGAGAAGACCTGGGGATAAAGCCTTGTTCTGCTGCTTACTAGTTGTATAATCTTAGGTTCTTTACTTAACCTTTCTAAGCCTCTGTTTCTTTACCTATAAGATGGGGATAATAATAGAACCACCACATCACAAGGGTGTTGCAAAGATTAATTGAGATAATGCCTCTAAAGCACTTAGGCTAGTACTTGGCACAAAGTAAGAACTCAATAAAAGTTTGCAGATACTCTATACTAGAAAAAAATAAAACCAACATCAATACCCACCCCACCCCCAACTGGAAGAAAAATTATGTGGTGTTTTTTTCTAGGTCAGGGATGGGCAGGCTTCAGCTACTGGGTTTTTCTTCATTCAAAATACACTACTGGCAGCATCACCCTGAGCCACAGTCTCTTGTGGAAGGAGGGCATTGGTCAGTAAGGGGGTGACCTAAGAGGGTCCCAGAATCACTAAGTTACTTTCCCATCCCCAACCCTAAAGACTTCGTGCAGCTCCTGCTCAGGCCTTGCCAGTCCTCCACCTCTTCCTTTCTTTTTTTTCCATCCCTCCCTCCCCACTTCAAACCCTGGGAAAAAATGAAGAAAAGCTTACCAACCAAGAAGGCTTTTCACTTCATTGTGTTTTCCAGCTAGACCTGAACAGACGGCGATCAATTCAGCCCTCTCTCACCCTCCCTCCTCTCTTCTTCTCTCATGTCCTCTTTGTTTTTTTTCTCTCAGACTGTGTCTTCAGGCTTAGGAAAAAGCAGTTACCTCCCAGCAGCATGAGGAGACAAGAAACTTCAGTTGCCAGTAGCAAACACAACATGATTGTAACAGGTCCCCATGGCCCTTGGCACTTAGAACAGCTGAGAAGCAGGGGATCCCGTTCAGATTCTCTGAGAAACTCCTCAGCTTGACCACTTCTGTCCCAACCCAGGCTCAGCTGCAACGAGTCACACAGAAAACCTCAATCTCCTCTGGCCAAGAAACTTCTAAAGTTCTCCCCATCCCCAGGCAATGGGTTCTCATTCCAAGTCTGAGGAAACCTGGCCAGTTGGAATCAACGGGGATGAAGAAGGAATACACCTTTTCCATTTTCAAAGCAGCCTAGTGGGATTTTGTTTTTTTCCAACAGGGTAACTCCAAATTGGCAAGACTTTCAAAGCTACAAATTTCCATGTCCCCAGCCCTGACTAAAAAAATTTCCTGGTTAAGCTGGCATGTGTGGAGGTTTGGGGTATGAGAGTGAGAAACGTTTCACAAATAGTTAAACCTGAGCTATGAATCAAATTAATCTAAACAAGATTCTCCCCTGTCCACATGCTGTACTAGTTACCCTCCTTAATTCCTATTTCAAACATATATTCAAAAATAACTACTAATTATCAAGCACCCAGTAAGTACCAGGAACTGAACTGTTTTATTTACTTATATAGACTCATTTTATCTTCACAACTATGCAAGATAGGGATTTTTTTTTATTGTTTTCTTTATGAAGAACAGACAAGTTAAGTAATTTCTACAAAGTCACGCAGTTGGCAAAACTAGAGTTTAAATCTCATCCCCCGCACAGTAACACGGAGGAATCTCAAAATCACTCTGCAGAGTGAAAGAAGGCAGGCAAAAAAGAGTACTAACTGTTTGAATCCATACAGAAAATGAGAACTAATCTATGGTGATAGGAAGCAAATCAGTAGTTAGCTGGGGGATGAGGTGGAGGCAAGGGTGAATTGCAAAGGGGCACAAAGGAACCTTTGGAGGTGATGGAAATGTTTATAATCTTGATTGTGGTGATGATTTCACAGGTGTATACATATGTCAAAACTGACCAAACCGTACACTTTAATATGTGCAAGTCAGTGTACTTTAGTTATACCTCAATAAGATTGAAAAAATTACCTCCAAAATCCCATCCATTAAATTGTTTCCACAAATGCATTTACTCTTTGCAAATCATAGAGTCTAGCCTAACTCTGGTTCAGATTTTTATGTTGTCTCTAGGTCCTGTTGGGGTGAGAGGACCTAGCTGCCATCAGCTCTTCTCACTGGAAATTCCAGGTAGTCAGAACTGTGATTTGGGAAATTCTTTTGCACGCCTCACAATTAGGCCTAACTAAATTTTGATATGCTGCTAACGATCATCTAAAGCAGCAGTTCTCAAAGCGTTTGTTCTCAGGACTCCTTTACTCTCTTGAAATGTATCGAGGTCCATTTATCATATTAGAAATTAAAACTGAGAACTTTTAAAGATAGTTAATTCATTTTAAAAACAATAAACCTATTACATATGGCATAAACATTTTTATTAAAAATAACTATACTTTCCCAAAAAATTAGTGAGTGAAGTAGGGCTGTTTTGCATTTTTGCAAATCTAATTTCTGGCTTCATAGATGACAGGATTCTCCTATTTGCTTCATTCAATCTGTTGCAATGAATGAAAAAATCTGAATGCGATGAATGAAGCTTTTCCAGAAGCTTCACATTCTGTAGTTTCTGACAAAGTCCACTGTTTACTTGTAAGAGAATGAGAATGAAAAAGGCAGATAACAATTTAGTATTACTATGAAAATAGTTTGATCTTGCATGTCTCTGAAAGGATCTTGGGGAGCCCCAGAGGTCCCCAGACCATACTCTGAGAATCTTTGATCTAAAATGTTCAGAACCATGAACTAAACTATTTATTCCCGTTCTTATTCTACCACTTCCATTATTTTACCTGTTCTACCCAATACCTTGTGAAATCTTGAGAGACAGAAGAAACTGGGACATAGAGATATCAAATGGAAGGCTGAACGCTCTCCTTCAAAGTCATTACTACCTCTGTGAGTCTTTGGCATGGGGCATTTTTGTGGGTGCACGTGGGGCGTGGGAGGGACCAAAATGAGGAGAAGGTGTGAAAGAAAAATCACAGAAGTGGCTGGTAGTTCTGGGACCTGTGGCAAGGAGTCTCCTACTCTTAGGCTTAGAAAGGATGACGTGTGATTATTGAGAGCACAGTGTATGCTACTTTATATACTTTTAATCCTATGGAGGAAGTTCAATCATTTGCTCATAGTTACACAGCAATTAAACGATGGAGTCAAATTTCAATCTCAGATCTGCCTCCTAGATTCTTGGCTATCTCCTGTGAGATGAACAAAGGGCCTTCCCAGCTCCACCTACATACATGGAATATTTTGAGAGACAAGACAAGGGAAGAAGAAAAATGATGGCCTTTGGGGAAGACAAAAGAAGGAGGGAGCAACCAAGATGTGGAAAAGAAAGGAAGAGTTTGAGAATAGGAGGGTGATAAAAGGAGCAGAAACGGGAAAAGGATGGAGAGTGAGGAAGAAAAGGAAGAGTTAAAGGGGAGCAATAGGTAAAGAAGAATCAGAATAGAAGAAAAGATGGAGCCATGGCAGAACATGGGGTTAAAGCAGAGGAAAGGGGAGCAGGAAATGCGGGTGGGGTCTTGGAGGAGTCAGAATCACCTGGAGCATAATCCTAGGAGCTGAAGGAACAAGGGTTGGAGTTTAGTAGGTGTTTGTGGTTTGTTTTTTTCTTGCTGTGAAAGTAGGGAGCATGGGGATCATTGCCCATGGAGCTGTCAACAGACTAGTCAGTTCAGCAAGAGTGTCTGATGGTAGGAAGTTGGAACTGAGGTCAGACATCTCATGGCCTATATTGTGAGGTCTCAGCCGAGGCTGGGTGCCATGTTCAGTTTACTGGTGTACCTAATGGACTCACCTAGTACACTATCCTAGAGTCACCAGCAGTTTGATCTGAAATTTTTCCCTTGGACCATGTTGTGGGTTTTTATTGCTGTTGTTGTTGCTGTTAAAAAAAAAGATGTATCTGGTTACTAATTACATTGTTTTCAATATAATATAATGATTTCACAAACTTTTTATCTTTTCTTTTCCTCTAAAAATCTGAACAGATCCTATGTTTGACCTTAAACATTGCGGATTAGAAAGGACATATTTTTCTTTTCCTTCTTGAGTGTTTGCTGGAGCCCTGGGGTTCATTCTCCTGAGGGAAAGTTATTGGAGGAAAAAAATCATACCAGAAAGGAAGGAGCAATGGAATATTATTCAGCAACAAAAAGAAAGGAAGAACTGTTACATGCTACAAGGTGGATGAACCTGGAACACATTATGCTAAGTGAAAGAAGCCAGTGACAAAAGGCCATATTTGTATGCTTCCATTTCTGTGAAGTGTCAAGCATAGGCAGATTCATAGAGATGGAAAATAGATTAATTGTTGCCTAGGGCTGGGGGAGGATGTGGGGAAGGAAGGTGACTGCTAAAGTGTATGGAGTTTCTTTTGGAGGTGGTGGAATGTTCTAAAATTGATTGTGGTGATGGTGCCCAACTCTAAATATATTTAAAACCAAGAAACAATGAAAGGAAGGAAGGAAGGGAAAAAGAGAAAAAGAAAAAAGTAGAGGTGGAAAGTATTATATCTAATTTAGGGAGGATAGAATTAATCAGTCTGGCTGACAATTAAGGAAACAGGAATGAAGCTGAGGCCAAATAACAAAGGTCCTAGAATTTCATGTCAAAGAGTATGGACTTGATCTTACAGCTCTGAGCTGTCAAATACAGTAGCCACTAGCCGTATGTGGCTACTGAGCACTTAAAATGTGTCTAGTCCAAATTGAAGTGTACTGTAGTACAAAATACACACCAGATTTTGAAGACTTAGTATGAACAAAAGAATGTAAAACTTTATTAATAATTTTTATATCGATTACATGTTGAAATGATATTTTTTGATATATTGGATTAAATAAAATATATTATTAGTTTTACTTTTTAAAATAACTTTTTAAAATTATTTTACTTTTTAATATGGCTACTTAGAAAATTAAAATTTACATATGTAGCTCACATTATATTTCTATTGGACAGCACTGTTATAGATAACCGGAAGCCACTGAGTGTTCTTAAGTCAGAACAGGGTTGGCAAATGTTTTCTGTAAAGAGCCAGATGGTAAATATTTTAGAACTCGGGGGCCATATCGTCTCTGTCACAACTATTAAACTCTGCTGTCATAGTGCAAAAGAAACATAGACAATGTGTAAAAAAAATGAGCATATCTGCATTCCAATGCAACTTAATTTGTGGATGCTGAAATTTGAATCTCATATAATTTTTACGTTATGAAATAGTATTCTTTTCATTTTTTTCCCTGATCATTTAAAAATGTGAAAAACATTCTTATCTTGTGGGCCATATGAAAACAAGCAGTGAGAGGGATTTGGCCAATGGGCCATAGCTGGCTGACCTCTGAGTTAGAGAGTTAAGCTGCAGCTTCTGAAAATCTCTTGCCACCACTGGTACTCGCCCGACAAGCAAGCACATGGGGCTTGGAAAACTCCTCCTTTGCAAGCAGAATGGATTCACATAACATTTGATCTGGAAGGGCCAGTAGGGATCATGTACTCCTACTTCTCATATTACATTTGAAGAAACTGAGTCCCAAAGAGGGAGACTCACATAAACAAGGTCACATTGCAGCGAAGAGTTTCCAAATAATGGGAGTAATTCCGAGACTATCGGGCAGCAGCCGGCAAAAAAGGAAGGATCTAAGGTCAGACAGAGTACCTAGGCCCCATTCAGGGATTCTAAATTCTAGCTCTTCCATCCATCCATTTACCAATTCTTTCCTTCATCACTTATTTCTTGAGATGGCCTAGATACCAGCCCCTATGTGAGGCTCTGGGGAATATGACATTAATTAATTTGGTCACTGACCTTGAGGAATTCATAGTGTATAAAAAGACATTTTAAACTAGATATCCTGGAGGAGGAGGAGGAGATGGAGATCCTGGAAGAGTAATGAAAAGGACCTCAGAGGAGCTGTGGCCCGAGCAATGATCAGAAGGATAAGTCAGAATTAGCTAAGTGAAGGGGAAGGCGGGAAGAGTGTTCTAGGAAGAAGGAAGAGCACATGCAAAGGCCTGGAAAATGCCAAAATGTTCAGGGAACTGTATGTATGTCATGGGTGTGAGCATTAAGCAGGAGATGAACGTATGGGAGGTAAGCCTGAAGGTCAGTCAGACCCAGAACATTAGCATCCTCTGTTTGAAGTTAAGAAACCTAGTCTTGAACACATTAGGTAGTGAGGGAACTCAGGTTTTAAACAGTGAAGTAACATAGATTGCGTTTTCAAAAAAATCATGTTTGCGTTTTACCAGGCAGAGGAGAGAAAAAGTTTCCATGTGGTAGCAACGGACTGTGCAAAGGCCTAAAACAATGCGAGGACCGGTATCAGAGAGGGATCTGGTGTGACTCAAGTATACAGTGTATGACAGGGAATGAAAAGGGATAAACCTAGGAAAGAATTTGGTACAGATCATGGAGGGGCTTCGATTCCAGGCTGAGGAGTTTGACTTCAATTCTTCAGCTATCAGACAGAGGCAAGAACCTCACGGGAGTAGTATAAAAGCAGAACATAGACTTAAGGTCAAGTTTCCCTTGCTCTCTCATTTATTAGTTAAGCCTCCATTTCCTCAGCAGTACAATAGGAATAATAAAGTGATGAAGATTAAACAAAATAATGTATAAAAAGTACTTATCAATTTTTAAAAGCCTGACACATGATAAGCACTCAAAATGTCAGCTCTAAAATCTATATGGGACACACCACATCAAAAGGCTCTAAGTTACTACATGAAGGAGGAAAGAGACTAGGCTAGGAGGAGAAGACTCTGGTGTGGGATACTCTTGCCCTCTTATTCTTGAACTCTGGCTAACTTTTCATTTGTTATGTAGAAAAATCATTCTGCGACCACAACTAGCCACACTTTGGGGTGGTTATCTCTAACGCACACAGACGTACTCGTACACCTGCCTCTGGAATCATGTGGAGCTTTCTCTAAAGCAGAGCACAGAAAGCGAGCAGCTCAGCTGGAGAGTGCTGCGCATTCTGTCCAGGACCGGGTCATAACCTCTGGTTTCTCTCACAACACTAATGATCTGTTCATTTCATATTCATTTTTAACACGTTCTGTATGTACAGAATAGTTTGTATATCAAGTGTGAGAAAGAAAAAAATATTTTATGTATATGCTCATAAATGCATAGAATAGCTCTTAAGAATCTGGTCACTGGTCCTCTGTAGGATAGGGAATGGTGTAGAGACAGAGGTTACAGGAAGATTTATTTTCTATTCTTTTGTACCTTTTGAAGAACCATGTATATGTATTATCTATTTAAGCAAGTAAATTAAAATTTTAAAATATGAAAGCATTTTGCTTTTCTATAACAGAGGTATACCAGATCCATGATTGGTTTAATCTCCAGTTTTGCTTTCTAATGCCTTGCTCTTTAGTCTAAAGCCAGAGCAGTGAACAAGAGGGTGGGAGGCTTGGTTTCCATCCCCCACGGCAGGGCTTAGAACCTTTCTGTGACCCGGGCCTCCCAGCTGGGGAACGGGGAGAGTGGCACTTGCCACATTCCCCACAGGGGTAGCATTGAAAACTGGCTATCTATTGGTAAAGGATTTCACGATCTGGGAATGAAAGAGAATATATTAACACAAAATACTCCTGCTTTTTAACCCCACATAGTTCTACGGAAATCTAATATAAAGGCTTCAGATCCATTTACAGTTGCTGTACTAAAGATGAATGTTAATTAGTAACATTGACAATTGTCATTTTCTTTGTAAACCTACTTGATGACTAGGAGCTGCAGGAATCCTGCTATATGAGCCTTCTCTCTTTGAACAACAAAGTCTCAGTCTGATCTACCTGAAACAGACAGGAAACCTGCCCACCTCAGTTACACGTCTCAGCTAGGAAGCAAAGTTTGGTGTCCACACAGTCTATCTGAACAGCATTTGCCTAACTGGATCCAATGACTGTCTTATTTTTTAATAAGTTTCTCCCTTCCTTTTCTCTCCCGTGGCCTCATCCAGGATGGGATGAAAAGAAGGTATTTAACGAATAATGGCTGAACTAACAGCTGCCTTGCTGGCTTCAGGAGTGTCCTCACTTTATTGATAGGGAAACAGAGGCATACGAAACATGCACTGCCTTGCATGAATTCCATTATGTAAGAAATCACGGGTTCAGGCAGGACTCCCGGGCCAACCTCTAAAGCTCATCCCTTCTACTCTCTGAAGAGAGAATGTTTGAAAAGATTCTCCATTTCCAACTTCAAAGTGAGGAAAATAGGAGAAGCAGTTGTAAAAATAAGACCTGAATCTAGACAATCCAAGCAAATAACTAAGCCATCATCTCTCCCCAGATCCCAGTTTCCCCATCTGTAAAATAACGGTATGACTAGGATGATCTCTCAGGTCACCTCGCAGTCCCTCTGGTCTGTGCACTCAGTCCTGCAGACACCAGCTACCTTGGACCATTTCTTCCTCCAAGTTGTATTTCTTAATGCTTTGAGTTTCTCAAGAGTTTCAAGGGGGCGCTGTGAAACTAGTGGCTGGGTATCCAGCAGGCTCTTCCTTCCATGGAGCTGCCTGGCTGCTCTGTCTCCCTGCTGGTAACCAAGCCCTTGTCTGCCTTTTGAGCAACCCAGCCCTTTCTTATTGTGGCTGTCTGTTTCCATTTGCTCCTTTTATTCTCCAGGTTTTCCTTGACTCTGATGTTTTTCTCCCTGCTGCACAACAAGCCCTTCTGATCTCTGTGAAAGGCAAACCCGTGTCATTCTTCCAAATCATCATTGTATGACATGTTTTTATATCAGCTGGACAAAGGAGCTATTTGATCAGGGGGTATGGTGTGTGATTGTAAGAAATTCAGCTAGTCGGTGGCAACCATTGTTCCCCAAGCGGCTCCCTGACCCCATTCTGTTCCAGGAAAAACTCCCTGAGAGTGGCCTCTATTCATGGAGTAACACCAGTCCCCAGCCGCGCTCCAGGAGCATGCTCAATTCCTAGCGGTGTCACCGATAGCTGCCCGCAGCCACCCTTTAACTCTTTCATCAGCATTAGGTTTCCAACCCCACAGCTGTTATCACGGCCGTGAGCTCAGGGGGTTAGAGATATAGGCATGCTCTCTGCTCTCCCTCTTATCTTGGAGAAATTCAACCTTCCTTTCAAATGGTCATTTGGAAATTACCCGTCTGCTGCTTTCAGCGCAGCAGGCCTGGCTAGCATGCCCTGCCCTCCTCGGTTTTCCCCCTTTACGTCCGAGTGTTTGGCAGATTGTTAATCAGTCCTCTAAAGATGAAGAAATACTTCCTCATACTAACAAATATTACTTGCTTAGCCCTCCTTTCCCTTCCTTCCAGTACACACGGGGCCCCTGTCTGTGTAAGGACTTGTGTTAGGTATTGTAGGAGAGGCAGAACTAGATAAAAAGTTCCCTTGGCCTGGGAACTCAACACATTAGGAGAAATGAGACAAGTAGATATGTATCTACAGAAACATTCATAACATTTTCTCATCATGAACCCTCTGCCATTAAAACAGTGTGAGGTATACCCAAACAATTCTAGCCTAACTGCCTAGCACACAAACTACTCAATTAGAGTGTTCAAAATCACATGCAGTATGAGCCACATATATACCTTTTAAAAGGTACGGCCCACCCTAAGTGTGTGGATCTTAGCATTATACATTTACAAAACAGCCCAGAGAATACTGGAAGATTCTATGAAGTGTCTTAAAACCTAATAGCTTTGGGATTTTCCTTATTATCACTGTGCTCATTTTACAGAGACTAGAAATGGAGGGACCAATTCGAGATCACACAAAGCCAATGGCTGAACAAACGCTCAAATCCAGAGACTGTGGTTCATTTCTCCCCTGGTTCATTTTTTAATTCATTAAGCTCTGCTTTTCTCCAAGAAGCTGGCAATAGATTAGACTGTTGCCAGTTCTCTGTAACTACTCTCAGGGAGTCAAGGACCTCAAAGCCAATAAAAATGCCTACTCATGAGTCTAGTATCCTAAATGAGGCTCCTTCTCTGCCTTGTTCCCCCTCAGTGTTTCTGTGCCTTGAGCCAAGAGAATGGCCTCTTCAATAAGAAAATCTAAGCCTGGCTCCTCCATCTCAATTCCTCTTTGGCTCCGAGGGAACATCCACAATGCAATAGCTCTGATATTCATAGCTTTATGTAGAGTGACCGAATAACTTCTTGTCCAAAGTACTAATTCACATTATAACATGAATGAACCTTGAAAACATTATGCTAAGTAAAAGAAGCCTGACACAAAAGGCCACATACTGCATGGATTCAAATATACGAAATGTTCAGAAGAGGTAAATCCATAGGACGGAAAGTAGATTAGTAGTTTCTAGGTGCTGGGAGGAGGGAGGGAATGGAGAGTGACTGCTAATAGGTATGAGGTTTCTTTTTAGGGTGATGAAATGCTCTGGAATTAGATGGTGGTGATGATTGTACAACTTTGTCAATATACTAAAAACCACTGAATTGTACACTTTAAAGGGTAAATTTTGTGGTATGTGAATTATATCTCAACGAAAAAGAAAAAATGGTGGGGAGAGAAGCCACCTAAAAAAGCAAGTGTGTCATCCAAGCCAGGACCAAGACGCTTTTGAGGTATTAATAATTACTCTAGGAAAATATGTATAAACCAGGACATATGGTCACTCTAGCTAGAGACAATGAACCTGAGCTCTGTGTACCATCAGCCTTCACATCTTCTCCGAAGAGCCTAAGAATAGCCTAGACTCGACCCAATCAAGGATTCTGTGGCCACCAGTGGCCCCAGGGACCATGTGAATTGGTGTTAGCTCTTCTTAGCTTTTCTGCTTCTAAATCTCCCAAGCCATTTGAGATTCTATTTCCTCTTGAATATAACTCCTCTTTTGTAATGAGCTTTAAAGGTTTACTCTACTTACTCATCTGAGACTTATCCATTCACCCATTCATTCATTTATCTGACAATCATGTGATGCCTACTGTGCCAGGCAGTCAGCATGGGGGCTAAGGAACACAGATGAAGAAGTCAAATTTCCTTCCCCTGAGGAGTTCACTTTCTACTGAGAAGGTTGACATAGTAAAAGGAAGTGCAAGCACTTTGGAGACAGAAGAGTATGTTGAGTACAGAGCAGGCCAAAGAAGGGGAAAATTAGCTCTTCCCGAGGCTGGGAGTTTCTAGATGCCCACTGCTTGACCTTCCAGAGGGACTGTGATAGGACCTACTTTTGGCATCTATAGGAGAGAAGAATGGTTCCTTTGTCTTTGATTTCCTCTCCCATTCCTCATGGTTCCTGCTCCTATGAGGACTCTTGGCCCCAGTAGCCCATGGAGACATTACCCCTAGCAGCTCTGGAGCCTCTTTCCTGGGGTGACCTTATACTCCAAATCAGACTCCCATTCTCTGGATGTCATCTGGATCTTTCCTTCTTAAGCGCATTGTGTCCTTGCCCATTTTTCTGCCCACTCACAAAAGCTTATAAGATTAAACCCCTTGACTGAGGTCACACAGCTGGTTAATAACAAAAGCCAGGCTAGAACCCAGGTTCAGCCCTTGAAGTGAAGTCCTTCTGAGCTTCCAACGAGGGGTTTTATTTTCCTAACAAAGTGCCTGTAACCTGAAGAGGGAATCTCCAGTCAACTCTAAGTTAGTTTTTTGTTTGGTTTGGTTGTTTTGTTTTGTTTTGTTTTGTCTTTTTTTTTTTTGCTTTAGCCAGCAACCTAGGCCATTCCAGGGGTCATAGTGACGTCCTCCATTCCAAGAGTACATGTCAAGGTCACAGCATAAACATCAAGCTGGGACTTCTGATCTCTCACAACCTGGAAGTACAACCCAAGTCCCTATACCATACACCTTAGAACTGACATGCCAATGGTGTTTCTAACTAGGCAGAAGGAGCAATGAGATTTGGTTTCCCCCTTAACACAGAAGAAAAAGTTCACACTTGAAGGAGTCAAAGACAGAAAAGCCTGGAAGTTAAGAGCTTAAATATTAAAGACCAAGAGGTCTGAATTCAAATCCTGACTACATAACTGTGGAAGACATTTCTTCACTTTTCTGAACCTGTTTCCAATGATAAAACATGAGTAACAACTTATTTAAGGGATAAAATCCTCACCAGGATAACAACTATTGCAGACTATTTTTGTGAAAATAAGATTAGATGAGGCAGATAAGGGGCTTCGTACAGTCCCTGTTAGATAGTAAGCACTTAATAAATGGTAGCTTATTACTATTTCTTTTCTAAAACTACCTCTAATCTTTGAAGAGTCCAAAATTCTGGAAATTGTCAAAGTCTCCTCAGATCACGGTTTGCAGCTCTCTTACTTGTCCCATAGTGGCAAGACCAAGCACTAAGGCACCCAGATCGGAATCCATTCATTCATTCACCACAATTTATGAAACACCTACCATATTCTAAGACTACTTGAAGAATTACAGCTATCAATAAGTACTTATAATTCAATGTTACAAACAGAATGTGTGAGACCACAGAGGATTGCCTGGGAGACACAATGGGAAGAGACAAGTTTAGGTTTTGAAGGGTACATAGGAGTTTATCTAGGCAGAGAGAAAAGCACATGGATAAACAAATGCATGGAAGAGCATAGAGTATTCGGGAAATGGTTTAAAAAAATCTATATCACTAGAATCTCCCACAAAAGTGGAAGGAGATAAATTTGGAAAGTCGTGGCCAGATTATGAAGTATATCCTATGCCTGGCTGAGGAATTTGAATTTTATCCTGTGGGCAGAGGGAAACAATGGAGATTTTTGAGCATTCAGGTGGTGTGAAACAATCTTTGGCTTTGTTTAGAAATTTTTGTTCTGACTGCTTTGAAATGGAAAGATTGCAGAATGAGCCCCAATCTTTGGGGGCAGGGAAGGGGATCCTGGTCAGTGGAAGGTGAGGCAAGTCCTAGCTGCTTGGCTTCCAAGAAAGAAAGAGGGAGTTGGGGGATAGGTGGTGGGGAGAGAGAGATAGAGAGGGGGAGAAGGGGGGCGGAGAGGAGAGGGAAGAGAGAGAGAGAGAGCGAGAGAGAGAGAGAGAGAGAAAGAGAGAGAGAGAGAGAGAGAGAGTTGGTTTCCTCTCCACTTTCTGCATATGCTTCTACTTCATCCAAATTTCACATTTCACACAGGATCTAAGGGACTTTCAAAGACTTCGAAATTTTTTCTTTAACAAAACAGAGCCAAGGTGAAGTCCTCTCAAAGTTCTTATTGTCAGTCATATTCAAGACTGGTATTGATCTTGGACTGTAGACACCTTAATTTTACCTCCAACTCCTGATTAATCAGTTGAACGATCTTGGACAAGTGAGTCTCCATTCTGCAGTGTTTCTTCCCTTCAACCAGGGGGGAACTCTTTCCTCCACGAAATTCCCTAGCATCATGTTGTTACCAGTTTTACGTCGCTTTTTCCATTACATGCTGCTCTGCGTTGTTTAGTCATTGGTGTGCTTTGCAGAGTAGAAAGACTGGAGTAAACAGTCTCGCTTCAAATCCTGGCTTGGCTATTTACCAGTTTGTGTGGCTTAGGGACATTATTTAACCCTGATGACCTCTACTTTCCTCCTCTGTAAATGTGGAATATTGGTACCTAACACACTGAACTGTTAGAAGGTCAACAGAAGGAATAATTGAGATCATGTATGTAAACAGTGCCTGAAACATAAGGCCCTCACTAAAAAATATTTATATGATCATACTACACACACACACACACACACCCCGTAGTCTTGGTACCTAAGCACTTAGCTTAAAACATTTATGAGTATGGGATACTGCCTTTATACCTTAATTTTCTTATCTGTAAAAGATAATGATACTATCTGACTCATCTGTACTCAATCGTTGGAATAAAATGAAAAGTACATCCACTTGTAATTGCATATTTGATATCCGACCATCATTTGTATACAGTTTTTCTTACTAAACTGTAAACTTCCCAGGAACAGGAACAAAATCATTGCTTTCTCTGTTAACGAGAAGTCAAGTGGAGCCCAGGGCTTGGTGCATGGCATGGAAAGAAGCATATTTAAGCCCCACATTCTGCAACGAGCCAGCCCCCAGACTGGGAGGTGACCTCTTGTCCAGTTTGCTACCCATGCTCAGTTACCACCTTCTACTGACTTCACAGGCTCAAGCAGAGGCATCACAAATGATAACTTTGATTTTGCCCTTGAACATGGTAACCCTAGCCCCAGTCACTAATGGCAACCAGAAGCCAGACCCTGAGATGCCCAGATGTTGCAGAAGTGATCAGGGGACAGCAAGATCTCTCTCTACCTGTGGGGCAGAGCCAGTTCTTGGTGCTGGTCCCAGAGGATAGTCATCTGAGAAGCCTGAGCTTGGGAGACAGCAGGTGAAAAGCTAGTCAGCAAGCTACAGCCCTCTGGCTAACATCCTGGCCTTTAGCACAGCGAAACTACTTCTCAGAGCCCAGAGCTGCCTGCTACTCAACAATACCACAGGGAGTCCCATGCCTAGACAACGGCCCAGTACTTGGGAACCAGCCTAACCACCTCACCTTTGCCCTTTTCCCAGGCAGGCTCGGTTCCAAGGATCTTCTGAAATGGAGCATTCTGCTAGATTAGAACTCATGGTCAGACTTTCAGAGGGACGTTGGGGCACCTCACTTACGTGGACGACTTGGTGGCTCAGCCACTGGAGGGTCTAGAACTGCTCTGGAGGTAGAACAGACGGTCCCTGTTGGCTCCCAAATTATCTCAATGGCCTTACCCCTCTGAGGCACCTTCTAACCTACATCTGAATCCCTAGAGGTAGTTGGGAAGGGGGTTGGGCTTAGGATAATCCACTCAGCCTGCTGAGGGCTTCTTCCTTAGGGCTCTGGGCTACCCACAGGGAAGGCAAAAGGAATTCTTCTAGCAACAGTCGCATTTATTGAGTGCTTACTCTGTGCCCAGCACTGTTCTAAATACTTTATATGTGTTGTCTTTTTGGCCCTCCACTTATAAATAGACACTATTTTGAATCTTATTTTACAAACAAAGAGACTGGGCCCCAAAGAAGTAAAATCACTTTCACAAAGTCCCAGAGAAAGCTAGAGAAATGTCCACTCATAGCATTTGCTCTGCCTTACACTGTGGCTTGAAGGGGAAGAAAGAGTTCATTTGGAAATTCACTAAGGTTTTTGGACTCTCAGGCGAGATTTTAAGACTGCAGAGTGCAGCACGGCAGAAAGCACTTTAGAACTTCAGAGTCCAAAAGGCCTGGGTTCAGATCCTAGGTCAACCACTAACTAGCTCTATCATTTGGGGCAAGTTGCCTAACTTCTCTTAGCCTTAATTTCCCCCACTGGTAAAATGGAACTAGAAGTACTTACCTTGCAGGGCTATTAAGAAGATTGGAACTCACATATGCCACACCTGGCATCTGATGGGTGCCCGATAAATGGTCACTATGTTTATTACTCTTCTCTCCCCTCCCTTGGGTTCACTGACTGCTCCAGCGGCCCACTGGAATAAGTGGAAGCAGCTGGGAGCGGGGTGAGGGGAGAGGGAAAGGGAGGGGGCCACTTGAGTGACTGCAGGCCAGCCCTGAGGGCCTCACAGGGGATATTGGCCCTAGCCACAGGTGCACCAATTACTCTCCCCTTGAAAAGCCTGGGGGGTGCACTTCCCCCTCATTTTCCCACTCTGCTCAGCCCTGACCTTTGGTTCTGCAGAAGGCGGTGGCAGCTCCACAGCACCAGTCCACTGGCTGGTCGTTTGTCTTCGGGTTTCGCGGCCTCCCTGAGGCTTCCAGTACTTTGGAAGTTTTCCCTCCCTTTCCCAGCCACTTCCCACTCAGCCTGGGAGCCTCTCAGTGGCAGCTCGGGTTTCATTCCTGGGAGCTTTGTTCCGAATGGAAGTTTCTGGTTAAGATAATCCCTGGGTGTGAGTGGTCAATGCAGGAAGAGATGAGAGCCTCTCTGAGAGGCTGTGGGAACAGCCCGCACGTCCAGGTGCTCTGAGGAAGGAGTGGGCTCAGCTGCTTGTCCTGGAGGCACCTTCCCAGTGGGGCTGAGGGGGTGGCCCTGGACAGAGGGCCCGGAGCCCACCCAGCCCTTCCTTTCTAGAGGGTCCTTGCCGTTATCTTCTCTTGGATGCCTGAGAGACCCCTCAATGGTTCGGACCCACCACCTCCTGTACTACCTGCCCCAGCTGATGTCAGGTACGAAGGAAGAAACCAAGGGATCCCAATCCCCAAGCCCACCAAGGCAAACATTGTTTAAATCTATTTTATTTAATAGGCTTTTATATAGGTTTTCCTCTGGAAATTAAGGTTCTATTGTCAAAAAAATTTTTTGAAAACAAATAATCTAGTTCAAATTTTCCACTTTCTCGATAAGGAAAAAGTTCAAACCTCCTACCTCCTAGATAAGGAAATTAAGGTTCAGGAAAGATGAATTTTCCTAATTCCAAAGCTGCTCATTCTCAACTTGTCTTCTCTTCAATCACTTTTATGATTCAGTCACGTGGAGTACCTGCCGCTAACATGATTTTTGCCCGTACCACATGGTGTGACAACTATAGGTTTACCAGTCTGTGAACCCCAATACACAGGGCACCTGAAGGCAGGGACTTTGCCTTGTCTTCCCCTTATCTCCAGCATCTCAGTACTTGGGACTGAGATGAGTTGAGCTGAACTCCATCAGGACCAGCCCAGGACCTTTCTCCCACCAGCCCCCCGCAGAGCCAGCACGGCCTCAACCCTGAGCACTCCTGCCCTCCTCCCCTGGACCCCACCTTCCTCGCGCAACCCCTGCTCCTCCTCTGTCTCAGCCTTTCCCACACCTCATGCGAACTTGTGGACTGACTATCTAACTGGGGCCATCTGCGCTAGATGGGAGTCAGGGGTCTATCTGACTCGCTCACCATGACTTCCCAACACTTGCTTTAATGCCAGGCAGAGAGGAAGTGCCCAATAAATGTCTCATGTATTAGCACAGGTCCTGGGGAAAGGAAAAGGTTGTCATTGGCTGGGAGGAAAAATAAGAAGCCTTGAATGTTGACTCTCTGTGTTGTCTGTGCCCCTCTCTCCTTCCATTCTTTCCAAGTCCAGACAACTCAGACTCAAGTCTCTCCCCAACTTGAGTGGTCTGCTTTGGGGGTTGGCAGAGGGGAGGCCAGGCCAGATCTGAGGAGCAGGGTGGTAAGCACCTGCACAGTAGCCTCTGAGAGGGGACAGGAAGACCACCTCTCTTGCAGGACACCATCGTATCTTCCCTCTGTTTTTTTTTCAGTTACAGTTGGCATATAATATTATATTCATTTCAGACGTACAACATGGTGATTAGATATTTACATAATTTATAGTGATCATCCCAATAAATCTAGTACCCATCTGACACCATGTATTGTTATTACAATAATATTGACTGTATTCCTTATGCTATGCTTCATATCCCCATGACTATTTTGTAACTATCAATTCGTACTTTTTAATCTCTTTTTCACCCATCTCAACCCCCTCCCATCTGGCAACCATCAAATGTTCTCTGTATCTATGAGTTTGCTTGTTATGTTGGTTTGTTTATTTTGTTATTTAGATTCCACATGTAAGTAAAATCATATGTCATTTGTCATTCTCTGTCTGATTTACTCCACTCAGTACAGTACCCTCTGGGTCCATCTATGTTGTCCATCCATGGCAAAATTTCTATCTTTCTCTTAATCAACATTGAATGACATGACAGACATCTCAATGGGAATAACAGGATTCCCTGGCTTCCCTGCTTTGCTCTTTCAAAGTAGGCTCTAGAATAGAAATGTCAACTCATATGTCCCTAGGAAGCAAATATCTGATGAAAATGATGATAGTTTTACTTTCTCCTTTCAAATTTGAATGCCTTTTCTTTCTTTCTTTCTTTTCTTTCTTTCTCTCTCTCTCTCTCTCTCTCTCTCTCTCTCTCTCTCTCTCTCTCTCTCTCTCTCTTTCTTTTTTTTTTGTGGCTGAGTTGCCCTCTCTGTTCTGCCAAACCTTCAGGGGCCCAGGCCTTTAGCCCTCACACCTGCTTGAATGAGGTCTGGCTTTGTGTGCATGAAGGACCTTGTCCTTTATCCCACCCAGCTACCTTGGGCCCTGGGGCTGTCAGAGCTGTTTTCCTGGGAAAAACAGCTCCCTGGAGATTCTGTCTTCCTCTGGCTCCTCATGGTGCCTCTTGAATGACATCATTATATAAACTTGGGCTCGAAGGGACTTAGCTCAACTAGCCCAACCCTCCCTCAGAGTCTCTCCTCACAGTAGTCACCATTTGTTAAGAACTGTTGTTAAGGCCCTCTGCTAGACACCTTCCATACTCCTGGAAACACTAACCTTCATGACAACTGTATAAGGTGGAGTATAGTCCCCATTTTGCAGATAAGGAAATTGAGGCTTAGAAAGGTGAAATGACTCACACAGTTTACACAGTTAGGGAGACAAGATTCAAGCTTAGTTCTGTCTGACTCCAAAGCCCTTACTTCTAATGGTGGCACAGCTGACTTCTGGCTGCTCCTGCAACCATTTCTCTAAATTCCATCTCTGACTTTGCTGAGGCCTTAGGGGGCGGGGGGGATGCCACATCAATGTCAGTGCAAATTCCAGGGATGTTGGGAACAGTGATAAAAGATTCCCTTTCCCTTCCCTTCCTCTACCCATCCCACATGGAAGCCTGTTCCTAGGACAGGCTCCCCAGGGCAAACATCACAATTCCAGACATGAATGCTTAGGCTCTGACCCTCCTCACACTCAGCACCAACTGTGGGCTTTAGCCTTTCAGTCACAGCTTCACCTTCTGGCTTTCTTCAGAGCCCCAGCTACAAGTCACGCCTTACCTAGGAGTGACCCTAGAAGCCACCTCACTCTCTCTGATCAGCTGGCACCTCTTCTCAGGAACCGCCTCTTCTCCTCTGCCCAGACCCCTCCACCCTCCACCCCAACAGGGAAGATCAGGCCTGGCTTAATGGAGTGGCTGGAATTTGAGCCCAAGTAGAGAAGTCAGCCCAAACCCTCAGAAGCCTAGGACCTGGTATCCTACTGACCCAGCCTCTCCTATCAGAACAGAGATCAGGCAGACTCTACATGGCGTATTACCCACAATGAATGTTTTATGAGTGTTCTCTTCATTACCGCGGGCTGCAGGAGCCGGAGAGGGGAAGGGTTACAAAAACGCCCAGAGAGACATTGGGCAGGGAGACAAGGTGGGAGGGTGTGAAATGGCCAAGAGTAGGTTGTGATGGCACATGGGGTTTTCTCTGTAAAGAAAGATTTAGCAGGAGTTGGTGATTTTGTCCAATTGAAATGATTAAATGCTAGCAGTTTGAAACAGAGAGGAGTCCAAGAAGGTAGAGGTTTTGAGCCTGAGTTTGGGAGCTGTGTGCCTGTGGGCAGACAGAGGGACAGCTGGAATTTGGTGTTGGCCCTGGCCACTCCCACCCTTGAAAGTCACTGGCTCGTACTCGAGGCAGTTGGCTTGGGTCTCAGGGCCCAGAGCCTTGGCTCCTCGAGGGCTTGCCATTCCACTACTCCCAGGTATTTTCTGGTCTTCTGGGCTCAAAGTAGCAGGAGGCTATAAACCATGCAGAGAACCCATCCAGGCTTGGATTTGCCCCCTCAAAGCAGTGTCTAGTCCTGGACTCCTGTTCTGAGCACCTCCAGCCAGGCTCCAAACTAGAGCCTATCTGATCTTTCAGCATTAGGGGTTTTAATCCCCAAGTGCTAAAGCCAGGGACCTTGCTTGGCATAGGATAATGCCCTGACTCTCCCTCCCACACCATCCACAGCCAAGGAAGGAAGGAAAAATAAATGCAGCTCCCCAAACCAATCTAGTGTCCCCACCTAGCTTTTTTCACTATTGCTGAGGGAGGCTGAGTGAGGGTGGGTAGATGGACCGCAGGACTGAGCCTGAGCTGGTCTCAGCCTCTGCCAACCAGTAGGCAGGGCATGCATGAAGGTCAGCTCTGGGGCCTGCCTAGATGGACAGTTCCTTCTTGAGGGTCAGCGAGAGATCTAGATGGGGAAGGGGGGCAACCAAAGGGACCTTATTAACACGATCCTCCACAGTAACATGGGACTTGGGGATCCCGCTAGAGTTCCGCCCAGCTCCTCGTTTGTCTTGCTACCCCTTACTCCTCTCTCCTCTGCTCTCTTTGGCTCTTAATTCCCTTTGACTCTCTCCTTTGAAGTTCCCTGGTTACTATGGAAACCCAGTAGCAGGGAAGGAAGCAGAATTTGGGGAAGTTCTGAGACATCCATCCCAACAGGCCCTACTTAGATACTCGTTTGTCCAGGTTTTGGAGACAGTTATTGCAGCATGAGATAATGGCAGTTATCGTGTTAATAAGGTCCCTTTGGTTGCCCCCCTTCCCCATCTAGATCTCTCGCTGACCCTCAAGAAGGAACTGTCCATCTAGGCAGGCCCCAGAGCTGACCTTCAGTGAGCTTATGTCAGACAGTCTTGGACCTTATTTTAGTAAAACCATGCAAGTCTGGATGGTCTCAGAGGGGGTCACCCATCCCAAGACTACCCTCAGGTCTCCCTGACCTTCAAGCATTTCCTAAAGCCTGACCCAAGTCCTGGATACAGAGAATTCCCAACCCACCTTCTCCACTCAACAGCCTGAGTCTACTCACATTTTATTAGTCGATTGCTTAACCAATGTTTACTGAACACCTATGACATACCAGGCACTGTTCTAGGCACTGGATATTCACCAATGAGCAAATCGAAGTTCTGGCTCTCTTTAGAGGTATAGAGAGACCAAAGGAAGTGAATGAATAACAGGGTAACATCAGAGAGTGATAAGTATAACTTTGCAGTGACACGGTTGGACCTAGAAGGTATTATGCTAAGTGAAATAAGTCAGAGAAAGATAGATACTAAATGATCTCACTTATATGTGGAATCTAAGAAAAAAAAAATAAACGAAACAAAATAGAAACAGACCCATAGATATAGAGAACAAGCTGATGGTTGCCAAAAGGAAAGGGGTAGGGGAAATAGAAATAATTAGGTAGAGAGATGAGAGAGAGAGAGACGGAGAGAGACAGAGAAACAGAGAGACAGAGAGACAGATGAGAAAGAGATGATAGAGGTGAAGCCACCATCCCAGGAGAAAAAAAAAAAGAACAGAAAAGGAAACATTGACAGACTTTCTATAATGGTCTGTGCAATCGTGTGATACACACACACACACACACACACACACACACACACACACACACACGAATAAACCAGGGAGTGACAGCAGAGATCTCCATAATGAGTAGCCAGTCGTCCAATGACCTAGAGGAAGAGCATTCCAAGCGGGGAGAACAAGTGCAAAGGCTCTGAGGCAGATGACGAGGCCTGGCTTGTTCAGCTGGAAGGCTGTGTGTCCAGAGAGCAGGTAAAAGGGAGAGTGGGTCAGCGGTAAGGTTAGATAGGCAGACAGGGGACTGTGCAGGTCATGGAAAGGACTTTGAATTCAATTCTAGAAGACGCAGCCCTTCAATCCTTCTAGATATGGTAATAACACCATCAGATTTGTGTTTTGAAAACTGTGGCTACTGGGTATAGAAAGGATTATAGGGGAATAAGAGAGGAACCAGGGAGAGCAGTTAGGGGGCTGTTGCCATAAGCCAGACAAGAGCTAAAGATGGCTTGGAGTAGGGTGGCAGTCGATAAGTAGAAGCGCAGATGGATTGGACTTGAGCTATGTTCTGGAGGTAAAGGCAGCAGGGAGAGAGGCAGGGCGACTCTGAGAGAAGAGTCAGGAGACTCCCATATTAAATTAACCCTGTTTGTTGGCCACTTCCTCTTGGCCCTGGAGTTGGTGGCAGTAGGGAGAAGAGACAGTTGATGACAATAAAACGTTTCCCTAACCCCACTTAAAATCTTCAGGCTAAGAAACTATTCTTTTCCCTATATCATCAGATCACTACACTCTACTAATTTTCTTCCCACCTATCTCGTGGCCACACTTTCTCAACCTTCTGTGCTGGTTCCCCCCTTCACCCTGACCTCTAAATGTTTGGAGTACACCAAGGCTCAGGTTTGGAGCTCTTCTGTTTTCTAGCTATGCTTACTAGAGAATCCATTACTAGAGAATCTCTTACTCCCTAGGGAATCCATTCCATCCTCTGGCTTTAGAAATTACCTGTGTGCTGAATATTCCCAAATTTGTATCTTCACACTAGACCTCGCCCCTGAATTCCAGACTCATACACAAATTCCTACTCAACATATCCACTTGTATGTTTATTTAGTGAGCTCAGACTTAACATGGCAAAAACTAAATTTCCCTCAAAATCTGCCCCTCCTGGAATCTTCATGTCAGTAAATGGCCCCTCCATCCTTTCAGGGTCTCAGGCTAGTGATCTTGGGAACCCCTCAACTCTCTTTCTCTCGAAGCCCACATTCAAATCCATCAGCAAATCCTGTCATCTCTACCGGCAAAAAAATCTCCAAAATTCCAATCTCTTCTCACCACCTCTAATCCACTATAATCTCTTGCCTAGATTATTACAATGACTTCATAACTGGTTTCCCTGGCCATCCTCCTGTCTATTCTCAACACAGCAACCAAAGTAATCTCGTCAAAACTTAATTCAGATCATGTCACTCTACTGCTCAAAATCCCCCAATAGTCTGCTGTCTCATTCAGCGTCAAAACTGAAGTCATTTGTATGACCCTACAAGATCTGCCCCACTACATCCCCACACCTTCTATCTCTCTAGCCTCACTTCAGCTTCCATTATTCTCTGTGTCCCATTCACCCCCTAACCCCCCACTACACACACACTAAACACACACATACATACATACACACACACACACACACACTCATAACCTCCCTTCACTTGGTTCCAGCCACACTGGCCTCCTTCCTCTTCCCCTAATGCAGTAAGGCTTTGCACTTGCTGTTCCTTCTACCTGACGGCCCCTCCCCCAGATATCTGACTGCCTTACCTCAGTCAGCTGTGTGCTCCAGCATTAAGTTTTCAGTGAGGCCTCCTTTGACCAGCCTATTTAAAATTGTTACTACTCTACTCCACCTTTCACATTCATTCCCTTCTCTGAATCTTTCTCTATGGTGATTGTTAGTGTCTGCTTTTTTATACAGTTTGTTCTGTACCCATCCACCCCCTACACTAGACTACAAGCTCTGTAATGACAGGGCTTTGTCTCCTATTTCCTGCTTTGTCCCCTCTACCCAGAACATATCCTGGCACCTGATAGGCACTTGATAAACAGTAAATGAATTAATGGAATTAGGAAAAGACCCACAATCCTCAAGAGGCAGCCTGGGTCTGGGAATTAAGACTTAATTTTTATACTAGCTTTGGCACTAGCTATGTGACTTCTGAGCCTCACATTGTCTATCTGTAGATAACAGAGAACTCCTGGTCCTTTGCTGTAGCAGAATTCTAGAATGATGCTTGGTCATAGCCCTCCTGCTGCCATTTGGCTGAGAGTAGAAGACAGGGTTGGACAGGACTTGGTAGAGTGAGAGAACTCTCACTCCTTTCTCGTCGAGGCTTGGGTGGAATCATCGCTGGCTTTGAAATGAGAGGCAAGGTTCTGGCTTGAACTTGGAGCCCTGGTGAGGGAAGAATGGGTGAGGGGTCCAACTCCAACTGCTGAGTGGGGACAAATAGACCTGGCCAGTAGGCCCTGGATCCTCCTCATCCAGGGAGGAGGATCAGTTCCTCGAGGGCCTCATGGGAAGTGCTGCTAGAAGAAAAGAAAAAGGGGAGGTGGGGAATGAGGAAGAGGTAAGAACGGAGAAGGGAGGAGTGGAGAGGGCCTTCCGTGTGGATCACTCGGCCGCACACTGGTCTTCAATGAGTTCTGGGAGGTCAAGCCTTCTTGTAGACCTCAGCCGGCCACTAAGGCCCTCACAGCCAGCACCCACTCCAAGACAGAGTAGCAGGCCTTTTGGCTGAGGAAATCCCAGCCCTCCTCCCTTTTCTGGGCCTTGCAACAGCTCCCTGCTTGTTTTCCCGAAATAAATGGTCTGAGCATATTGGGCCGGCAATAACCCCTTGAAATCAGTTGTTATCACAGTTAACAACCAGTTTGGCTTCAGTTCAGGCTGTTAACTATCAAACCACTAAGTGCCGGTAATGATTGATTCTTGGCCAGTTGCAGCTTGAGTGGGCTGTAAAACCCCATTAGCAAGGGCTCTGTGGAGGCAGCAACTCAAAGATAAACAAGGTGGTGGGTGCTCTAGCCCAGCCTAGCCCCACTGCTCTGGGCTCTGCCCCCATAGGTCCCTGGCCTGGGGTTCTGCTGGGAGTCAACCCCTTCTCAAAGCCTCAGGCAGCCTCATGGACCAGATACCCACTATCCTATCTATCTCTACTCCCCTCCCTACCCTGATCAGTCATCTCCCCCTTCTCTGTTAGGCGGGTCCAGCTCTCTGGACGGCCCACCTCTTCTCCCTCATCATAACCATGGCACAGTTCCACCCCATCACCCTGGTGTACTCAGTCATCACCAGCCTGGGGGCTTCAGGAGTAGCTTTGGCCTAAGCCAGTGACCAGCACTGGCCCAGCGTGGCCCCACTTTGTGGCCAGGATCACAGGCAGAGAGAGTCTGACATTCCACCCTACCTCAGACTCCCTTCTATCCTGTGGCTTCCCTCAGGAATTGCTCTCAAACAAATGAAACATGGGTAATTACTGGGCTGGGGGCTGGACAGGCAGCCCTGCAGATGAAAGCGTTTCCTGGACGGTCTCTTCATTTGCATGGCATCAGAAGCTGCTCAGAAGGTGTGACTTTTCCCACAGTGAGACCCTAGCTCCTTGCACAATAAAGCCAGGCTGCTCACCCAGAATTAATTAAAGGGGGAGGGGAGAGGATGGAGCAGAGGAGGAGGCACTAAGAGCTGGGGGAGCTGGAAGAGAGATGTCTAGAGCCCCCTCCCCACATCCCCAGTGTCCACGAACCAGGAGAAACGTACTCTATCCAGAGTTCCTCACCCCCATAGCAGGCCAGAAGAGGTGGCATAGACAGACTCCAGGCTATCCCTAATCTCTCTACTCTAAAGCTTCCCACTGAGCCCTAGAATTCCAGATCCACCTGGACGACCTGAGCCTGAGACTTGTAGCTGCAACTCTGAGAGGCTCACATGGTTAGGAAGCCATAGGGTGCCCCCCTCCCAAAGAAGGCATTTCAAAGAACAGAGGCCCAGAGAAAAGATGTTTCTGGATTGGCCCAAGAACTGGGCTGTGGGACCAGTCCAGGGGCACCCTCAAAGAAGGCAACAGATGCAACCAGAATGGGAGGTCTTGGTTATAAAGACTGGGCCAGCTCTGCCCTCAGAAGATCTGCTCCTTTGGGCTTGGGCTTTCCATCATACCATACCATGCCGTGGTATGATGCCAGTGTCACCATCTACATCCAAACACACACCCCTCCACCTACCGTGGCCCAGTCCTCTTGCCCACACCATGAGCTGCTCTACCAGCCTGAGTCCGACTCTTGGCCTGTGACCTTCCCTTCCCACCCATGCTCAATTCCTCTCCCTCTAGGCCCCATGTCTCCAAAGGCAGCAGCCTCCCCCTGGACCACAGTCCCCTGGACTCTTCTGCAGCACCTGAGCTCAGCACCTTCTACTCACAGCTCTCTAACCCGATCTCCCAAAGTTAGCACTTGTTCCATGTCACAACTGTCAACACCAGCCTTGGAGGTCCCCCCTTTGACATACCCCCACCTTAGACCCTGGTAGCTGCTCTTTTCTTTCATTTTCTAGAGCCAGATAGAAAGAACCAGCTCTGGCATCTTCCATCTGTTTCCCACACAGACCTCGGCACACACAGAGAGGCATTTTTTTAGATTCTTTGTATCCATGGAGAAAGAACCAGCTCTGGCATCTTCCATCTGTTTCCCACACAGACCTCGGCACACACAGAGAGGCACTTTTTTAGACTCATTGTATCCATGACTGGAGCTCTGGTCCTAGCAGAGTCATCCTTTTTGGTCCAGAGGTGGCCTGGGGAAGTGTTAGCAACAACTCATGTTAAAAGCTCAGAAGTCCATGTCTGCGAGCTCCCAAGACCAGTTAAGAGCCTCCTCTTGCTCCTTTCCCTGCTTCTGTCCTCCCGGGAAAACCCCTCCAGCAGCAATGATGGGTATGGCTGACAGGTACGACTCCTTAAATTGAAGGCTACAGTCAGAGCTTTGCCTGATTTGCTTCATCTCCCAGCCACCCCCACTCAGTTGGGGCAGGACAGAGGGAGGGGCCTGGCGGTAGCAGGACTCACTCTTCAACACACATTTGTAATATGCAAGTTAAATAAATACTTCGGTCATTTAATAGCAACTAATACTCAACCTACCCCCACTGACACCCCCCTTTAAAACACCTGACCTAAGTCCTAACCCTTTCCTCCCTACCCCCACCTGGAGTCCCTGGCTGCCTGGCCAGCTTGCCCTGCAGGTGCTGGCGTTCAGAGCACCTTTCCGAGACTGGAAAAAAAAGCCCCCCACTCCCAGGGAACAACCCCCGCCCCACCTCTGCCCCATTCCCAGTCTTGGCCACTAACCGGCCTTCCTAAGAGTTAAGAAGACACCACAGCCAAGTGGATTACAAAAATAGAGCCTCTCTTTTGTTTAAAAAAAAACAAAAAAACAAAAAACCCAACAGCAAACAATTATCAACAACTAAAACTCGGGGTTCCCCCAGCTCCTCCCCAGCCTTCAGTAGCGCAGACCTCATCTTGCTTGAGTTTCTGTTTGTGCTCCCTGGAGATGGAAATCTACGCGCTGGGAGCTGCGGACGGGGCCGGGCAGGCGCCTAGCCTATCGGGGCTCCGGGGCCCAAGTCCTCTGGCTGCCGCGCAAGCTGCGCGTGAAGGGCGGGTAGTTGAGAAACTCGAAGCGCAGGCTCTGCTCGGTGGTGTGGTGGCCGCGGGGCAGCCGCTTCATGAAGTGGACCTCGCGCTGGTGCTGCCGCGTCTTGGAGCCCTTGCGGGGCCGGCCCTTGCGGGTGAAGGCCATGTACCAGCCCTCGTACTTGGCGTTCTGCAGGGCCGTGTAGTTGTTCTCCAGGACGATCTCCGTGAAAACACAATCCTTGCCTTTGCCGTTGCTCTGCAGATGGGGGTGGGGGTGGGGTGCAGACAAGGCGTTACTGGGCTCTGTCCGGAGCACCCCCCCAACAGAGGCAGAGGGCAGGCGGCCCCAGACAGCAGGTGGGCACCCCAGCAGATGGCAGGGTAGGCAGGAGCTGCAGCCCCACCCCCTGCCTGGGCACCCGCTCTCTAATCCCTCACAGCCCGCAGCCCACCCGGCAACTTCCTGTCCTCCTGGGCAGCAGTGACACATGGCCGTCTACAGAGGGGCTGGGCCCCAACACAGAGAGGCAGAGAAGGGCCCCAGACCCTGCCTGCCCTGGCCTCCTGCCCACCAGTCTGTCCAGAGCTGCTAGTACCCGTTTCCCCACCTGCCTCCATCAGCCCCTCAGGATTGCGGCTGTGGGGCCCCAGGGCTGCCACCCTATGGGGGAGGGGAGGCCTTCGAGGAGAAGCTGAGCCCCAGAAGCCCAGCAAGCAGGGAGCTTGAGGCTGGAGAGGAGCCGTGACTAATGGGGCCGTTTTAGAGCTGGGCCGAGAGGCTGAGCCTGCGGCTTACTGAACATTCCAAATGCTGGTACCATGTAATTGGACATAATAGCAAAGCAATTTGGCGATTTGTTAAAAAGATATATGGAATTTACCAACTCCCCCTAGCCCCTTCCTTAGCCTTCCTTCTTCCTCCTTTGCCTCTATAGCTTTTCATCTCTCAAGCATTTTCCTTCTCCCTCACCTCCCCCTTCAAATCATTAGATAACCCCAAGGTGTCCCTGTGTCTCTCTGCCTACCTTGTTGAGATCCTAGAGGAGCTCAACCAGCCCAGCCTGCTCCCCAGGCTGCAGGGGCTCCTCATTCCTTCTGGGGTCTCACCTTGGCAATCAGCTTCCCCTTCTTGTTCATGCAGATGTAGAGGCCCGTCTCAGCTCCTCGGACTCGAACCCGGCTCCCAAAGGTATCTGTCTCCACAATGAGCTTTGCTGTCGGGAACAGAGTGGGGAGGTTATTGGAAGCTCCCTGACCCTCACTGTTCCATGTCCTCATAGCATCTGGCCCACAGACTTGTCACATCTCAGCATCAACTGCTCCAAGAGCCAGGTACCTAAGACGTGGGCTTCAGCCCCAGCCCAGCTACTAGTATGCTGTGCAACCCTGGGAAAGGTCAAGTCCACTTTCTGGGCCTCCGGTGCCTCATCTAAGTTTACAGAGGGGAATGGATGAAATCATAGTGTACCAACTGGTTCTGCAGAGGAGTCTTGGGGCCATCAAATTGTAAAGACCCTCTCTAAAGCCAGACTATAATGACTTTTATGTTGAGGCTTCATGACTAGAGTTCTCTTGCCAATGGAAAGATCTCTAAGGATCCTTCCAACTCAAAATATGATGTGTACATGCCTCACAGATCATTACAAACATCTGGGTGCAGTGGTGACCTCCAGTCCTGAAGCCAAATGTAAAAGCATTCTCTCCTGTTTCTGGTACCTCAGGTTCTAACTCACAGCCCTGGCCACCCCCTCTACCCCCACCTTTACTCCGCTGAGAAGGTAACAGGGATGCGATAGCTCTCTCTAACACGGCCCCTAGCCGGCTGCCTTCTCAAAACTCAGACACCAGCTGGGAGGGTTCTGCCTCTTCCCCATGCTTCTCAGTCACTGACATCCCCAGTCCCAGAGTCCAGAAATTAACAACTCGATGGTCTTTCTTCTTTCAACCTCCATCACTTACTGGGCTTATCACCCCAGTGACCAAACCCTTTCTGTGGGTGAGGAGGGGAAAAATTTGGTGTGCTCGCCTCGCAGTCTGGGAAACCAGGAGACAGGGAGATGAATTCTGTGCCTTCTTCCCCCTCCCTCCTCCCCTCAGACAGCCAACTCGCCACAGAAACTTATCCCTGTCCACTCTCTGCAAAACTCCTCCCTTTGAGGCTGTCCCCAAGAAGGGAGTGAGGGCTGACTTAGCCCTTTGGGATGGGACAGAAGGAGCTGGGTCTCTTGCCCTCCTTACTGCAGAGCCCAGCCTCTTCCCTCCTTGAGAAAGCAGTCTGGGACTCCCAGAGCCACCTCCCAGCCTGCCCTGACAAGGAGGCACCTTCTCTGTCCCTGAAACTAATGGGGGGTATGGGCACCAAGGTAAGCAAGACAATCCTCAAAATGCCCAGCCTGTGACTACCTCCCTCCCCCACCCCACAACCTCCGCCCCTTCACATAAGCAAAGAGCTGGGACCCAGTGGCCAAGTCCCCAGGCTGGCTCCAAGTCAGCTCGGGAAATGCAGCTGTCACCTCTCCTCCCACCCACCTCCTCTTGGACCCAGCCAGTCTGCTCATCCCTCTCCTGGTCTGCCTTCCAGAGCAAGGAGCAGCTGCTTTTAAGGGCCAGGAAGGACAATGACATGAGAAGACCAAGAGAGGATCCCACTCAGGGGATTCTGGACAAATAGGGCAGATAGTGATGGAGTAGGCCCCTTTGTCCCTTCCTGGGACCTATAAGGAAGCAGCTGGCACCTCTCTGCTGTTCTCTCCCAGACTCTTCCCATCCTGGCTGCACACCTTAAGCTTCTGCTCTTGGGCCTTCCAGCTCTTACGCCTGCTGGGCAGGCAGGGCCCAAGAAGCCTGGGAAGCCTATACTGTAAGGACAGACGGGAGCATCAGACCTCTGATGTCTGAAGATGAGATCCTCCAGGGCCAACTTAGCCTCTTCTTCCCTTCCCCAAACCCAAAGATCTGGACCATTTGCTCCAATGGAGCAAACACAGAAGGAGCCAGGTATTCGTTCCCTTCCCTTGGAAGCTGAGAAGGGCAGCTAGCAGCCAGTTCGGAGGGACAAAGGGACAGTAGGCTGGCCCTGCCAGCCCAGCGGGGGAGCTGGGCCACCAGGCAGGCCGCCCCCACCCCCACTGCCAAGAGCCCACACTCTCTTTCCTGGATGGATCTGGGGAGCTGGGGCCACAGTTAACAGCGGCTTTCCCGACTGGGCTTTTGGAAAGCTTAACATTTTCAAACCTATTCTTCCACCCAGTGACAGATTTATCCCAGGAAAATTATGTCTCCTTCTCCAGCTTTGAAGGGAAGTCAGCAATGTCGACGCAGAAAAAATGCAGCGAGACATACTCGATCCCCCAAACTGGCTCGAGAAGAGGAGAAAGTATTCAGGAAATGTTAAAAAAGGTGAAAGTAAGAAGAGTTTTAATCGCTCTGCCAGACGCGGGGGTCTCTCCAGAGATTCATAGAGAACAATCTTGAACCTCTTTTTTAACATTTACAGACTTGCAATTCTTTTCAAACTCCACATCTGAAAAAAGGCTTTTTCTTTTTCTGTTTTATATCATTCTTCATTTTTCTTCTTAGCTCTTAAAATGCCTCACCTTTTTATTACATTTTAATAGAGTCTTCCCCTCTCCTTTCATGCTTGTTTAACTTGGTCATTATTTAAAGGTTTTTAAACTCACAATAATCGCTCTCTAAAAACAACACCAGCCGCCCAGAGGGCTTGCTTTTCTCTTGGTACATCCAGGACTCTGGAAATTGGCCTCATTTCAAGATAGGAATATTGAATGTTTTAGAAATCAATCAGTCCCCAGCCTCTCCACCCCGCAGTAGCTCCCTGTACTCACCACCCCACCTGGGAGCCAGGGCTCTGCTCTGACAGACCGCCTGGGTTCCTGGGTGAATGCGGCAGGGAGGGCCCCTTCCGAAGCCTAGTCCCCATGTGTAATTGGCCCTTCTGATAAAAGCATTTAAAGGTTCACAGCAACACCCCCTCCAAGCTGGAAGAGTTGGGGAGACTTCTCTCCCTTCTCTTTCCCACTCTCCATTTGTGGGCCCTGGCGACATATCCTCTTTCAAGTGCTTCCCTTAAACCTGGGCCTCCTCCCCCCTGAACCCTCTGCCTCCACCTGCAGCTGGGTAGAGGTGTATGAAAGGGGGAGGTATAAAGGGAAATTCCTGGATTCATTCATCTGCTGGGCAAGAAGGGGCACCTGTGGGCCAAGTACTCCCCAAGGTCCCTTCCCCAGCCCTCTCTTCTCCAGCTGACCCTCAAAATGCTTTTTTGCCTTAACTCCTTGCCTTCTGAGCTGGGAGCATTCAGACCCCTGGCCGGCACAGACGGGGCTGGTGAGTCCAGTCACACCAGGCCAGCCTGGGGAAGCAGGCATGTTCCACAAGCTACCTTTACCCTGCCGCAGTGCAGCTCGCCTTACCGAAGGGATCCCCGTCTTCTGCCATGGCGTTGATGCGCTTGTTGGCCAGGACCTGCACGTGCTTCCCGCTGGTGCGGCTGTAGAGCTGGTAGGTCCGGATGAGGCGGCGGCTGAGCTGATCCGTCACCAGGCTCTGCTCCCTCACATGCTGTGTAAAATTAGGTGAGGACTGAACAGTTACCTTTAGGAAATTGAAAAATACACAACACGCCATTATAATGCTACTCTGCCCAGGGGCCCGAGTGGCCCCCATCGCCCTGCACCCCCCTCCACTGCCCCAGGCAGCCGGCAGGGGTTAGGGGTCCCCCCACCATGCCAGCTCAGGCCACCACCCCACACCCGGGAAAACCAGGCAGACCCAGCCTAGTATAGACGAGCCCCAGGATTGGGGAAAGATCTGGACCCACCTGTTGGGAAACACCCTGGGACTCGCGGCCAGCTCGGAACAGGGAAGCCAGCTCCCTGCCCAGCGCAGGCCCCCCGCCCGGGCCTTCCTAGAAGAGCAGGGCGCTTTTAAGTAGGGAGGCAGCTCTGCCTGGCCCCTGACATTTATAAAGACAAATTTACGGAGCAAATGTTGAGAGCGCAGAGGACCTAGGCACCTGATCTTTCAGCCAGACCTGCCACAAGCCTCCCCCGAGAGCCATGGAGAGGGTCTCTGTGGCAGTCACCCGGACTTCTGACAACGAAAGCCCGGCGCAGTCCCCTCCTCGGCGGCCGGGTGTGGCTGCCCGTGGTAGTGGTCCCCATCCACCCCAATCTGGCTAGGATGCGTGGGAGACAGCGCTGGACTTGGAGACCTTGAGATTTAGCCTCGCTACTAACTGGCTGTGTGACCTTGAGTAGAGTGCTACCTCTCTGTTCCTTAGCTCCCAATTCGGGGTAGTTCGGGATTGGATTTCTAAGGTTCCTTCCAGCCCTACATCGCTGCCCGCAGAATCAGTCCTCCTGCCCTTGCCGGACCTGGCCAGCCCGCGTCCCCCGCAGGCCCCCGACCCCCGCCTTCGCGCAGTGCGCCTTACCTGGGCTTGGAGGCAGAGAACCAGCAAGTGCAACAGCCTGTGGGAGACAAAAGCGGGCGGGAGAGAGAGGGGCGCGGGATGAGCGAGGGGTGCGGCGCGCAGCCGGCGGGGACGGGGCGGCGGTACTCAC
>NW_006494611.1:8107746-8145263 GCF_000325575.1 Pteropus alecto | reverse complement strand
CCAGGGTGGGCGCCTCCCCCATCCCCAGCCTGTCCCCGCGCGCGCTCTTGGGGTCTGGACATGCGGGGATAAGGGGCGCCTCGGGCCGCCCGCTCCATGGGGTCGGGTCCTGAGACCCTCCGCAGGGCTTCTTGAACCGCCGGTGCGCGGGAGTCGGAAGGTGCCGGGGCTCCACCGTGGGGCACGCCTCAGGCTATCCAGCGGGTCTTTGAGCCACCTACTGTGCGCTCCCGCTGGATCTGCCCGCGGAAAGTGGCAGCTGACACTGAACTGAAGGGCTGCGCTCGGCTCTCCCTCAGTGAGTGCGTGTGCGAAGTGACCTGACTCCCCGTCTTTCTGCTGAGTACCCCGCCTTGCCGGTTTCTCCTGTCTCGCTCGGTCTCCAAAAAGGCCCTGAGATGGAGAAATGTCTCCTTCTCCCCCTCCCGCCCCTACTATCACCATCGCCCTCGCCCCTGCCCCGCCCTCCCCGCAACCCACAGACACACTGGCCTGAAGCTTAGAAGGAACCACGACCCACCTATGCGAGAGAGCCCGGAGGTCCCTGGCAAGAAGCCCCTGTCCCTGCTGCTCCTCAAAGCAACAGGCAGAAGGAGTGAAAATAACTACTCTAGGGAAAAGACTTCAATTCAGGCTGCCAGTCTTTTCTTCTCAGAGTTCCATTATTTGTGCACTTAACAGGTATTTACACACCTACTGTGTACTAGACAGGGACCGATGCTTTGTGTCAACTTGGATTGGGGGCAGTGCGGAAGGAGGAGGTAGGGACTTGTCTAAGTCTTTCCCAGCCCCTCATTGCTTCTCCCCAGGGCTTCTAGAAACCCTGAGCTTTGGTGCTTCTTTGGGAGCAGCCGAGATGGGCCTTGGGATAGGTACTTCCGAGAAGCAGGTGGAGCCACTGATGTCAGGTCCAGCTGCCACCTTCACCCAAGACCTCCCCTGCCCCAGTCTTCTCCCACTCATGTCCTTGGGGGTTAGGCTGGAGGGGTTGGCCAAAGGCAGTAGGCAGGCCCTTGTCCAGCAGCAAGACAAGTTATGCCTACCTCTCCTTTTTCTGTGCCCTATCTTTCCCCATTTCCAGCCATAATGCTAACACTGACCAATGTACAAATGGGAAAGCAGAATCAGAGAGCTTGTCCCGAGATCCCATCCTTCCTCAGAGGAGTATATTTCCTGAGCCCCCCTATTACCCCCTTCAAGAGGCTATTGTTCATGGCATAGAGCTGGGCAGGATTGTTCCGCAGTTAGTATTTGATGAGTGAGTTATGGAGTTACTGGCTGAGCATTTAGACCTCAGCCCAAGTGTGGCTTCCCCAGGGAGACTTGCCTTCATCCCCTTGCCCCAATAGATAATAATAATAAGCCCCACCATTTATCGAGCATTTGTATTTGCTAAAAGCTGGGCTTGTAGTGTCTTCTCTCAGCCCCACTGGGAAGTGGGTCTATTAGACAGAGTAACAGGTGAGGTGGGCTTCAGTGCCCACAGCCTAGCCCTTTATTGTGCTCTTCTCTCTTAGAGGCCTACGGATCACCTGTTGAGTGACTGACTACCTCCCCAGCTGCACTGCTTGAAGCAGGCAGGATTCTCACCATCTTAACCTCGTGCCTGCACTTAGTAGACCCTTGAAAAAGTTTATTTGTGTGCATTAATGAATAAATGAGTGGAAAGATGAAGAGCAGAGGATGGAAAGGGCCTTCTCCCCACCAGGGACCCAGCCCTCTGAAAATACTCTAATGAGAACAGCAGGGAGCAGGACCAAAGCAAGGGTCAAGACATCCAGTCCACCCTTAGTATGCATAGTCCTGGAGTCACAACCAAAGGGCACCTGTCTTTCTCTGGAGTGGGGTAGAAGCCAAAGCATCTGGCTCAGATGAGAGTCCAACCCATTCTGGAGTCCCCAGAGGGTTCTGAAGTCCCTGGGCTGAACCTCAGTAATCTTAATCCACCGTCCTCTCTCTTCCCCAGAGAAGATGGCCATCCTGGGGCATAAAAGCATGGAGGCCAGGGTTTCAGTCCTACACTTTAACCTTTTCCAATGGTTTCTACAGGACCAGAATTCCTATACATTTGGAGAATTTTCTCTGAACTGAATTTTTGTCAGGTTGGTGAAATTCGTCTCCCAAAAAGTCCTGTCTTTAGAGAGGGGCTGATGGGGACCCACCAGCATCAGGACCAGAGTACTGACTAGGCAAGCCCTGTGAGTGACAGATGCAAATATTCCTTAGGAGCCCCCACAGGCCAGTCTCTCCCTCTCTAGCTCGTTGGCTGGCCTCCCGACCAGCTCGCTCCTTCCTTTATCTTATCAAAGCCCGTAATTACAATTGCTATTTTGTTTCCTCGAATCTGCAATCAGAGCTCCCTGGCCCTGATGAGCGAGCGCCTGTCAACCTGATCGCTGAGTGACAGCGCGGCCACCTTTCCCGGCCGCCCCCACACTCTACAAACACACACACACACACACACACACACACACACACACACACACACACCCCTTCACCTCCTGCAAACACAAACACACACTTCTCACCAACATAAACAGCCTCTCCGTAAACACGCCCTCACGGGGACCCAAACACACATCTTCAGCTTCTTTGCAAACGCATCCCTCACCCTCGGGCCCACACCAGCCGGCACCGGCCGCGGGTACTGCAGCTTGTTCCACTGCTTGCCTCCTGCGCCCGGCGTTCAAAGCGCCGCGGACTCTCCGCGGATCGTTCAAATGCAAATCGTCGAGATTGTGTTAAGCACTTTGGGAACCCGTTCGAGGTCGTCTCCCTTCACCCCTCAAATACAGGCCTGCCCTTCCTTCAGCAGTCTGCAGACCCTGGCGTATGTCTTCATCCTTTAGCGCTCTTACTGTGTGCCAAGGGGCAGAAAGGGGGATCGAGGAGAGACGGGGGACCAGAGGGGAAAAAAACAATTCCCAGCTCTGTCCCCGGGGCGACTGGTCGGGTCAGAAAACTCCTGGGCGAAGGGGCAGATGTGGACTGGGACTCCACTGCGGGCAGCAGCGCGCTCTGCGCGGGCCCGGGCTGCGGGGAGACCACCAAGACCACAGTCAAGGCACACAGTGAGCCGTCGGCGGCAGCGCGATGGGTAGATATTGAGGCGGGGCCACGCGCAGAGGATACTGAGTCTGCTTCCCCCGAGGTGACCATTCCGTGCACCCAGTGGGTCTCGCTCGCCTCCAACCACGCACGTGCCGACTTTGGAGGCTATAGGCGAGAGGAAGGAAAGCACTCTCCCTTTCAGTGAATGATGACTGAATGAACGAATGAAGTCGGCCTCAGTAACTTACTCCCTCACCTTCCACCTAAACTTCGGCGGCCCAGACCACTCGCTGGGCACGTGGGCTCCTGCAAGATTAGAGCCCCTAGAGAGGCGGCGTGGGGTAGGTAGCTGCACAGCCAGAGGCCGTTTCAACCTCGCCCACCAGAGGGCGCCAGCCCCCCTTCCCCCTCCTTCCAGACCGCTTGACGCGGAAAGGTGAATGGTCTCAAGCCTGGCTGCCCCTACACCTTGTTGGTTCCCAGTGGAAGCATTTCGGGAAAGTCCTTCTGGAGAGGACAAAGAGGACTGCTACCCTAATCATTGCAACACAGAAAGATCATCTTCCTTTATCCTCACATTAAGGAAAAAGGGAGATTAAAAACTGGACTTTTGCTCCTGACCACAGGGAGGGATGAACCTCCTCTAGGGATGTGTTAAAGAGGGAGTGCTTTATCGTGTTGTGGGGATACTCTCCAAAGTTTACATCCCCTCCCCCAATACCAGCCCCTTCAGGTTACCTAGGGACCCTCCCACTTGCCCACTTGCCCAGCAGCCTGTGTGGGAGGGAGTGGGCCTGACCCCACTAGGCACTGTTCTCTGTCCATCCTCAGCATGTCTGGCCCCAGGCTGTCTCAGGAGGTAACCTTTTGTTTGCTTGTTTGTGGGGCATTGAGGACCCCCCCCACCGGCCCCGCCATCAACACAGCTGCTGAACTGCTGACCCCAGAGTTGGTCACATACACACTCATGCTCACACCAGGTACATCCTTTTCTCCTCCTGGCATAGTAGAGGCCAAGCCCCCAAACCACCTGATTCCAGGCACCAGAGACTCTCCACCCCCAAGACCAGGAATTCTGCTGGGGATAGGAATCCCCTAACCCAGGAGGCTGAATCCCAGGGGCCCCTCTCTGCCCCCATATGCCAGGCCACCCAGATTCTGGTTTCCCTGTCACCCAATATGGCCAGTCCTCTCCATCTGGCCCCTGGAATCAGGTTTCTAAGGGCCCAGACCAGCTCAGAGACAGCCTGCAAGACTGGAAGGAGGAGCAAAGACTGGCTTCCGCCCTACCCTGAGCCCACTCATGGGGCTAGAGATGCACATTCCTCGGGCTGCTTAAGCCCCCTTATCTGCCCCCCTGCCCATCAGCCTGAGTGCTGACAGAGGCCCAGACCCCTTGTTTGGATGCTGATAACCTCCTGGTATGGCCCTCCCCCACCTGAAGGGGCTGGGAATGGGCTTGGTGTTGGGAGGTCCTCCTCTAGCAAGGCAGATCAGGCCTAGGCCTGGCCTGGCCCCAGAGTCCTGGGGATACTGGGATCCCACATTTCCTCACCCTCCCCTAGGCCCCAGGCGACCCTCAGTGCAGTCACAGTGCCACCTGGTGGTCTCTAGGGGAATGCCACCCCCGTAGAAAAAGAAACCACACAAATAAGCTGCAAAAAAGCTACTTTATTTCAACACTTATCCAAAAATGTAAAAAGAATTTAAAAATGTGTAGTCCTGAGCTTCATATGCTGATCATAGGGGGAGAGAGGGTCAGAAGTTCAGAGTTCCTCCTACTCCCAGAAAAAATGGAAGCCCCAGGCATGGTATAGGATTAGAATACCAGGACCCTATGGAGAATGGGACCCCCTCTCTCCTAGCACCAGCCCAAGACTCTCCACCCCACCCCTCCTCTTCAGTGGAGAAGACGTTTAAAACTCTTGGCACTTGTACAGCAACGTGGTGCACAGCATGTGTGGCAGGGTGATAGCTAACCTGAGGAAAGTTTAAAAAAAAAAAAAGGGTCAGCATCAGGCCCACACCTGCTCCTCCAGGCCTCCCAGATCCTGTGGGCACCCCAACCTCCCACTCACCAAGGAGAGTTAAGGCCTGGCCCCCTGCTTCTTGGCAGGCAGGATGGGGCACAACTCAGCTTCCTCCTCCTCACTCCCCTCTTCTTCACTCTCTTCCTCCTCAGAAACATCATTGCTTACAGTAACTGGTGTACACACAAGTAGTAAAGGGAAAAGTTAGAGCCAGATCTTCTTTATATCACATGTCATTTATTTGTGCACTGTGGTGCTAGGCTTACAGGGACCCTGACCTCCCAGAGCTTATGGCCTAGGTGGGAAGTGCCTCAGATACTAAACTGGTTGACAAAGAGCCAAAAGAGTCTACATCACTGGAGCTAGAGAAGCTGGGACAGGTTCCATGAAGGATAGGCTTGAGTAGGACAGAAAGTAGAGGGCAAATCATGCAACACCTGTATGGGAGCTACCGTGAGAGCTAAGGCTGGGATTGCCCAAGAGTGTGGAATAGGAGGAAACCTGATGAGGGTCCACTGGAGGCAAAGGAGAGAACTCTTACCAATCTGGTGCCGCCCAGTGATCCGCACAGGGCCAGAACCTGACTTCAGGCGGAAGGTTACAGGTGGTTGGAGCTGGAAGTCATCCAAACTGAGCTGGGAGGAAGACAAAGGTGAAGGCTTGGCCCACTCCATCTTGTGATGAGCCCTTAAGTCTTCCATTCCTTACTGCTCCACCCTCCTCCAAGGTAAGGCCAAGGAACTCACCATGGGTTGGCAGGACAACTTGAGGTTGGCCACAGGGACTGCAATCTCCTGGTGGTGATGGTTCCGAGCCACAACTTCTACCACGTTACACTCATCTTTAGCCCCCTCTGTGAGGCAGAGCTGGGAAGGGTACACAGGGCCTCAGGATCTCTCCAAGCAAAGGTTAACATCATAGTGGACGCATTTACCCTAGAACTTGCCCAGCTCAGGAGTCCCTGGATCACCTAGCCAAGGGAGCCGCCCATGAGGGGGCTTGGGCAGAAGAGAAGAGGTGGTTCACAATAAAGGGGGGGAGGGGAGGACAGGTAGAGGCTCATCATATGGCTGCTTAAGTCCAGCTATTCACCACCCCCCACCTTCAAGGCCCCTCACCATGGTCAAAGCCAACACGTGCTCTGCATCATCCTCTTCCTCTACCTTGAAGGTGAAAGAGCGAGTGTGGCCAGAGAGCTCACAGCCTGGAAGAGAGAACAGTGTGAATGCACCTGAGTGTGAGTGTATGAGTGTTTAGATGAGGGGGTCACTAAAGTTCCACCACGTGTAGCCATAGACTGACCGCCATCTACATGCCCACTCCTCCAGAACACCTGGGACGCTGAGCCCTGGGCCCCGCTCCGCACGAGGCAGAGATCTTGTTCTGCTTTCTAGTCCAGTTGCTGTGTGCGATCCCCCTGTACCCTCACCCACATAGTGCACCCATCTGCATTCCTGTTGCTCAGCCAGTCTCTTACTACTCCAGGACCACCCTCATCCCCTCCTTTCTTAATACCGAAGAAGAAACTGTCCATAGTAACCGGAGCCGGGGCCCGCAGCCCCCCAACGCCCCCAGCCCGGGTTCGGCTCTCCCGGCTCAAGAACGCCAAGGCGGCGGTGGCTCCGGCGGCCATGCTGCAAGGACCGCTTCGGAACTCCGCCTCCGACACGTACAAAGCCCGGGACTCCGGCCTGTTCTGGCTCCGCCTATTAAAGGAGCCGGTCCGTCGCCACAGAGTGAGAAGACTGAGCCTCTGGGCGGGTCCAGGGCTTCCTCTAGCCTAGCCCAGGAGCACGCAGGTCTGAGACCTGTGTGTGAGACCGCAAATAGGAAGTAACATTAGAAAAGCTTGGACTTGAAATTCATCTTCTCGTCCTTGTTCATTAAAATGACCCGTGGCTCTCTCAGGGTGGCTCCTACCTAGTTTTAGTACCTTTCACCCTCTAGTGTCTCCCATCCTCCCAATCCAAGGAAAGCTTTCGAGAAGAGACTAGATAAAAAATGGAAACCTTTCCAAATCCCCCAACAAAGGTGAGTTTCAGGGTAGCAACCTTTTTTTCCCTAATTAAGGCAAGAAAGCCTGAAGGCTTTCAGCTACAGCTATCTTGTACCCAAACCATCCTCTCCTAGATATGCTTCCTGCTTTAACGACCCTGCTACTATCCAGATGGCTATCTTCACTGACTGGGTGGATAATGGTACTTGCTAGCAGAGGACTAACTGGCAGATGCATGCTCTGGAGCTTGTAATTCCAAATCAACCCAGGCACACACTTCCGCTTTGGACGCCAATGTCTCATAATTTGAGTTACTCCCCATCTTTCACCATCAGACCAAAGAACCAAGCAAATCGTGTTCCTTATTCTATTTGATGGGAAAACTATTTGCCTTAACTCAGGTTGTAACTGGGAGGATGGCTAAGCCAAGAATCAGTCTTTTACCTTTTGCCTTGCCTTAAGGAAAACCCGAAATTCTTTTACTGGAGATAGGAGTGGGAGAGGGCTACCTTGAAGAACCAGTCCCTAACTTGGAACAACTATAGAGGACTACTTGCTTGTGAAGCATGAAGAGGAGAAAGGGTAGGCAGAAACAGGAAGTAAGTAGGTTTACACAGTACACCACCATATACATTCACTTCAAGTTTTATTTTGCCTCTTGCATGGTCTTCAGATAGTTTTACAGTTCATTTTCTACAGGAACTGAGCTGTGATCTAAACAATCAATGAAATGTCATTCCAACCTTAATAAATATTCATAACCATAGAAGATAGCACAGTACTTTATGATCCTAGAGTAATGAAGGTATACGCCTGGACATCTGTTTCAGTTAAGCATCTGTGACCAGAAGACCAGCCAAAGTGATTATTAAAAGCCAAGAAGTCACAAGCAAACTTGCTAAAAATCCTGATTCCATAGGTTGACCCTGAAATCCTCCAGATAAAAATGGTAGAATTGTCCACTAGTCTATGAAGTGTACTTAAAACCTAAGTGACATGAAGCCATTTAAAACAATTATCCTGTAGAGACAATCCTTTTACACCTCAGCCCTTGAAAATGCAAACTTGGTTCCTATCAGTAAAAGATACATATGTTAAAAATGAGGTCTTCCTTCCTTCCCTCCCTTCATCTCACCCATTCAGTGCACACTCCCAGGCCTTGGTTGAAAGTCACTAGATACCACTTGAGACTCTCTCAAAGCCCACACTGATGGAACTCTATGAAATAAAATATATTTTAAGTTTCCTTCTCCTTGCCCTTTTCCTCCTCAGCCCAAAGTTAAACAGCTGATACAAAACTGCAGGGAAGCAAGGTAACAAATACTGTTAAGAATCTATGAAGTCAGCCAGCCATGATGAAAAAAAATAAATCCTGCAGATATTTGCTAGCCTCATGATCAGAACCCTTAAAAAATACCAAATCTAAATTAAAATACATGAAGCTTTCAGAATCTGTGGTTAAAAGGGGGGGAAAAAAGGGTAACCATTAAATCACTGGTTAGTGTGCTCATTCTTTTAAAAATTAGATAAAAACATGCAAGAATAAAAGACTCTAATTTATTAAAACCAGTAGTAACAGGTCTTGAAATTAAAGGACAACTGATCTGAGGGCAAATAGGACCAATCAGTCCCTGAACCCTACTACAGATATCAAAATAAACATTTCACATGCTGACCTGCACTGAGGTTAACTTCTAAGTGACTGCACTTGCAACAAATTGAGTCCTATCAAATTAGACTCTTATACCCAAAATGGCCACAGCCTAGAACTAGGTGGGAGGCACTTTAAAAATAATGAAACTAAAAAAAAAAAAAAAAGAAAGAAAGAAAATCCATCTTCCACTGATTTACATTATTCAAAGTGCCATCCTGAAATCAAACCCTTGCATTTTTGAAATGAAAAATTACAAAAACAGTAAACACAAAGGTACTCAGATCACAGCTAGTTTATATACAAAAAATTTACAAATTTATCTTTTTTAGGCTTTTGCCACTAACAACTGCACATTTGTCCCTACGAAGCACAACATGCCTGAACCAATTGTCACTACAGGAGACAATTGGCCATGGCTTTACAAAAAGCAGAAAAACTGCCCCAAATTGAAATCATTTATTCAGCTTAAACTATGCCACAACCATCCCGCTTGGAATTTCCATCCTGAAGCCTCTGAAACCCACTTTCTCATCTCTGCCATGTCCCCTCAAAAATGAGACATTTCATTCAATAAGCCTAGGATGACAACAAATAATTTTGAAAACTTTTAGGTGAGAAATGCAACAACACTGGATGCAGAAAACAGTGCTGACTACATTTATTGGAGACGCCCTCCCTATAAGCTCATGTAAGAGGTCTTGGCACCTAACACAAGACCCAAAAAGGAGGCCCACATCTCTGTTTCTTACAGAATTTGTAGCAATACTATCTTATTCCAACCAGTGAGTAGTCTCAAAGTACGATATGTGAGTTTTACATAGTCTTCTTTGTTTCCAATCCCAATCGGCTGATCTGTTGCCACTCCAGAGGCTGAACTGTATGAAGACCCCAACCACCACCCGCCAGGTGAAGTTAAGAGACTTTCCAACAGTTCATGGTTCCAACAAACGTCACAGGCTCCGACCAAGTATAACCACATCCTTTGGAAATCCTTCCATTTTTGCAATTTCAAAACAGCCTAACTTGCTGTAAAATTCCAGAATTCTTTTATCATCTGGTCGCACTTCACAGAAAGCCCCCCGGGAGCCTAGAAATAAAATATCAAAATGTAAGTGTCACTTAATTAGAATTATGGATATGAATTGTGACTAATCTTTAATATTTTCCAAACAGATCCTAGAAGGAGCTTGCGCATGTCAATCCCTAAATCTCATGCTACAATTTTTAAAATGCATGTGAATTCAATCAGCATTAATATCATCAATATTGAATACGACAGTGGTAACTATCTTAAATGATGGACATGTTAACTAACTTGAATGTGATCATTCTTTTGCTATTTCAAATCAAACTATACCCTAAATTTACACAATTCTTAACTGTCAATTATACCTAAGTTAAAAAAAAAACAAAAAAACCTCAAAGCAAAAAATACCTCTGTTCGATGTTTTAATATAAAGTACTTTTGAGGGGCTCACAGGGCAGAGCCTATTCCAGCCCATGTCATAAGCCAACATAACCATACTATGTTGTACACACTTAAGACAGACCTCACAGTACCCCTTTGCATGATTCAGTTCCAAGCACAACACTGAAAATTACGCTTTCTTCAGTTGTTTAAATTATCCCATGAAGGGACACCACTGATTCAAATGTAAAAATGCAACAATAAAAGCATTCTCATCTATCAACAACCCTCTAAGGCTCAACGAGCTGCCCACTTTTGTACTGTTTTTAGATTTTTAAAAGGAAGAATATGCAAAAGAAACTGTATGTGGCCCTTAAAGCCTAGAATACTTACTATCTGGCTCTTCACAGATAGTTTTCATACCACCAATGTAAAACAAAGTATTTTTGAAAGTTTTCACATAAACTCAAAAAAATTGGCAATTCTGCATTCCTAAATGAAATTTCTCCCTGAAGTTTAATTTTCAACTATCATTTATGAGTCTCCTGGCAAAATAAATATAACCTCATGTTCGCTTATTTAACTGGGGCTCAAAATAAGCATCGATGGTATAAAAAAGGCAGCATTTTTCAATGATTAATATACATGCAATTCTTACACAACTAATAATTCAAAAGTCAAACCATAATGGTGAGGAAGAAAATGTAAATTCACTATAATGAACTTCTTTCTTTTTATCTTTATATATGGTCCTGTCTCCACCTAACCCAAACACCAGCAACTCTATAAATAAGTACTCACCATTAGCCTTCAGTGAAGACAGGAGGCAAGCCATCATGCTTTTGGCTACGCTTGGGTCAGTTACTTTTTTGTGAATATCCATCTTTATCAGAGAAGGGAAGTTGGCAAGGAAAGTTTCTGGCAACACTTCCTGCTCTTCATGGAAACTCAACATTATTTTCTGTAAAAATTAAAATCTCTTGACTTTCAACAGCTACTTATATATTAACAAATTACAGAACTAAGCAACAGGAAAGGAAAATATTCAATAACTTCCAGTCATTATGATAATTTGCACATGCAGAATTAGCTGATAATTCTAGCTGAAGCATTTTCACTTTTAAAAACTATGTCTAAATATAATGTGGTATCCTGGATTGGGTCCTGGAACAGAAAAAGGACTTTAGTGGAAAATATAGTGAGTAAAGTGTGGAATTTATAGAAATGTACCAAAGTTGGTTTCTTAGACTTGGACAAATGTAAGAAATGTATGAGAGATATACAGGAGCTTTGTATTATTTTTAACTTCTGTAAATCTAAAATTATTCAAAGTAACTTTTTAAAAGTTTGTATGCCTTGCATAAAAATGTAGATGTATTTAACACTGCTGAACTGTAAACTTAAAAAATAGTTAAGATGGTAAATTTTATGTTATGTATTACTTTACCACATTTTAAAAAATTTCTGAATACACACTATGATCATTCTTTATATGTTCCTATGAAGAAAACTGTAACTGTCAGATATGGAACACCAACACATCAACAGCTGAATCACCAGCATGCTGCAGTCAGTGTCAAGGTAATGCGCCAAGTCAATGAGGCCACTCCAAACCAACTTCTTTATTATTACACAGCCATCTGGCCAGTGACAGAAAGTGAAAAATAATAAAACACTACAGAGAGAATGCTGAGTACACTGGTGTGGGGAAAGGGGTAGAGAATTTCAGAAAAGAGGAGCAACACAGAAGAAAAAAAGACTGTCACAAATAAGAGTCTAAATATATATATATATGTGTGTATATATATACATACATACATGTGTATATATGTTATATATGTGTATATATACATACATGTGTATATATGTATATATACATATATATGTATATATACATATATATCTCAAAGTATTTATTGAACATAAAAATTATCCTTAAGATGGAGCTATTTAAAAATATATATTATAATATATGTATTTATATATATATATACTGATGTACAAACTAAATTAATCATTCATTAAAAAAATTCACTGAAGTTGGGACAGACATAAGTGCTCCTATCAGAAAGCAGACTCTCAGAGCAGCTCACCCTGATTGCCCTTTAATTACAAGGAGAAAGGCATTGCTGAGAAGGAAAGTTAGACTCTTGACAACCAAGCAAATGAGATTTTAATTACCTAAACTTGTCCTGGGTACTCAATGAAGAGACCATAATATCCTTAAGTTTGGTGCTTCAAAAAACAGGTATGGAAAAGAAAGGCTCTTCAATTGTTTAGTGTTTTGACTTGAGGAAGTATTATGACAATGCTTCCAAATAAGAAACTGTTCTAATGCTGAGGGAGCAGTGGAAAATAGCATTCTAAGAATAATCCAAGAATTTTTTTGAAAAAAATTTAGAAAGCATGAGATTTTAAGATGTACCTCCTCACTTTATTTTAATAAGTACTTTACTAAGAAAAAATTACCACAGTATAATTCTAAACCTTTATTATTACCTCTGCCTCAGAAAGTTCTTTGTCACCATTTGGCTTGGTATACTTCTCCTGCATGAAAGGAATCCAGGAAATTTTACATTTTTTAATGAAGGGGGTCACATCTACAGTGCCCAAGGCATAACCACATATGCCATCTTCATCTTCTAGGACAAAGCAATAATCCAGGCTTAGGGAAAGCAGCCCTCCTACTAACCTGCTCAGAAGACAAGAAGCCAGAGTGAGTTTTTAAATTACTAACACAAAACTTCAGACCTCAGTAATGTAAGGCCCAATGCACTTGAATGACAACTTATAAAAACTATATTTGGTGTACAAAAAAGCTGGAAATACACACATTAATACTCAGATTTTATTAAAACTATAAAGTGAGCTTTCTATAAAATTATATTTATTTCCAGTCATCGCCTCCTCTCAATCTAACAAACCTGGCTTTAAAATGTCTACTCCCAAATCCAACAAATCCAAATACTTCACATACTTGTCTCCAATAAGGTCAGGCTGACTTTGAAAAGGTAAACCCACTCCATCGTCATACATTTCTCGGCAAATCTTGTAAACGGAAGCCTGAAAATATGGTCCAGTTAAGCAACGCATCAAGAAAAATGGCAAGAGAATTTAACAACAATGTGACTCATAGACTGGACTTCTAAGACAGAGAGTAACAAAATGTCATAATTATCACTTCTGCTTTGTTAATATTTATTCATTGAGTCACAGCTGTAAAACCAGTAGAAAACAGCATGGTTATAGGCAGTGAGTAGCAGATGCTAAATTCTGCAAACTATGAGGATATTTTAGTTTCCTATACATCTAAAATGTTCTAAACATACTACTGTCTTTAAACAGGCTTGCTTTTATCTATAGTTGTCAACAGCCTGTAGGCACTTCACGACTAAAAATTACAGAATACAAATACATTGGAGAAAAATCAACCAAGGACAACATATCATTTAGACATACTGACTACTTAGTAATTCCAACTCTGAGTATATTTTATCTGATTTTTCTAAGGGAGGAATTAAAGAACTTAGTACAAGATTTTAGGAGCCTGAACTCCTTAGGTTCTTCCTTAAATACCCCCACGTTCAATGTTTTAGTTAACTTTCTCCATGTAATGTTCATATTTTAAGACATAGAACTGATTCTTTTAACCAGAGAGTTCAAAGAAAGACTGCGTGCACCATAATCATATACCAAGTTGGTAGGTAGACAATTACCTCATCTTTAGGAAAATATGGTCTGATAGTATAAACTTTGGAGGTAGGAGTCAGTGGGGGTGGTTGAAAAAAGAGATCATTTGCCCCATCAATTGGCAGCAAACGCTGTGGGAAGAAAGAAAAAGGAGATGGATTAGTGCTGAGAAAATTTCCATTTCTTTACATGGGTGTGTGCACTGCAGATTACCAACTTAATATTAACTGGCTACTGCAGGCAGACCTAAAGAAGAGGGGTATACTATGCTTTACTAATATAAACACCTCTTTGCTGGGGGAGGGGAGTGCTTCTGAATAGAAATTACCCAAATAGTTTTAGTGGCACATTAATAGGGATTTAGATTTATAGTAAAAAAAAAAAAAATAAAAAAAAAATAAATTGATTCCAATTATGATAAATCTTTTTTTTAAACCGATCTTAACATAGACCATCTCTCTACTAAAAGATGGCGGAACAGAATGTCAGGAGGAGAGGTTTGGTCTGAAGAGGGTTATCTGTCCAGGAGACACTTTATTCCCAAAGCAATGCGCTTCAGTTTGCTGTGCGCAGCAGAGCACCTGTTGGGGGGAGAAAAGTAGAGCACCTGAAAAGTCCATGAACAAATTCTACCACCACAAAGACTTTCATATTTTGTTCACATTTTCTTTTTTTTTCCACATATAAATTTATAAAATAATTGAGAAAGCATCCAAAATCACTTTCGCCATTCACGTGCACATTCATGCATCTTTTTTGCTCATGGAGTTTCCATTGGCAGACAAGCATGCGCGCATTGTGCATTGCGGGCGCAGATTAAAATGCTGTGCGACCTGCAAAGAAACAATGTGAAGTGTATACCTAAAGCCGCTGCGCTTCGCAGGCGCGGGGGGAATTGGCAGCATCTCCTTCAGAAATTACTGTGAAAGAGGAGGAAAATTTGATTTAAAATCCAGCTATGTAACTAAATTGAATTTGGGACTAGAAAGCCTTCGGCAGACCAATCCTTCCAGCCATCTGATGCGCAACATAAGGTTTCTCACAAAACAAAGAAAATGTCAATTCAGTTGTGAATTCATATTGATACCTGGAACTCTCCTGCTAGACCACCTCTAAAGGCCCAGGGTTCTTGGTCTCCAATTAAGAACTGTGCTGAAGAATGACTACGACACCCTGTTGAGATCAGATCCAAGCGGAGAACGTTACGAGAAAGGGGATTTCCTGGGGTCTCAAACGTCCAACAAACTAACAAACACTGTGGAAATAGCTCTCTAATAATAATAACCGAGGGTTTTCAGGACAAGGCTGTGATAATAATTTTTTAATTCATAATGTAATTTCAATATTGATGTTCTTTCTTCCTCTGATTAATGAATAATCACTGTTAAAAGTTCTACCCTTTCATAGTTGGAAAGTCTCAAGTTTGTCTGGGTCAAGTTTACATATTCCTTAGAAACAGCTATAAAAATCAAGACAGCTGCTTGCTCTTTAGTGAAATTACAGTAACTATAAAGTGAAATGAAAGAAAGATAAGACATTTTATTATCACAGCCCATGAAGGAATTAAACCTGTCTGAAGTCACATTTTACATTTTGAGGAAGGGTACAGGAAAGGGAAAAAGGGGAGAAAAAGGGGTTAATCTTGTCAGAAAACTAAAGCCAGAAGAATAAATAAATTTTTAAATAAGTTGACAGCGAAACACAATGAGCTTTTTTTCCCCCTTGACGAAAAATCCAAGTTCGGACTTGGCTAATAATAATACCAGTCTGAATCTGAGAACTAAGGAGAGCAGACAGATGCTCCTGATGTGTCCAGCACTAAGACATACTTTTCTTAGAAGTATGACAGTTATCTGGCTCCTCTGACCGTTATAATCTTTATAATCTTTACAGTGCACTGAACATATGCACAGAGTAGCAGAGGTTCTGAAGTCAGCATTAAGGTTCACCACTTAACCAACTTCATAAGCAAATAAAGGTAGCTAACAAGAGGTTAAAGGCAAGTATTCGGAGGCCAAATCAAAATCACCTGCCTAGTCTTCTGACAAGATAAGCAGCGCAATATAGTTCTTTTCCATTTGAAGACAGCATTCTACCTCCTGTTCAAGTTAACAGTCTCATCAGTACAAGGTATATAGTGTGCTAGTCAGACAGTCCCAAAGCAAACCAATTTTTTTGACAATTCAGACCCATTAAGAGATATCCAGGTTTGTCATTGTTTTAGGGGTAGGGGTACTTTTAAAAAAACATAGAATGTAATATTTATAAAATCAACATGAAATAGGGTCAAAATTAGGCTATCAAGAGAACCTGCCCCATTCCATAGCTCAGTGTAAATTTACACTGCAGGGAAAAACTGTACCTCTCGAACTTTAAGATCAGCCAATTTCCCCTACCCCCCACTTTGAGACTACAACATAACTAGCACTTCCAACTATTACAATATAAAGCTGCATGTACGAAGAGCTGTGTAAATGAAAACATGGTTAATGCCTCAGTCGCTGCGCAAACGTGACTTCAGTTCATGCCTACTGCCCTTAAATCTACCTGAGCTACCTCACATAGAACCTTTCAATTTAAACTAATTAATCATGACGCGCTGTGAACATCTGCCGCTGTCCATCCAATAGTAGTAGACACTTGTGCTGAGGATTCTCCCATCTGTACACAATGGGGAAGAAGATAATAGAAGTCGTTAGTAATCAAAAGTACTGCATAGCCACATTCTTTAAAGGACTGAATGCCAGCTGGACTGGAGAGAGGAGGAAAACAAAGGGTTCTAATCAGTAACTCCCTGAAATTACTACAAAACCATGAAAATACTCTCTTTGTGGTGAGCTTTTAGTAAAGCTATGTGGATGCCAAGGTGATCATTTAAAACTTCTAAGATGCTCCGACCTTGAGCTTATATAACAGTCATCTATACAATTGAAGAAAGCCGCCATAATTGCACAATACAGAGGTAAAAGCCTGAGAACAAACAAACTGTAGATAATCAAGAATTTAATTTTTAACGATTCTTGAATTAAAAGCTGAATTATCAAATGTTTTAAGTGATACTTTCTCAAGCTCAATAATCCAGATTTCAGGGCAGAAACTTAAGATTTAAATCCTTATAGGGTTAATTATAACCCCCCCAGGCCAGAAGCCTGGAAGGCAATTGTGTCAACCAACATAGAGGCTTTTCCTAAGCCTAAGGGCAGACATCTATCACAGAAAACAGGTACTTGGAGTCTTTTAACAAGAGATCAAAATTCTTCTACCTAGTGTGCTATATATACAAGAACTCGAAGTTCTATATTTCCAAATTAACAAAGACTACTTTTAGCTGCTGATTAGTTCTATCACCAGGAAACTACTGTTTTTTTAATATATAAAAGCCTAAAGTGTATGGGCAAAAAGTGAGAGATCTCATTGCTACTACTCCTTAGTTAACCTAAGCTCAGTGTCTCACATCTATTTCACAACCAAGACCATCTAACCCATCATAGTATTTGTGACTACTATGAAAAGTATGACATCAGTTAGCCTTGCTGCCTGCTGTGTGCTGTATGTTAAGTCCATTACATATTCCTTATAGCTGGAATGATAACCTGGAAATGAAATGAGGTCCCTGGAGAAACTTGGCCATGCTGGTGCTTTTTACCAAGTTTGAACATCTCCCCTCCCCCAAAATAAAAAAAATAAACTTTTAAAAGAACATCCTGAAGTCCATTTAATGAACAGAGAGTTTTTAGGGGACTGCAATTTCCATCCCCTGCTAAAACCAATTACTTGGTAGAGAGATAAAAAACCATGTGAATTAATACCAAGTAGCACCAGAATAGCCCACCACTAAAGCTCGCATGCGCACAGGGCTGGGAGGATGGCTTCCTCTTGCCAGGCCCCTTAGGTCATTTCGGCAACTATTCCATTAAACACAGCATTAATGGTATCAAGACACAGCAAGCAGCAGAGAGCTTACACAGTCATAAGTCATAGTGTCTCATCTCCAAATCAGATAAAAGTGGTATACAGGGTCCCGTCCAGGAAGCATTCAGTCAGAACAAGTTAAAGTCAGTACTTTCTAACACATTTTCAGGATATTTATGCTGAATTAGCCCAAGGGAGAAAAATCAATGTGCTCGATGTATTTACTGAGACTTCCACCTCACATGGCTACACCTTTGAAAGGACGCTAGGCAAAGAATTTAAAAAGTTGGCCAATTCCCTACATGTTTTTCTCCCTGTGGGATAATCTGTCTTTTTTTTAAGGGACAATATATCTGAGAAGAGATTATTCCTGGTGCACCTACCTAACCACTGTACAAAAGATTTCACCATAGACATTATACTCTTGATATCCCAAACATAGGAGTACATGTCATAAAGGATTGTCCTGTTGGCACAATTGGAGAGCCGAGTGAACATTCCCATCACCAGTCCGCACATCTCCTCAAACTTGGCTGCTCGTGACCGCCATTCTTCAATCTATTGAGGACCAACAAAAAGACTCAAAAACTGCAAGCTTAACAAAATAATCTAAAACATAAACTAAGTTGTTTGTTAGCAGATGCCTGCAATTTACCTTTACCTTAATATTAAAGAATCAATAAGCTTAAACTCTTTAACTTTGATCTTCCTTCATTCCTAACTATAAGATCAAACTATGGAATTATATGTACCAGATTCAACAGAATCCACATCTATTTTAAAGAACATACTCTAAGTTGTGATCAATTTTTTGCCAGTTACCAATGTACTCATTTAAGACCTCTTCTATATCATTAGTATGGGGATCCAGTCAGGCTAGAGAAGGAAGTAAATTCATTATACTCACTTTTTCAGAGTCTTTTCCTTTGCAATTGACACTGACAACACTGCTATTTGCTCGAAGCCACTGGAACTCCCGTAACATCTGTGCTCCTTTGGGTCCGTGCTCATAAGGAAGGTAGAAGAGGTCAGCAAGTAACTGCAAATCCTCCAGAGTCACTGGTTCCGCAGTGTACAAAGGCTTTTCATTTGGACCTGGCACAAACTGCTCCTTGTTTGTCTGTTCATCAGTCTGCATAGGGGCGATATCACTAATGCAATCTTCCTGCATAGACATCTCTGGGGATTTTGATTCAGCTATGCTCTCTTTATCAGTGTCCATTGGTTTCAATTCCTCTGCCATTTTAGCTTCGACAATTTCAGTTAGTATTTGATTGTCATTCTTGTGATCTGTTTCTTCTTGTTTTTCCACTACCATATCCATGGGTTCCTCATCCGGCTGTTTCTTTTCTTCTTCCTTGGTCAGAACTGTAGGCTCACCACTCAACGTTGCTCCTTGGCTCATAATGGGCTCCTGGTAAACTGTTGTAACTACAGTGGTGGCATTTAAAGAGGGTGCTGCAACGAGGGGAGTCCCATCAACTACACTTGCTTTAGCTCCACTGTGTGCAACTTGCCTACCTACAAAAACAAATTGCCACAAAGATAATCAGAATTAGAGAACACTTTAGATCTAGAGAAATGTTTTCTTAGCACATCTGTAACTGGAAACTCAATATGCACTTCCTAATAACATGAGGCATGAGAAAAGTGCAATTTCTCTAAAACCACCACAGAAGTAGAGAAAGAAGAAAGGAAAGAGGAATCAAAAGAAAAGCATTCCTAAACATGCCAACACCTATTATCTTCTTTTCTGAAGATCTAGATTTAAAAACACTTAAATTATTTCAAAAGATATTTTGAAAACAAGTTAGCATTCCATCTATTTAAAAGCTATGTAAGACCAAAAGTAAGATTTTAAAAACATTATTTTTCTCTAAATCCCTAAATTTCATTTTGCTTGGTGGGCTTATGTTAAGCACATCACAAATGTCCTTTATGACTCACCCATGTGATCCAACCCCCTTACAAAAAATGGCCAAAACTTACTGCTGTACTGGTGAGGTACACCGAACTCCTGCAACCATTCTGTTAAAGCTAACTTCAGAGCCATCTGTGGACTATAAAGCACATCAGTTTCAATATCTTCATCACTGCCTTCATTTTCTAATTTTATTTGGATCGATACAGTACTGTCTTCACTGTCAGCTGCAAAGAGAAAGAGCATGAAAAGTTTTGATAATAAAAGTCTCCTGACAAGTCAAAGGGACAAATGCAAAACACTAATTGTTAACATTCAAGCAGAGAAACAAAGAACTGGAAAAAGAACAAACCTTAAATACAAAGATGCAAACACACCCAAGACCCTTCATTGAACAACTTCACCTAGACTAGTCACCTAATTGCACTGCTAAATGTAAAATCCCAATCGAAATAAAACCCACAAATTTTAGGATCATTGGAAGTGGACATTCCTAAATGTCCACTGAGTACCAATTAATGGGAATGCAAGGTTAAAGGTGCTATACTTTCTATAAAGAAAACATTCCCTGGATTTAAAAAAACTGTGTTGTATACACACAATGGAACTTTATTCAGCCATAAAATGCATGAAGTGGAACGTAGACAAGATTATGCTAAGTCAAAGAAGCCAGACACAAAAGCTTATTTTTATATGATTCTATTCTGTATGATTCCATTGATAGAAAATATTCAAATGAGATAAATCCATAAAGACAATACAAATTGGTGGTGCCAAGGGCTGGGGGAGTGGGGAATTAAGAGTGACTACTTCACAAGTATGTGGTTTTACTTTGGGGTGATGGAAATGTTTTGGAACTAAAGGTAGTGGTTGCACAACACTGTCAATGTACTAAACGTCATTTGTTCACTTTAAAATGGTTAACTTTATGTTATGCGAATTTCACCTCAATAAATTATATAGCTTCAAAAAAAAGAAAACACTTCCTACTCTTTGGGAGCTTATAACTTAACGGGCAAATAATTGTGAAAAAAACAGCACATTAATAAATGCATTTTGAGGAGGAAGAGAAAAAGTGCTTAGAGAGGCAACATATGAGCACAGATAATAAGCATATAATGAAGTTCTAAACCAAGATAGTAGTAGAAAAAAGTTAAGTCTGCAATCTTTAGTTTGGCATTCAAAACCCCCTATTCTTAAGCTTTCTTTCTTAGTTCCCTGCACATGGCCCAGTTTGGCTAACATCTTCTACTCCTTAATGCTCTGCCTTAAAAGAAGTAGTGTCACGTATACAGAGGGGATTAAGATTGTATCCCTCAATTTGTTTATTGGAGAGAGGGAGGGTAACAATGAATGAGCTTTAAAGGCAAACATTAATTCAATAAACAGAATTGGAAGCAGGGAAACTGAGAAAGAATACAATTATACAACTACCACCAAGCATCATGACACTTCAATACCCCCAAAACAGTGTCCAGTGTTTTCACCTCCAGCCTACCGATCCTTTAATCCCCAGCAAACTTTACTCATACTTTGACCCAGTTTAAGCATCCTCTCCTCTATAAAATCATTTCTTACCACCAAATTTGATTATAAATTATCACTCCCTCCTCTGTGTTCCTACGGCAATTTATAATTATGTCAACTCTTATCATACTATAGTTCCACTGCCTATATGTTTTACCCAACACCGGACTATGTGTTCTTCAAAAACAGGGAATACTTTATTCTTTGCATCCTTGGTGCCCAAAAAGATGCACTTGCCACACAATAGGTGTTTAAATGTTAATGAATAAACAACTAGCCAGTACACTCTTGCTTGGAAATTAGGAATTTTTCAAAAATAAAAAATCAGTAGGCCAATGTTTAAAAAATGAGAATGTGTTCCATACATGTAAACTGAACCTAACTGATATATGAAGTAACTCAGATAAGACTATCAAATCATCTAAAATATCCCATTTAATAATATTACCTAAAAACACAAATTGAATCAGAACTCCAGGGATAATGGGATCACTAAGACTAGTCAGTCTAGTATTCAGACTTCAAAGGCTAAATCACATTTTAAAAATAAAGAACTGAAGCCAAGAGGTTACCAAGTAACTTGTCCAAAGCCACTCAGCCCTTCTGTAAGTACATCTCATTCACAGGACTGAACAACACACCTTTAAAAAATTTCTTAAATTGTGATGACAAAGGAATACTTACTTGCCAAAGGCTCTAGTTAACCCCAGCTCTCCTCCCAAGGTCAAGGTCAAGTAGTCTACTTACTCATCACTACATCTTTTCTCACTCCATTCATGTTTGATTTGTACCAGGTGGCAAGTGTGTGGATAGCAACAAAGTTGGCTTCAAATTCACAATTTGGATTAGTCAGGACTCCTTTTAATCGTGGGATGAGTTCTGTGGATCTTCCTTTGTATGGACCCAGAAATAGTCTCTTCTGATCATAATCATTAGCATGAATGTTATCCCAGATTACTGGAGCTCTCTTGATAATCTTAGAAACCTCTTCAATGGATTCTACTGGAATTTCTTTAGAAACAACTTTGGGACCTAAAATAAATGACCACTTTTTGTTAAAAGACCCTCACATGTGGTTCTTCAAAATATAATGCATATAATTTTTTGTTTTCCTTGTTATACGTACTTTCTAACAATTTTTCTTTTTAAAATGGCATAGCAACATGTCTTTTTACTCAGTTTTAGTCACCATTCCTCCAATATTTCCTTAGATCACTTTTCTAGAAATGGAATTAGTAGTCAAAAGATTTGGGCAAACTTCCTCAAAGTGATATGTTAGTAAGCAAATTTTCATGTAAACAATTTTTTTCCATTATAATACAGTATATTCTTAATTAGACAAACCCCAATTAACCTAAACTCTGGAAGGGTTTCTGCCCTTAATTCTTAGAATAAAAGCTAATACAGCTTGTTGATTACTAGCTGTCAATCTACATGACAGCTTTCATTTTATAAAATAGAACAGTCTCCTAGGGCTAGGATGAATCAATATCTTTTAGCCCCGTTCCCTACAGAGTTATTCTTTATCAATAAAGGATATTGAGGTTCACTAGAGAACCTAAAAGATTTTTAATATTAAGTGAAGAATGTATACTTTGTAAAAGAAAGAAAATTTTAATAACAAAGTTTTCTAGTTAAGGCTCAGTTTTTAAAAAGTATCCAATTAACTAGAATCAATTTCTCTAGGTCTTAAAGTTTCACTATATAAATCTTAAAAGACTTACCTGTCCAAAGCACCTCAATTCCAGGTAGAAGCTTTTCACCAACAGTCCTTAAATAAGGAGACTGAGACACATTTGGATAACAGAAAGTGCCACAATATTCTGAATGTTGGGGGGAACATAAGTAGATTAGTCAGGAGTGAAATGGTCATAAGATTTGGAATAGGGAAAGTCAAATCTACCAATTCTAAATTCTTTTCATCCAAATAATAAAAGGTCTCTATGTCATACCCCAAAAGGAAGTACACTCAAGTGGGAAGTTCATTTAAGAATCATTTCATTAAAAAAAAGTCAATTCATAAACTGATATTCTTCCTCCAAGAGTAGTACAGATCGATCCTTATGATCACTAGAAACAGAAGTTTACTAAAGAAACAATTAGGAAAAAAAAGAAATAATTAGAATTTTTAGCATTTTCTACATAATTCTGAACTGCTTACATTTCTAAATTACAATCAGAGGCCTGATAGATTGATAATATCATTAACGAAGAATGCAACATTATGCTCATGACTATTAGTACTCAACTGCAACTAAATTACAACTGATTGTGAATTAAGTAATCCTCAGTATAATCTCTTATTACAAGCTGAATTTTAAAAGACAACTAAAAGAGACTAAAACATTTCAATGGAATGAACTAGGGAAGGAAAGGGGTGGGGGGATGAAGGGGAACTATTAAGCTTTCTATGCTGACTTCTGAAAGTAAGAGCCCAGTTGGGAGTTAGGGGAGCAATAAAGGATTCAGAGATGCAGGGGCAGAAATAAGAAACAAGGAGGAGGAAGTGAGAAGTGACTAAGTTAAAAGCTATGTAAACTTGCTTTTTTCTATTTTTAATTTTGATAATTCTATCCCTCCTTTAATCCTGAAAATGTAATGTTCATATATAGTAGTCCTCCCTTGTCTGCTGGGGGATATGTTCCAAGACCTCCCCACAGATAATACCAAACCCTATTTATACTATGTTTTTTCCTATACGTACATACCTAAAGTTTAATTTATAAATTAGGCACAGTAAGAGGCTAATAATAACAATTATGACAACATACTGTAATAAATGCGAATGTGGGCTCTTTCATAATATCTTACTTATTGTACTTTACTCACCTTTTTACTTCAAAGAAGCACTTTACAGCTTCTCTTTTGTATAGCTGAACCACCAGCATCACTACTCTTGTACTTGGGACCACTACTAACTAAAGTAAGGATTATCTGAACACAAGCACTACAATACCACAACAGTCAAGCTGATAACCAGACAGCTAAGTGATTAACAGGCGGGTAGCGTATATTTTCCAATTGTGGTTGACCACAGGTACCTGAGACCACATAAATAAAACCATGGGATTGGCGGGAGTGGAGGAGGGAGAACTACTGTACTTGCAGTACTAAAAAAAATACATAAAATCTTTTCCCTATTTAGTTGTAATTTATTAGTCCCTAAAATTTCTCCAATTTAAGATCTTGAAAAATGTCTTCTAGAAAAAGAATTCCTACCTTTAAACACCAAAGGGAGAGGGGATAGCACAATCAAGCCCATACATGGCCCTTTAAACATTAAATATTTCAAGACTAGTTAAATATAAAACTATTATATACAATACCTGTGGGACAGAAGAGGAAAGTTTCTGGCTCTCCTAGGTACTGATAAATTTCATTTGTGATGGAGACCTGGGCATGAGCAAACGAACTGAATACCTCTTTGTCTGCTGCACACATATTATGGTCAATATCATCAAAAAGCAATGCAAATGACCTGCATCCAAACTGAGAAACCTAGGAAAAGAAAAAAACAAAAGGCTTTCTCCTTACCTTAGAGTAAAAAATACAGGATTCCAAATATTAAAAATATACAATAGTTATACTTAAAAGTCAAATATCTTCCTTTAGTAAAATGTTCAAAGCCAAACCTACTGTTTTTACATTTTCTATGTTGAACAGCTAGACAATCGGGGGACCCATTTTTCATTTGGGTTTGAATGCAATATGCCAGTATGTTTCAACTAAGCTTTTACAATGTGGCCTATCCTTCTACCACTTTAGCTGCTAATTATAAAAGACCAAACTGTCAGAAAAACACAAAAACATGAATAAATAAAACAAGATATAGACACACTGATCCTAATTAATCCCTTTGCACATAAACCTAACTAGGCCATAAATCAGAAATAGCATTTGATCAAATAGGGAAATAACCTCTTAAAAGTTTATTAATGGAAATTTACCTTAAACTTTTTACCAATTATTTTAATGCCGCTAATATAAACTTTTGCCTAAAGAAATATATATTTATAAGCCAGCAAACATATATATATATATATGTGTGTGTGTATATATATATATCTCAACATACTTTACAAAAGAAGTTTTACAGCTTTTATGCTTAGTAGAATTTAGATTTCAATCAGGTTCAGTTCACATATTTATCTAATCTATTTTTCTTCTCATCTTGGGAAACTAATCATTTCCAGACCAAATTATATCTGTCTCTATAACTGAAAGAAATAATGTCTAATAGGTAAAATCTTCTGTTTCTATAACCTCAGTCACAAATTCAGTCAAGGACCCAATAATATAGTTTCTCAAAATGTGGTTATGAACCACTTGGATTTTGAGATAAGTCCCCACCCCAAGTCATTAAAGAATCTGAGAATAAAGACTATTAGTATTCTTTTAAGCATCATTTCTAAGCACTCTTTTAAGGCAATTCTTATGCAAAAGTTTGAGAAGCACTGGTACCTACAATAAAACTCTTTCAACTCACTTCAGAAAATATCCCTCTATCAAAAGCATTAAAATAAAAATTTTGTACGGAAACAAAAAGTATGAATTTGGTTTCCTTTTAATATCGTAAAAGTAACTGAAAACTTAGTTTCAAGTACTGATTTAGAAAACTATAATGAAAAAGTAAGGAAGTTACCTGGTCCAGTTTGCGTTTCAATGTAGAAACTTCCTTGGGATTAGAAAAGGTAATATCCAATCCAGGTGAGATAGCATAGATGAACTCTATCTCATATTCCCGTGCAGCAGAGATGAGAGTCATAAGTTGTTCTAAAGAACAGAGTCCATGTTTTTTAGAAAGCAGCACATAAAACTAAAAGAACCTTCACCTTTCAACTGAAGAGGTCATTTTCTCCAATTCAATGAGTCAAGAAAGGAAGTCCCTTAAATTTCACAAATTGGCATGTTCAATGTGACAATAAAATGAAAAACGTTTTCTTAAAAACTGGGGTTAAGTGATGATGGCCTTAACAATCTGACCCCTCATCTTTGTAACTACAGGAAAAATATTTATTACAGATTTTAAGTTTTTAAAATGTGACAGTTTTCCTAAATAAATTGAAATACTACTCCGTATCTTTAAATAAGTTTCCGTGGTAACTTGACTGTATTTTGATTATAGATCACATGAAATTTCATTACCAGCATCTCCAGAAAATAATTACACTGAAGACACACTTAAGTTATATATAGTAAACTACAACACGCAATGAAAATAGGATTAAGTTTTAATTGCTTCTTCATAATTTAAAACTGTCTTCTGTGCCTTGGCTGAACTCTATAACCAAACATCTTATAACTTCATGTGTATACCACTTAACTCCCAGTATGAAAATGTTTTCTCATTCACGCAAAGAAAAGCACCACCTGTCTAATTTACAAGGTGGTTTTGTGAAGTACGAGACTATATTTGTGAATTTTATATAACTAACGTAAGAATATACACAGCAAGGATAGTTTGTGGTGGATTTTTCACTTCAGACCTGGACTAGGGTGAGGTCTTTATTCTAAAAAAAAAGACAAGATCAGTAATAGTAATCAAATGGTCAAGACCAAACCATACTTGAGACTAAAGCAAAAGGATCAGTAATACTTATCCTGTCTTTAAAATTTTGGTATTTTGTTCATGGATTTTTTTGCATTAACTTTTTTTCTTAAAACTGCATAAAATATTATTTATCCTGATTACTGATTTTTTGAGGAGTCCCATAAAATCTGTGCCTCATTTGGCTTGGCCTAGCCAGCCCTGCTTCAGCACCTCTTTGTCCAGTGGCTCACTGTTTAGTCCAGTGGCAGAGGTTAAAAAGTACTATTTATATATTTTGAAAAAAATACAATTTATGACCACAAAACAGGTGAAGTCAAACTGGCATCCCCAGAATCACACTATGGCTATGCAGTTAGAACTACTGTTTCAATCTGCACTAACTCATGAAGAGTTAGTTACCAGATAAAAGAAAAGGAAACTGTCTACAAAGTAAAAATAAAATACCTAATAAAACTTTGGTACATCTATATTTAAAATATAGCTGTTTCTACATATTTTAATTTATGAATTAAAAGGAAAAAGATTACCAGCTTCCTCCACTGAATACATCTCTCGCCAAAACATCCTATGTTTGTAGTCATCTTTTGGGGCATACAAGTATGTATTTAATTCCCATTTCTGGAGCCTTAAGGGGAAAGAAAATTACACATGTATAAACAGGCAACATGTATAGGCTATAAATATCGATATTTTTCCTTTTCTTGGAGCATCTCCATCTCTCAAAAAGCTAATAATATTCTAGGGCAGTAGCTTTGAATCTTTTTGTAATCCAGTGGAATTGTAAAACATATTACAAGGAATGTCGAAATATTAAATAGTCTTAACTAAAAACACAACAGCTCTGGGTGAGGCAGATGAAACCCCAAACCTATTCAGCTTCCCCAGGAAAGTTTGAGAACCACTGGCCTAAGTGAAGAAAAAGTAAAAGACCAACTTCTGCAATAAGAAATCATTAAACTGCACCTGACCCATTCAGTTAGCATTTTTTCAAACAAAAGAAATCAATGGTTTAAAACTGCTTTATATAATAAAAATTTACCTTCTAAAAAGTTCTTTTCTCTGTTCCATAACCCAAGGTCTTCCATAAAATCCTAGATTCAAAATAATAATGAAATTATTTTCAAGTTTTAAAATATGTTAAACTCTTTATTGAGAAAAGCAGGTTATGAAACATACAATACAATCTCATTTTGTAAAAAAATGTGTATGATATACCAAAATCTGAAGAAAATTTAGTAAAACATTAAGGTGTGTTTGGGTGGTGACATTATAAGGTGATTTTTATTCTCTTTTTGCTTAAAATTTCTGATTTTTTTCTACCATGAACACATTACTTATATGATAAAGTTATTTAAAATCAGCTAAACAACATGTCTTTACACTGCCAAAAAAGACCTCATATATTTAAATCCAACTTTTTAAGATTATCTCAATCATATAATGGAGGAAGTGGAAGGAAAGTAATCCAAAACTGCTAATAACAACAATTACTACCTAGGAGGGGAGTTAAACTGCTTTTAAAGGAAGGAGGGGAGATAAGTAAGGTTAGGAAAAAAATCAAGAACAGAATTAAAAGAATCCGATTGACCTAATTTTATAATCACTTTTTTAAAAAAGTTCCTGATATTATAAAAGGGACCCAAAAAATGCCTTCAACTACATTCACAACAAATTCAGCAGTGGAACTGACCCAAACAGGAAACTCTCAAGCAATCTCAATTCTAGAGCAGAGGTTTTAACAACAGAAAATTCAAGAACGTAACTTGTTCCAGAGTGTCCCAGGTGGAGGCAAAGCACAACCAATGCACATTTCAGGTAATAAACCTGCAGACTGATGACTTATGTAGTGATCTAAGCCCCAAACTGGTATTTGGAGCTCAGTGTTGTGCTAATCACACACCTTACAGCTTGCCCAACCTTTATTTTCTACTTCTCCATCTAATCATCTTCAAGAGATAAGGGAATCTTTCCCCAGAAAGTACCATGAAGACAGTTAAAATCGCATTTTGAATACAAAACACTCTTTTACACACACACACTGTCTACATACCTGAGATAAACCTAAAACCAAAATTTCTGAAATGTATTAAGCTCCAATCTCTAGACAGAATGGTTACTCTGCACCACAAACAAGGTCAGTAACAGACCAAAGAAAAATTCATTGCATAACCGCATATAAAACTATAACATTTTCAATCTTGAGAATTGAACATTAACCTCTTACAGGGAATCACCCTCTAAACATTAACTTTAAAATATTAAGGTAAATTTTATACAAGTATTTATAGCTTTCCTAGAACACTCAGAATTACCACTTTTCTTTTAAAGAAGTAGGCATTAAACACCCCTTTAGAGTTACTTCAATATAAAAAATAAACATTTTTCAAGAGTGTAAAGTTTTAATCTTTGGAAACCCTAACTTTGCTCTTTGAGAGTCAGGTACATGGTTTTGGTTATTTGGCACCACAAAGAGGAAGCAGTGCTGTTACACATGATTATAATCAACAAAGGTTTGTTAGGAAAAGAAAAAAAAAAGGTATCCTGTCAATACCTACAGTATTTCTATCCTCACTTATTTTAGGGAATGGTGCCAACTTAGAAATACAAAAAAAAATTAGGTGCTTAGTCACCAAGAAAATACGCAAGGGAATGGGAGAGGGGGGCAACTCGATAGAGTTCTCTCTCAATGCTATTCTGAAAAACAAACCAACTTATTTAAACTATGAGCTTTTTTCTCCATAATTACTGAAGGTGTAAAGGACTTGCAAGTTTCCTTATGTCTCATTCTAGCTCTAAAATTTCTGTATCCTTCAGCACTCCTTCCCCACTCTCCACCAAGATCTCAGATGACAAAATAGATTTTTTTCTCTAGAATCTCCCTGCACTCAAACAAGCCCAATAAGTTATCGACAGATAAATTACACAAAGTAATCATGTTTTCATAAACTTTGACTCCGAATACAAAAGTAGTTTTCCATTCTATCTTCCCTCAAATTCTGCAAGACAAATGACTCTGATGTACTGTTTTCAGTACTCCTTACTGAAAATTAGTCTGTTTGCCCCTACAATTAAAAACTTTACCTAAAATACAGTAACCATAACCCATCTTTCAAATGAATACTCTGCTGACAACACTGGAAAAGTTGAAGCACTCAACCAAGAGGGCGATCCTTCTTTCCTTTTCTCTACCTCTTTGGGTTTTTATAACAATTTTTATAGTTATTCCTATGCACACCATTACACACAGGAGAATAAAGCAGACACCTAAATACTTCAGAAAATTCAAATATATGCTGTACTCGAGGAAAGAGCAATAATGTAACTAATTCATGCTTCCACAGAATGCACGGCCAATTATTTGTAAATTATATTCATAAACTGTTACACAATCTTCTGGTCATTTTCCCCAACTACCGAAAAAGTTCTTCATTTCTTTTAAATGATAATGGGAATACAGAGGGTGAGAAGGGCATTTTTAAACCTCTTCTGCAGTCAATTAAAATTCCGTATCTCAGACATTAAAGATTCGCCCTTCAGGGGCAAAGCACAGCAGAGAGTAAAAGGCAATTTTCTGGGCTGCAAACGAATCTTCAATGGGTAGTGGGTGGAAACTGGCCAGCAAAAAAATTCTTAGCAAAAAGGAATTTGTAAAACTAAAGGCCTACTGTGCTTCTCTTCAATCCAGGAGTACAAACACCTCTGCCTGGGTTATCTTTTTTCCAAACGGTGGGGACAGCAGCACTATACATTTTTTCATTTGAATGCACCACCCTAGGGAGTAAGATCGCGAGATACAACCAAGTATATAACTCAGAGCCTAGAAGGCTCCTTACGAACGCCTCCGCAGGAGCACGCCTGGCTCCGATCCCACAGCGGGTGGGGTCAGGCTTGTTAATTGCTATAGAATTCGACGCCATTTAAGAACGTGAGGGGAGACCTGCCCACCCCGTCTCCTCTCCCCTCGTGTGAGCAGGGTCAGATTTCAGATCCAAGGGAGTAACACCCTTTTAGAGCACCCTAAAACACCGCCACCATCACCCACGAGAAGAAACGTGTTAGTACTGGGGCGAGGCGAGAGGGAGGACGCGCTTGCCCAGCCCGCGCCAAAGCGCTCACCTTCCACCACGCCACACAGGAACTTCCGAGTCCCTCCTGCCGCTCCTGCCACTGCTGCTCCCCCGGCCCCGGTCGGGTTGTCTTCACCAGGAGCCTGAGCTGCCGGCGGCTCCAATGATGCACCAGCGGAGGCGGCAGGGTTGGCGCTGAGCTCGCTCTCCCGCTCCTCCAGGGCCGCCTGGCTCTCCTTCTGCACCATCCTCCTGCCTCCGGCCGCCGCCACCTCTGCGGGTCCTCCTCGGCCTCCGTCCGTTGGGCCCCAGGCCCGGAGCCCTGCAGAGGGCCTCCGCACCAAGCGCGCGCCCCTACGGCTCCTTCCCTTCCCCCTCTGCCCTTCCCCCTCCCTCTCCGCAGGGACCTGAATGCCCGGATGAGAAGGGCGGTGGCACCGGAGCGAGCCCTTTGTCAGCCGCTGCCTCAGCCTAAGCTGGGGAGCCGGAAGCCTAAGCCAAAAATGAAGCTGCAAGCTCCCGTTCCCTGGAGGCAGATGGCCAAAGCTTCTTTACTCGTACTCAGTTAGCCTCTGTTGCCCTCCCAACAACCTTAGTTCTTTCAATGTTTCCTCCACGAAACCCCTACGTCTCCTCTGCAGCTGCCTCTACCGCCCGCTTCCTGTTTATCCGCACTGCGCTTGCGCCGGAGACTGGCTCAGACCGGTCCGCTTAGCCCGGCTCCCCCTCCTTCTTTTGGGCCAGCCTATTGAGCCTCATTCAGTAGGGGGAAGTAGAACAAAGGAGACGCCAAAATGGAGTGTAATGAAGGCAGTAGGATGTACCATTTATGCTCGCCACCCTCTAGAACGAGCCAGGCGCCCTGGGACAAACCATTACCCGACCAGAAGAAGGGGGACTATGGGAGGAGGCTGCAGCCGAATAGGGATAAGTGGGGGAGGGAGGGTGAAAAAGAAAGGCGTTTACTCTCTCAATGCGCAGGCGCGGAAACGAACCCTCTAGTTCTTAAAGACATAGAAAGGAACTTATTTCTATTGAGATTCTTCTAACAGCTCGTCTCATTATGTCAGCCTGACCCAGGCTCGTTTCTGTGGAGATAACACTCCAAGGATCTCAGCTCACCCCTGTGTCTTGAATCATTTCCCCCTACATCCAGGTTGGCTCTAACGCCTTTAAAAAATTCTATCTTTAGTTCCTTCCATTATTCAGCAGACACCTATTGAACTTGCCTCATGCTGGGCTCTTGGGCCTCTGTGAGCTCACAGTATAGGTAGCGACAAGTAAGTACACGCACAATCCCCATACGGTGTACCTAAGTGTTGGGAGAGCTCAGTGGAGGGAGTGATTTAATCCTCTTTTGGGGAGAGGTAGTGGCCATAAATGGTTTCGCTTTTGAGCTGCATCTTAAAGGATAAGTGGAAGTTAACCAGACTGAGTAGTGGGGAAGGAAAGAGCTCTCTAGGCAAGTGGAACAGAGTACAAATGTAAGGAGGGGTGAAACGGCCTGATTTGTTTTGGTAACGGAGAGCGTGAAGTGTGTGCAAGGGAGAAGTGGGTCTCAGCATAAACATTCCCTTGGGGAAGACTTCCCTGAACCCTAGATGGATTTGGATCCCTTTGCTATATGTTCTCAGAGCTCTCTCTAGTCCTGTCACAATGCCCTTTGCATTGATGTTGAAAGATCCGTCTCAACTTGTGAGGTATAAATGTGAAATAAGCATCTCAGTCTCATTCTGATTATTAAGACTTAGTATTGTTCTTCTTACACCTCGGTTTCATATTCAGCTCCTCCAGTGGTAGCCCAACTTGTAGCTCCAGGGACTCTTACAGTCCCTCTTCTTTTTAGTCCTGAAGTGTTGAGATCCGGGTTAAGGATGAGCATTTTCTTAGGGAACTTCCTTTGATGACAGTTGAAGGTCATAAGCAACTTCACTGGAAACTTTGATCCCTTGTGGGATTTGGGGGCTGTCATTGCAACTCACCCCAAGCCTTAGTCTCATGACACTTTCCTCTTTGCCTCACATTTCACACTGTGGAATCTGCTAGTAAGTCAGCAGCTACAATTTCATCTACATTCCATCATCCAGACTGTACGGTCAGTGGCCCGGGTAAGATCTACCTTCCATGTCTGTACTTTACACACTCAAAAGGCACTTCTTGCCACACACTCTCTCCATACTACACCTACAACAGGAACCAAAGTTTAGTAGGCCTATGATAAATATTTGTGGAATGAATAAGATAGGGCCCTGCTCATACAGAGTGTACATTCTGATTGAGGAAACAGACCATAACAAATTCAGAACATACACAGGAACTCAGTTTGTGATAAGTGTTATGAAGGGAAGAAATCGATACATTGAAAAGTAACCACAATAAGGAGGGGCTACTTATTAGTCATCTAGGTGAGCAGTGATGGTGGCTTGGACTAGGCAGCGCTGTAGAGACAGAGAGGTGGTGCACCTTTGTTGGTGGAATTGGTGATGGATTAAAGGGGCATATAGGGAGAGTGAGGGAGAGGAAGAAATGAAGACTCCTAAATTTTGACCTGAGCAACTAAGTAGATGGTGTATTGGGATGGGGAAGACTGAGAAGGCATGAATCAAAGCTTCATTTTGAACATGTTAAGTTTGAGCATTACAGGTCCACATGAATATGTCAAATAGGCAATTGGATATATGTGTCTTAGAGCCAGAGGAAAATTCTGGAGATACAAACTTAGGAGTCCTCTGCATATAGATGGTATTTAAGCCATGAGGTTGAATGTGATTTAGAGGAGGCTCAGGTCTGAACTGCTGGGGCCTGTGTTTGGAATTCCAGCTGAGAAGGATGAGTCTGCAAGGGAAGGCTGAGGAGTAGCCAGAACAATAAGAGGAAAACCAGGAAGTTTGAAATACTGGAAGGCAAGAAAGAGAGTTTTGAGATAGAGCCATTGACAATACTCAGAATCCAACCAATGGCCAGAAATAATCGGAATGCCAACCTGCTGTTTTTTTCAGGTTCCTATTTATTTGTCCTGGCTCTGAGACATGTCTTACTTCATGAGAGATTCTCAGCTGCAGACTTCAATTTTCCTTAAACTTGCATCTACCCTAAAATATAAAGAATGTCTCCATACCTAACCCAGTTATATACACACACCATGCTCATTCATCCAATCATACAATTTTTGAATGCCTATTATTTGCCAGGCCCCAAGAGTAGGATGGTGAGGAAAACAAAACCAGTCTAGGCACTCAAGGAACCCTCATGAGCTTACAGTGTATCAAAGAAGAAAAATAATCACTCAAATATATGATTACAAACTGAGAAGTACCATGAAGGAAAAGTATAGGGCACCTGTCACAGTGTCACCTTATTTAGATTATACATGACAGGCAGAGCATCCACCTTGCACACACAAATGCTTACTGTGCCACCCTGGACAGAGACTTGGGGGACTAGGTCTAGTCTCTATCCTCCTATAAACATGCCTGAGATCTCCTTTTCTGTACAATAGTAAGGCTGAAGGGTAGATGAGGTCACAGGTTCTTAACAGGGTACATGGATGGGCTTCAAGGATACAAAAATATATGAAAAAGTGTGCATTTTTTCCCTCCTGGATAGTGGGCCCACAGCTTTCATCAGATCCTTTAGAGGAGTTGTTACCCAATGAAACCCAAGGACCTAAGGAGCATATAATTATGTAATGTGAGCAGAGAATACAGATGACAAAATAATGGCCTCTAGAAGTTTTTGTTTCCTGGACACCATACCCCTCCCTTGACCTTGTCAATGTGTACAGTGATGGAAGACAAGGCCTGATCTTCCTTCTACATATAATGGTGCCCTAGAGAAAAGATGGGAGAAACCTACCATTGGTGGCCCCTCTCCAGAAGCAGAACAAAGAAAGGTTCCCACCCCACACAGGAAGTCTCTATTACCCTTTGTGTCACCTGCTCCATGGTGACCTGCCCTGCATATACTCAATCTGATCCCCCATCATTCTGGCTGAAGTATAGACAGACACAAATGTATATCAGTACTGGAGGCGAGGTTAGGATGTTTTTACAATGAAATTTTCATTAGAAAATAAAGGGAATTCCCCCTTCAGAAGAAAGCATATTAAGATTAACTGATATCTGTAAATTAGAAATTCTTGATTCCACTTGGAAGAACATCTAGCCAAAAGACAGCTGGCTTGTCATGGTCTTCAGGACATCAATATCCTGTCTCTTCCTTGTCTCCTCTAAAGACAGAGATTCATGTGACTGCCCCTCTGAGGTCAGATAGCTTTCCAAACCTTCCAGAACCTGTGTCTTGGTTTCCTGCCAAAGATTAGCCATACTATGGGAAAGAGGTACTTTCTTTGAGATCTAAAAGGCTGCAGGTGCATAGTTAGTGTCTGGGGTATGAGGGACAAAAAGGAAGAGACAGCAACCTGTGCATAGCCATTGTGTTTTATTGGATCTGGTGTATTTTTCACTTTACAAAATATACAGAAGAGCCAAAAATGCAAAGCAGTCAACAGTGTTCAGATGGGAAAGGCGCTCGCTAGGGGCCCTTCCCCTTAGATCCTGGCTGGCTGGTAGAGTGAGCTAAATGGGACAAGCAGGTATATTAAGGGGTGGCAGCATGGCAGGGGTGCTGATGATGAAATGGGACCTGGGTCCTATGGTCCCTTCTTCTAGGTGTATTCAGGGGCATCTTTAGATAGATTGAATTAAGAAAGAGGAGACTCTAAGTGGAAATTGAGGAGGCTATGTGGGGGGTTGGAAGAGAGCCTGGGTAGATCAAAGATTCTAATGAATGCCCCCACACTGAGTTCAGATGCTATGCCTGCCTGCCTCCTGTTTTCTTCTAAGGACCCACTGGATGGTCCCTGACTCACTCCATGCCTCCAAGTCTAGAGGAATTGGCAAATGAAAACTTAAGTTGTAGCCATCAGAGAGGGTAAGCCGAAACTTTGGCGGGAATCAGCCAGGACATCTCCCACCCACATTCTCCTGCTGCCACCACCACCATACAAATAGGAAAAAAGGAGAAGAAATTCCAGGGATAAGCCAGACATCAGAATCCCATGGGCTCTTCTGGGATACTGAGGAGGATATGGACATTTTCTGAGGTGTTTCCAAGGATAAAAAATCTTCTGAAGAGCCTCGAAATTCATTCTGATGGTTTGGTGGCAGACCTATGGAGCTCAGAGCAACAGCCTGGATGCTTCAGGACTCACTAACAAGCTCTAGGCCTTTCTGCTCTCTACTCTAGCTACCTTCTAGGACCTAACCACTGGCTCAAGCCCTAGATTTCTCTTTTTACATTCTTGTCCCCCTCATACAGAGCTCTCAAAGGGCCTGGTCTGAAAAGCCAGTCAGTGCCAAGGACAGAACAGCCTCTCTGAGAAGGAAGTCTTAGGGAAAATGTTTATGAGATCAGGGAAGGGAGAAGCACCATAGCAGGAGAAATTCTGTCTAATGTTGTGGTTTCTAGAGTGGAAATTGGAGGTGGAAAACCACTCAATTCCTGAAGCAGGTGCACCCTCAGCACTGAGTGTCAGGCAGGAAGGGGGTGGGAGCTGTCAGGAGTTGGGAACACCCCAAAGGTACACACTGCCAGCCACTCCCTGGCCCCTTCGGCTCCAGTGATCCGGACCACTAAATCCCCAGGCTCTTGGGTTCCTACAGGCCCAAGGGCAAGGCTAGGATGAGGACAGACCTAGGAAGAGAAGGGGGAGGTCTACCTGGACTAGGACTAGAGCATGGTCCCCCCAGGACAACTGACCCCCTCTTCTGGGGAGCTAGATGACATTGTCAAAGAGCTGCATGGACCTCATGATGTTTTCATCCTGTAGCCATGGTACAAGAGAGGCAGATTGGAAAGAGAAAAAGAAAAAGAGCTTGTCAGAGAGTAGGAGAGAGACAATGAGTCATAAACGGGGACATTCAGAGACAAAGAGAGGTAGCGAGGAAGGAGACACCCAGAGAGACCAGAACCGGGGAAGGGACAGGCCTCTCTGAGTTGTGAAGGGACAGGATTTTGGAATGGGTGTGAGTTAGAGAGATGGTACTTTGCCAAAAGGAACCTTCTCCTATATCACTAAATCAGGTCCCGAATCCAGACCAGGGAAATGTGGAGGGCAGGGAGGGATATGTACCTTTTGACAAGACTCAATGAATTCCTCAATGGTCACCACACCATCCTTGTTCCTGTCCATCTTCTGCAAAAAGGTGGTTGAGAGGGAGAACAGTAGAGATGGCAGGAGACAGGAAAGTAGAACTCAGGTAAGTTCCCTACTAGGACCTCACCTCCTTCCCTTCACTCCAGGACCCCCCAGCCTACCCAGTCCCAGGCACCTGGAAGAAGGTCTCCACATGTTCCCTTGGGGCCTCCTCCCGGAGTGCAGGATATGTATACTTGCCCATCATGTCATAGATGGACTTCATGATATCAAGCATTTCCTGTAAAGCCAAGAAAGAAGAGGATCCCTCCTCAGAGCCTCCAGCCTCCAAACTCAGAGGCCTAGGGCCTAAGGCAGACCTCTCCCCTTGCTGGTGATGTATATGTGGGTCACATTTCCCCACTATGGGCCCTTTACACCTCCCCTCCAGCTCTTCAGTTGCCCTGCACACCTCCTTGGTGATGCAGCCGTCCTTGTTGAGGTCATACAGGTTGAAGGCCCAGTTCAGCCTGTCATCTATGGTTCCCCGAAGAATCACTGACAAACCAGCAAC
>NW_006494611.1:8090081-8107705 GCF_000325575.1 Pteropus alecto | reverse complement strand
TGTCTTCAGATACCCCTCACCCAATACCTTCTCTGGGTTTGGCTTATAGATCCTGGCCCTGAAGCCCCAGGCCTCCCTGGCCCATGTCCTCCAGCTCACCTCAAAACTGACCGAGCCATCATGGTTGGTGTCAAAGGCATTGAAGAGAAAAGTGGCGTATGTGCTGGAGTCTGTAGAATAAGTGTGGATCAGTAAGCTCCACTTCTAGACAGCAGAGAACTTTCTACCTCTATTGGGCTCCCCAAACGCCTCTTACCACTTAGCATTCCCAGACCCTCCAGAACCCTCTTCCCTATTCAGCCTAGAGATGGACAGTTGCTTCCTCTCTGTCCTTGTCCCCTCACCTCCTTGAGGAAAGAACTGGGAGTAAATCTGCTTGAAGTTCTCTTCATTGACAATTCCGCTGGGACATTCCTGGGGGGTGGGGAGAGCAGACTGAGGGCAGAAAAAAAAACCCTTCCTCTTACCCTCCTTCCACACCCCTCCCTCCTCCATGCCCACAGATTCCCAGAGAGCGGGACAACCTTCAAGTCTCCAGGGGTCTTATCATGTAGCTCTTCTAATTGGAGGCAAGACTTCTCCCCAGAGCACAAATAAAAAACACAGAACTAACCTGACAGTCTACAGGCTTCTCTCCATCTCAAACAGGCCAGAACCTCCAGATGGAAGTTTGGTATGTGGGAGGAGGGGGGCTATCCCTCCGCGTCATCTTCCCTCTAACTCCCCAAAGCCTCCAGGCCACCCTTAGGAGAAATCTTGGATGCCACCCCCTCCTGCCCCGCCCCTCCCCCAGTTTGGCCTGGCTTTGCACTCACATTCTTGAAGCCCCGGTACAGGACCTGTAACTCTTTGCGTGTGAACTTGGTTTGCTCTTGTAGCTGCTCCAGACCCTCGGGCCGGTGACACACAGTGGACAGTTCAAATTCATCCTCCACGCTGTCTGTGGGGGGCGGTGTGGGGGGAACAGCCGCGCCTCAGGCCCGGCCCCCACGACCTCTCTTCAAATTCACGGACCCATCCATCCCCCCATCTCAGACACTGGAGACCAGCCTGCTAGTTCCCTTGACCCGAGTTGACAACATCAAGGCAAGGAGAGAAGACGCTGGTCGGCTTCGAGGTCTACCGGCGGGCCCCGCCCAAGGTCAGGCATGGCCCCAAGCCAGAGGTCCGACCCGATGCTGGCCCCTGGCCCTTGATCCCTGGACGGAGGGGAAGGCTCCCAGACCCATCTTCGCCCCAGAAGGGGAGGGAGTAGGACAGAAGGGTTCGAAAAGGGGGCGGCTGAGGGTCCGTGCTTCGGGATTCCCTGACCAACTCAAACCCGCCAAACCCAGACCTTGACCCGCCCAGATCCTTACTCCCGGCCAAGCCCCGCCTATCCCAGCCGTGCCCGAGCCATGCCCCGCCCAGCTCCAGCCAAGCCCCAACCATACCAGACCCCTGAACCCGCCCCCAGTAAGCCTTAGCGAAGGCTCCACCCCCAGCCCCAACTCCGTCCCGCCCCAGCCCCCAATCCAAGCAAGTGTCCCCACCCCGAGCTCCCGGAGTCCCCCGCCCCCGCCCCCACCAGGAGAGTAAGTCACCTGGGTCCAGCGGGCGGGGTCTGTGGGGGCGGAGGGAGGCTGGGGCGGCTAATGCTGAAGGGAGCGAACTGTCACCGAGAAAGCTGAAGACTCGGCCAACTGCAGACACACACCTCAACTCTCATACTCATAGCAAATCTTACAGACCTGCGTATCACAATACACACACCCCAACTCCGCGCGCAAAAGCACAAGTAACGAACGAGCACAGACACACACGAAATGGATCCTACACACATGCTTGCGGGACTCACGCCTGTCCTTTTTCCAAATCTACCCCCAAGTGAGACCCAGAATTAAACACAATGACACTCTCAAAAAATAACTACAAAACGGGCCTTTATAGCTTGCAAAATGCAGTATGATCCTATGAGGTGGGTAAGGCCCAAATGAGGAAACAGGCCTAGAAACCGAGGGAGGTCACTCAACTGGGGACCAGACTGGCAATAGAAACCCAAATATTCTGGCATCTGTAGGAAGTGGGGCTCCATCCATACCGGCAACATACATCTCGAGATCCAAAACATGCCCAGGGGCAGGTAGGGTGGCCAGAGTCACAGACACTAACAAGCTAAGCCACGCATAGACCCGCACAGCCTCCTGGCCCCGCCCCCGCCACGTTGGCCACACCCACTAGGCTCCGCCACAACCTTTACACACCCTGCCACAGCCAGGCCACGCCCAAACACTCGGGTCTCGCTCATTTCGCAAACTGGTAAGGCCCACAGGCACGCGGGCCCCGCCCCCCAAATGACCACGCCCACAACTTCCTCTTCCTTGGAAAGCTGTAGCTACGCCTGCTCACTCTCGCGCCAGCCAGTGCCCACCCGTCCCCGCTACACATTGGTCACGCCCACACACACACGCAGGCCCGCTCTCGTCACACTGGCCACACCCCATATGAACGGGACCCGCCCCCGGAAGCACAGGAGTGGCACTTGCTTTCACTGACTGAGGGCAGGGCTTGGGGCCCGCAGCACGGCAGCAGCTTGAGGAACCGCTGCTTCAGCGCTTTTTTAGTGGGCCCTGGAGGGTGGCCTGGGAAGAGAGAAGACCCCAGGAAGGCACATTAACCCCCACTGCCCCTCCGTTCCCTGTCCCCTCCCCACCATCACAAATCAACCCCGACTGGGGGCAGGTGTTGGGGGAGAATTTAGGAGGGATGGCGAGGGTAGCTGGGGCCGGGTTAGGGGAGCCAGGTGGGTTTCAGAGGCATGGAAAATCCACCAAGGCAGCTCTGGCACCTTGCATAATGGAATGCAGATGGGGACAACGAGGCAGCCAAAGGGCGGGGTGGGGGGGAGGTGGCATGGCTTCAATGTCTGCTGACACAGTGCTATGCCTGGACATCTGAGGGTGATGCCCAACCCAAGGATTGCCTGGGTGGGAGGAACACCTCTCACACACACACAAACAGTGACAGGCATGTATAGTGACACATAGAACAATAAATCACAGAGTGATGGATGCCATACAGTGACAGTTTGATACAGTAACTCACACCCAATGGCCTTATTAAGCGCGGGGTAACACACGCACACACACACACACACACACACCCATACACAGACAGACACACATACTTTGAACCTAAAACTCCTTAACACAAATAGGACCTAGGAAAAACATGACACATACATATGAGGACCTATACATGCCATCTTACACACAGTATAATCAAACCATAAAAGAACACACAATAACCCTGGAACATCACGACATGGTGTGCTAATGACACTACAACACACTATGACCTTATAATATTATAATACATATCAAGGTCACTATGACACATACATACGCATCATATTATGACTTATGTGCCCTTGGCACCCAGATACCTAGAACTGCACCTTACCCACAGAACCCCCATCTTCCCTGGGTATGCCCATCTTTCTTTTCTACAACTTCTCTTCCCACTAGTGGAACACAGTTCCTCATCAGCTAAGTTATCCACCCTCAAAGTGTTCCTTCTCAGTACTTTCCAGTATGGCTTACTCTTTAAAGGTGAAATGACAGCGAACTTTGAGGCAATAGCAGACATTAGAGATGAGTATTTGGGTGTAATGTGACCTATCCAGAGCCCACTGATCACAATTCCCCTCACTTCCCCTTATTTACACACATATCCTATAGTTCTAATTGCATCCTAGGGAGACCCTCCGCATTCATGTGTGTCTGTCTCCTGGCTACACCGGCCTCCACACTCTACAGGCCAAAGTCCACCGGACCTGGCACATCGACTGAAGTTGGCCTCAGTCCATTCCTAGAGTGGCCCAACTTCCCTTGGTTGTAGATTTCTCGGGCATCCCAGTTCCCACTCAAGCCCCACCCTCCCAAGCCAGACTCCACCTTCAGGACAAGCCCTGCTCCCAGGAGGTAACAGCTAGAAGTCAATGCCTCCTCCCCCTCCAATATGTCCCCTCCCCCTCTTCAGCAGCAGAACCTATGAAGAGGTGGGAGGAAGGCGGTGGACCAGGCAGGGGATGGATGGTGGCCTGGCCCCTGGCCCAAGGCTCCATTAGCCCGGACTTTGGTTTCCCGAAGCCGGATTGCACCTGGGGCCTCCGGTGGTACAGTAGCCACCAGACTGGGCTGGCGGCTCCCCCACCACTTCCAACTTTCCCCTCTTCACACATCTCCCCTACCTGCTCCCAGGACTCAATCTCCTTTAGGCTCCTCCAAAAGTAGGAAGAGAAAGAGGCTGCCTTCAGCCTACAGGACACCTGGGTTTCCTGGATGACCCCTCTTCTCACCAAATAGTCTAAAGAGAACGACAAATTAGAGCCCAACTGACTTTATGCTTTCAGAACTGGATGAACCCCAGTTCATCTAGGACCAATCCCTGTTCCCCACCCCATCCCAATGAATACAGCAGAGGATGAAGAGTGAGCTAGGAATTTTCTTGTCTTATTAAACCCCAGAGCGGGCAATTCATGGACCTTCCTCTTGTCACTAGCTCCCTTCAGTTCTAAACTAAACTCCCTTTAGTTCTCCCAGATGTCTATCCTGCAGCCCTCCTGTCATGGTTCCTGACTGTTATCCTGTCCCTGGAGGAACAGAGGAACAGCCATGCTACAGAGTTGCACAGTTCTTGGTGTGAAGAAGAGGGAGAGGCCAAAATTCTCCATGGGAGGCAGAACCTGCTCCCCTCTCTACCTCTAATATCATTCTCCCTACTTTACTTTGGGGTAGAGTGGTAAATTGATTTCTCACTCCCAATGTCTAGGCCCTGGAGACCATTCTACCCTTGGATCCTGAGAGGAACTGGGAGAGGCAGGGGGGCTTAGAAAGCAGGGTCCATACCACCTGGGGCCTTCGGTGGTACAGCTGGGCGGGGCAGCTCCCCCCAGAGTAACCCACCCCTTACTCTCCTGCCAGAGCTAATCTATAAATGAGAATAGAGAAAGAAGGTTCTGGGGATCATGAGATAACGCCAGATTTCTGGGGAGTCCTTTTGGAGCCAGGGACTCACAAAGGGGCTCTAAAGATGAATATGACTCTCCATACCTCCATCCTTGCAGGTATAGACTACGTGTAGACTCAGTGTGTGACAGGTACAGCGGGAACCCAGTGAGTATTCCCATTCCTGTTCCTCTAGAACCCTATTCCATCTTAAGCCTTGAGTATAGAGGTGTATTCTCAGGGAACTCTGGGAACAGCCATACACACAGTCTGATACCCAAAAAGGCTCAGCCACATACCCTGTCCCCTCAGGAGCAGTCACATCTACCATCTGCCAAGGACACACACCTCATTGTTCTGATCACATCCCTGCCAAATACACAGGCTCACATAATTATAAACTTTCTCATCACACACATAAAGACCCACACAGTCACAACCCCTGTATCTCTCACACACTGAGTGATGGGTCCACATATACTCTGTAACCTATACCTGCAAGGATGGAGGTGTGGAGAGTCACATACATCTTCAGAGCCCCTTTGTGAGCCCCTGGCCCCAAAAGGAACTCCCCAGAAAACTAGAATTATCTCATGATCCCCAGAACCTTCTTTGTCTACTCCAGATACCCCTGCCTATCTCTTGACCCTCCCTCACGTCCCCCAGACTCCCATCATCTCCATACCCCAGTCCTCTCATGCTGTACTACTCCTCATCACCTCCCTTAACACCCTGTCCCCTGGCCCTCTCTCTTCACTGCCCTCAGACCTCCAGGCCCCCGGATTCCCTCCTCACCTCCCTCAGATACCATATCCCAGATCCACTCCTTAAGTCCCCCTCTTTACCTCTCCCAGATGTCCTGTTCCCCAAGCGCCCCTCCTAACCTCCCCGAGATACCCTATCCCTTTACTAACTTGCTCACCCCTGCCCCCAGTCATAAAAGTCAGAGAAGCCCCTCCCCAGTGCTGCTGGTGGCTGTCCCTCCAGCCAGCAGCCCAGACCTGCCCAGACACCTGGGTTACCTTCCAAGGAGACAGGCTCAAAGAGGCCGAACTGCTCCAGGACCTTGACAAACAGAGCGAGGACCACAAGCACAGCGACCATCTCCAGCCCTTCCAGGTTCATGGTGGGCCTGGGGCATGGCCCCCACCAGCTGAGGCTCAGACACGCCTGCCGGTCTTCTTCACACCACCTCCCCCTCAGGCTCCCCAGCCTGAGTAGGACAGCCTGCAGCCTCCCTCCCCTTCTTCCTCCCTGCATCTCCTCCCTCTCCCCACCCTCCTCACCCCGCCTCTGCCCCACACGCCTCCCAGCCACGGACTCTTTTTCTTCACAGGCCACCTCAGGCTCTGGACTTTGGTGTGAAGGATATGGGCCAGGACAGGCCAGGTCAGAGGAGGGAGGCAGTGACTAGCCTGTCTCTGAGGACAGTTTCCTCCAGACACTCTGTGGCTTCTTTGTGCCAAAGGGTGGGGGCAGAGGAGGAGCTGGGCTTAGGGAGAGGCAGGAAGGGGGAGTGCGTATGTATGTGAGAAACTATGAGCTGCACATACATAAGTAATAGATGTATGGGTCAGAATGTTATGAGTGTCTGAATGTTTTCTCCTGTGTATAGTCCTGTTTGTCTGTAAGGAGAGTATGTGTGTCTGTGTGTATTTACACAATTGTGCACCTATTAGGTATGTGTCTTGTGTATATGGGTATGTGACCTGGGTATCTATGGTATGTGTGTATACTGGAGTATTTGAGTGTGCATGGGGTGTGAAGTATTTGTGTTTTAGTAGGATTGTGGGATGTGGGTCTTAAGACTGGTAATATGGATGTGTCCTATAATTAGGAGAGTATGGGTCTTTGGCTGTTGTGTAATTGTATCTGCATGGAACTGAATCAGAATATAAGAGAAGGCAGTGACCTCTCCTGCCTGGAGGACACCACCCAACATCGATCGCGGTTGCCATGGAGACTGTCAGGCGGAAAGCACTTTCTTCCCACAGGCCACAGACAGGGAAACTGAGGCCCAGGGAGGGAGGATTAGGTCCAATAGCCTGGGCAGGAAAAAGGCTGTTTAGCCCTATCACGACCCTCGGGGGAGGAGACTTATTTCAGGGCCTTTGGGACCAAGAGACTCAAGTTCTTTGGGAGAGGAGAAGAGACTATGCTCCTCCCTTGCCCTTGGCTGGCGCCTCACCCAGGAGCTGTCAAAGGAGCTGCCTGCTCCTTGGGAATTTATTATTGAGCAGATGGAGAAGCTCAGGGTAGGAGGAAAATCTAAACTCTCCAAGGGTACAACCCCCACCCCCACCCCACTTCCAGAGAATTCCCTGCTCCTTCCTGGTGGTGGTGGTGTATGTGTGCATAGGTGTAGTGGGGTGGGGAGAGGCCTGAAAAGCCAGTGAGCTGAAGAGCCCGCTGAGTTACTGCACAGCTGGCTAATGCTGACTGAGCACTCACTTTGTGCTAGATAGTGTGCTATGTGCTTACAGACATTATCACATTGACTTTTCACAATAAACCTGTGAAGGAAGTACTATTATCCCCACATTTCAGATGAAAATAAGGCAAAAGGAGGTTAAGCAAATCTCCCAGATCAGTAAGTGTTAGAGCCTCGATTTTAGCTCAGTCTGACTATGATCCTGTGCTCCAACCAGTGGTCCCCAACTTCTTTGGCACCAGGGACCAGTGCTCCTATGAGGATCTAATGCCTGATGATCTGAGGTGGCTCTGAGGCAGTGATGCTAGCGCTGGGGAGCAACAAATAGAGATGAAGCTTTACTTGCTTGCCGCTCACCTCCTACTGTGTGGCCCGGTTCCTAATAGGCCATGGACCGGTACCAGTGCAAGGCCTAAGGGTTGGGGACCCTTGCTCTAAACCACTAGACTATCCAGCTCCCTTCTTAGCTTGCCCACCCAGGAGGCCCAATTTAGGGTGATTGACCCCAGAGGGAGCCCTCCCTCCTTATCCGGCTCCGGAATGAGTGTGTTTGAGCCCCAGTTGTGGAGTGGGGGTTGGGTGGGAGATGGTCCTACTGACCTGCATTTGAGGTTCACTGATCTGCAGTCCTACAGGCCACCACTGGGGATCAGGCATCCATTTCACACCATATCTTACCCCTTTACTTTTCCTGACCCAACATCCCAGGAAGGTGTGGAAAGGGTAACTAGGAAAGATGGTAGCCTCAGGTCAGCTTGGTCCTCTGCTTTCCACTCTCCGCCTCTCCCAGGAAGAAGTCAACTCAGAAACTGCTTTCAGTTTCTCACACCTTAGAGATTACAGATTTACAGATAAAACCAGCAAATATGTTCCTATCACAGACCAAATTCCACATGTGGCATTTAATACCCTTCTCCTTTTCCTCATCAGCAGATCCCTTTGTTTCAGCCAGTTTGGCCTCCTCCCTGTCCCCCACACACACCGAACTCGATGCTGTCTCTGTGCCTTTGCTCCTGTTATTCCCTCTGCCTGGAATGCCTTCCTTTATGCTCTGCTTCTATCCTTCAGTTCTTACCTATCCTTTACAGGCAGCTTAAATCTCCTTCACTTCAGAGCCTCCAGCCCTCAGCAGGCTCCCAGGTACCTGAATTTCTACTGAACTCATTGTTTGCCCCTCAAAACTGAGCACCTAATTCTGTAATGTTATTAGTGGGAACAGTAAAAGGAGGCAGCATAGCATGCTAGGTAATAGCGTGAGCCAGCATGCCAGACTCCCTGGGTTCAAATCCCAGCTGCGCTACTTGCAATTAACTGGGCAAGTTCTTAACCTCTGTGTGCCTCAGTTTCCCATCTTATGTGGGCACTGGGAAGAGTAAGTGCATGAATACACAGAAAGTTGTTAGAATAACTCCTGGCACAGAGTAACTGTTGAAGTGTTTGCTACCATCAAATAATATGCCACCCCACCCCCTTACATTTCTACAGAACTTAACAATTCATGAAGCATTTCCACAAAAATTGTCCTCTTGATGGCTTCTCATGGCAACCCTATGAGGTAGGCAGAGTAAACAATATTGAGCCCATTTTACCGATGAGGTAAAAACAAGTCCCAGAGAGGTAAAGGGACTTGCTCAAAGTCACCTAGCTAAGAGGAGATGACCAGATCTTTCTGGATCAACCTGCTTCCTCAACTAGATTCCAAGCTTCCAGAGGACAAAGATGTTAAAAAATTGGACCAGTTACAATGTAAATGCCAGACTCTGATCCAGTACCTGTGTAACAAAGGTGAACCGCACATTTTGTGTCTTGCATACTTTACATGTTACCTAAATTAGTCCTCATAATAAACCTGAGAGGTAGAGTCTATTATTCCTGTGTTTACAGCTCACATGGTCAGGGTGAGTATTAAAATACTCATTTTACAGATGAAATAATTGAGGCTCAGAGAAGTGATTTTCCCAAGATAACGCAGATGATAACGAATGGATCGAGACTTGAACCAGAACCAATGATCTGTCAGCTCCCTCAAGCTGTCTCTCTAATGCATGTGGGGGTGTTAAGGATTCCTGGGTGACTGTAGCTTAGTTTGTGTTGAGGAGCTATAAGTGATAAGACCAAAAAGGATCAGATTCCGTGGAGCCTTGAATACCAAGCCAGACTATTTGGATTGAAAGAGGCATCACAGAGAAAAAAAGAAAAGAAAAGAAAAAGAAAAAGGAAAAGAAAAGAAAGAGGCATCACTCCCTACTGCTCTGCTGCTAATTCACAGATGGACAGATTTGCAGCCAGTTGCCCTGTCCCTGGACCCTCCACTTCCCTCTCTTGTCCACACCCTCAACCTTCAGAGACCTTGACCTAGCCTCATAAGAAATCAGGGTCCTAAATCAACCAGGCCTCTGGTGGGAGAGTCTATCAGAAGTGAAGGAACAAGTTGTTTCTCAGGCTCTCTCAACCCCCCACTCAAAGATCTCTCACGTCTCAGGGCCTGTGAGAAACTTATCTAGATCTGTTCTCTCCAAGGACTTAGCTCCTTACACAAAGGACTGAAGTCTTAATGGAAGCACTTCAGGCAGAGTGAGGGTTCAAGGGAAAACTATCTGGAAGCATTAGATGGGCCCTCCCTGGGTCCCTTGAGTCTCACCAGAGAGATACTCCTATCATTCAGTTGTTCAAACCTAGAGTAACATTGCCTTATGGGGGGACTCACGCTTTGCAACTGTCCGACTTTTCCATCTGTCTTTGCTCCTCCAGTAAAGATCCCAAAGCCCTTCTCTCAGTCCTCTAGCCCCAGTCCATCCCCTGCCAGTCCAGAAGACATAGCAGCCCCTAGCTGCATCAAGTGATTAATGAACTTCCTAGGCGTTGGGGCTATTTTGGGGCCTGGAAGTCATGCCTGCTATGATTGAGAGCAGGCCCAGCCTGGCTCCAGCCATCTGTCACCAGAGACAGGCCCAAGCAGTGGGCTAGGGGGATGCATGCTCCCCAAGAAATTTCCAAGTATGACTCTGGCTCAACCTCATTTCCCCTCCTTCTGGGGAGCACGTGGCAAGGAGAGAGGCCTGTCTATACTACAGGGGCTCAAGTGGATATTATCAAGAGAGCCAGAGAACTACAGATCCCAGAATGCCATGGGGTTAGGTTGTTTTGTTCTCCCCAGGCCAGGTCAGGAGGGGATGCTGAGTTCTGTAGGCCCTGCCCAGGCAGTCCTGAGAAAACCCAAGTGCAAATCTCAGCAGTACCAAAGTATGGTACCCACAATCCCCATGTCATAAATTCCTCAAATCCCACACCAAGGTACAACCTTGTGAAGGCTACACAACTAACTTAGTGTGACTCAGGAACTCCCAACCCAACTCTAAAGCATAGAACTCCATTGCTTCTCAGCCTTTTGGCTAAGATCAAGTGTGAAGCATAGAACTCCAGGTACATGCAGTCTCAGTGTCCCAGAATCTCAAGGATATGCAACCCCAGAGGCACACAGTCCCAGTGACCACAACCCCAGTGATGCACAACCCCCTTAATACAGACTCCCAGAGACAGACAAAGTGGTGACATCCAATCCTTATGCCACACAAATCTAACCATCCCATCATGCATGAACTCACTAGCTGAGTTCATGTTGGTCTAGTCCCACCACAGGATTTTTTCCTTCTGGATACTCACCCCAGTCATCTTAAGATCCCATTAAACTAATCAATTCAGTAAAGGGCTGTGCCTTTTCCCTGCTCCACTGCAAGCTTCCTCCTTTTATCCCTGAAGGGACTTGCTCCTTATATCCACCTGCTTGAAGCCCCCTCCTCTACCCTCAACGAGAAGCCCTGCCCCCGCCACCATTGTGAAGGACCATGATGCTCCCTCTTCTTTCTTCCTTGAAGACCCCTATCTCCTCCACCTTCTCCGTAAGGTACCCTATTCCCAGCTCCACTTCTGTCAGGGGTCTTGCCATTTAAATCTTTTTTGTTGTTGTTGAGGGATACTGCTCTCTCCATCTGTGAGGGGCCCTTTCCCTCCCCACCTCTGTCAGGCTCCTATTCTACTTCGCTCACTTTTTAAGGGGTCCAGCCCCTTCCTCCCTTCCTCATACCTGGCGACAGCGACCCAGTCACCAGCTGGTAGAGGGATCGCGCTGCCTGCCCCAATGGGCTCCGGCACCTGCGGGGGCAACGGTTCATGGTTCCGCCGAGAGCACAGTGGCCAAGCTCCGCCCCCAAGGCCCGGGGTGGTCGGATCTCCGCCCCCATTCGAGTGGGCCCTGCGTGGGCGGCGCGGGAGGGCCGGACTGGCAGGACCAGGATCTCGGACAGCAGAGCCTTGTTCTGCTTTCAGTCTTCTCCCAGCAGCACGAGGGGATCTCACTCTGGCCCCATCATCTGAAGCACCCACCCCCAAAGTTCCTAGACTGGGGAGGAAGAGAGGGGTGAGGGCAGCGCGGACTCTCTTCACAGCCTTCTTTGGGAACATATTCTGGACTTTTGGTGGTTAGGGGAGGAACCACGGGTTTAGAAAAGAGAAGATGAGGAATGAACCTTATCTTTATTGCCCTTCTTCAGCCCCTCCTTCTCTGCCTGTCACACCCCTCCTCCTCCTCCTATTTTGACAGAGATGAGAAGGGGTAAGAGGCTTTAGTTGTCATGGAAACTTCCCACACTTCCATACTTCCTAGACCAATGGGAAAGAGCAGAGAAGGGAGGAAGAGGAACTGGCCAGTGTACTGAGGTGGCAAAGAAGAGGCGGCAGGCATGTGCCCTTAACGGAGTCTCTGTATCCTGGTTCCGAATCGCTTTCTCACATAGCTATTTCTGTTTTGTGTCCCTCTGTCCTGGTCCGGCGGGTTCACAGACTCTCCCATCATACTCTGACTGCCAGCTAAATGCATCGGGGAGAAGCCCCCCTGCTCTCAGTCCCGCCCCCTTTCCCAGACTCATCCCTATTCGGTTATACCCAAAGGAAACCCCTTCTAGAACACACTAACACCTTCAAACGGCTGAAAAACCTACAGAAGGGACATAGTCCCACTCCTCTGACTAGGATCCCGTATTTTTGCTGAAAACCCTATATTTACAAGGCAAGCATCACCTCCGAACTCCATGCAAATCTTGCCAATTAATTTGGTGATGTCCCCATTTGAAATTAACTCTGCAAGCATGGCTCCTCTATGACCACACGGGGGCGCCCCAGTCTGGTGAAAGATATTTATGGCCAGAAGAACGGGACTTCTGAGATCCCAGGCACAGGGACCTGAGCTCGGGCCTTGGTCAGCCAGGTCCCAACTCTTTCATCTTCTCCAGTCCTTTCTTTGCTTCTGGCTCAAACAGGACCGCCGCTGATCGCTGACTTTCTCACCCCGTCGCATTGCCAAGTGGCCTTGCCAGGCTGGGAGAACCAGAGGGGTTAGATGCCAGGCGGGGTGGCTCTCGGACTCCCCCCGGCCCCCAAAAGTCTTCCCCATCTTTGTTTTGAGCCTGAGTGGGAATGGGGAAGGAAAGCAATCGAAGGAACGCAGGATGCCCTAAGGTATGACTTTAGGGTCCCCTCCCTTTCAGCCTGATGGGCCGGGACGATAAACGCCCCCAAATCACCCCCATATGAAATCCCAGGAACCCGGCTTGCACAGGGAAGGAACTTTGGGAACTCCATGGCCGGGCCTGACCTTTGCCCAGCACCCTCTTCAGCACCGCGGACAACGACTTCCCTTCTGCTTCTGTTCAGGTGTGTCTCTGAGCACCCTGCGCTTTAACATAGGGGACATCCCAAACCCATTTGTCAGTCTTTATAAAATAAGTCCTCCTTCAAAAAGAGAGCTCCTAATCATTCTATTTCTTCTTTCCAAGTCGCGTGTAGAGCTATATAAAGAGAAGATGACCATGACGTGGAACATGACACTTGTCAACATCCAACGCTTGTTAATATTTGACCTTTCTATTTCCCTTGGGAGGTAGGCAGGCAGGAAGTAGTATTCCCCATTTTACAGATGAGAAAAGTGAGGCCCAGAGAGAGCAAAAGCTGGTACTCATACTTCTATTCCTGTACCTTCCAATACAAGTGCTTCCCCACCTTCACCCAATCAATCTCTGATCCAAATAGCCAAATGGGGCGGGGATGATTCCCCAAAGGAGAGAATCCATTAAAGCAGGAAGCAAACACTGACTAATGTGGTGCTAATGAGGACCCTGGGGCTCTTACTACTCTCAAGGATCCTGAGCTGGTGAGAACAGAGTTCAAGGTAGAGTTAGACGACTGGACCTTTGAATTCCATCGAAGTCTGAGCACATCTAGGGCATATCTGGGGCTGGCCTGCATGAAATGGCTCCACCTTCTGAGCGTCTTGGCATAGGGACTAAGACCTCCCCAGGACCGGTGAGTCAGGAAGACACTTTCTAAAGGTATTACATCCTAGTCCTCTCCACCATCCCAAGTCTTAACCTCACTCCTCTTAGGACAGATAAGGATCATGGCCTCCCTCCACCTCCCCAGCTTGTTCCAGATATAGGGGAGACAGTCTCCTTCTTCCTGTTCTTTATTGGCGTTCTTGGGCAGGCTGTACAATGAGAAATAGAAACACACGAGGTATCACCCACACAAAAACATGGATCTGCCTACCTAACACAGGAATGTGCACAGGCACAGATGTACTGGTCTCACATACCTCCCCGATGTGGGAGAGACATGATGCCTGGGCAGCAAAGTGGTTTTGGGGGACACTTATAAAGAGGCCACATGGCACCTCTCAGGCCTAGGGCTTCTATCTCTGAATATGGAGGGGAGGCAAGAGGGTATGTTTTCCTCGGGGTTTGGGTGAAGTTCTGGGAAGGTTGCTGGGGGGTTGAAGGAGTTTCAGTTGTAAGAACGATCTCTGAATACTTTATGGAGAGGCTGAACCAGCACTAACAGCAGCCTCCCCACAGGGACTGGGTGCTGCTCCTGGGAACCAAGGCTGGGCAGCAGAACACTAGAGTCCCTCTTTGGGTCCTCCTGGGATATTGGTGGAAGATGTGGAGGAAGCAGCAGTGTGCACTAAAGACCCACTTCTGCACCAGGAAGCTGGAGAGGCAGCCGGAATAAGACAAGTCATAGACACAGCCCCACTGAAGACACCACTACATGAAAATACGCAAATCAGCATCAAACGCCAATATAACCTGCATTGTCTCTCAATTACAAAACCCACTTTAACAAATGCTTGCCCCATGAAGTTCACAAAGTCTTATAAAGAGACATACCACCATAAAGTGAAGCCCTGACACGTTCTGGAAGTCACATGCCACTTCATACTGAATCACACACTCAAAGCACAGAGTTGCACATAGAACAGAAACACATGGTCAAAACAACTTCATTAGTACAATCAGGGTCCTACACAACCTCACTCAAACATCTGACAAGATCATACAATCTAACAGCCACAAACAATCGCATTCACTGGCTGTCACCAAGCCCAGGGCACACAGCAGCCAGCTGTGGGAGGTGCACACACATATACACACAGACGCACACGAAGAATGACAGGCGCTCACGCACGAAACACCTACTACTCCAGACACCCTCCTAGTCTTGTGTCACACCCGCCCACACCTGCTGCCTCTATCCACTTGCCCACCTACCTGCTCCCCCCAGCCCCTGCCACCACCCCCCTACCATGGGGCCTAGGGCTCTGAACCCCAGCATCCTGGGGCCCAGAACAGCCGGAGGGGGCTTGGAAATGTGGCAGAGTGTGGGTAAGGGGTTGGCCAGGGTCAGAGAGGCTTCAGGGTCTGTGGGGATGGAATCTACCCTCCCTCCCGCGACCCCCGATCCGACTCACCAGTGAGTTGGTCATAGGATCCGTCCAGGTCTCGGGAATCGGACAAACTCTCCTTGCGACCCTGGCCCCGCATGGCCCCCGGCGCCCCCCTCCCGTCCCGTCCCGCCTGGGCCGTGGGAGGGGGCGCCGGGTGGCCACGATAGGGCGCTCACACGGCGCCCCCTGGCGGCGTAGCGCGCTGCCGGGGCTGGGGGCCGGGAGAGTCCGCGCTGGGGCTGAGAGTCTGGGGACCTGGCGGGGGTCTAGGGCCCACCCGGGGGATCCTGGGGTAGGAGCGGGAGAGAAGCTTGGGCACTAGGTGAGGGCAGAGCCGGAGGCAGAGCGGAGCTGAGCGCAGAGCCAGAGTCGAGCCGCCTCTCTCCTCCCGCCCCCTCCCCGCGGCTGTCACCGCTGCCTCCCCCCTTTGGCGCTGCCGGGATTGGCTCCCCCTACCCCCGCCCCCTCCTCTTTGCAGATCGGGGGAGGTACTCGGTGAAAGGGTGAGCTGGAAAGCGCGGGGAGGGAGACTGGCTCTCCAGCAACACTAACCCCTAAACCTGAAGCCGCGGGTCTTGGGGCCGGAGAGCAGCGCCAGAAAGGCCCCACTGTGAGGAAACCCCGCCCCAATTCAAAGGCACTCCTTCCCCTACTGTCAGCCCTGGTCGGGGTCTGTCTCTGAGTCCCCTGTTCGTCAGTCTCCATGTCAGTCACTATTTTGTCTGTTGTTCTCCCTCGCATGTATGGGTCTCTTGGCCGCTGCCAGTGCCCACCCTGCTTGAAAAGTGCTGGGGATGCAGAGGAAAGGTTAATCTGGCCTCTAATAAGGTTTATCTCAAGCCAGTGGACTACAGTTTTCTCTTCTCTCGGAAGGATCCCAACTCTTACCCACGCCAGGGTCTTGGCTCTGGGCCCCGGGCCCCATTCACTCTCAGGGTCCCTTCTTCCCTGATCTAATGACCCCCTGTTGGCCAACTGGGAAGAAAGTGAAACAGATCAGTTTCTCAAGACTTTCTCGTTCTTTTGTTCTTCTTTCTCTTTCCTGCCCTCTCTTTTATCACCTGCTGTCCTAGATTGTTTACCGTAAGATTTGGGGAGCAACTGAGGGTTTGGGGATCCAGGTGAAGATTCAGAGGGGGGAATAAATGCTCTTGTTATGAGCCCCATTCCCTTAGATTAGCCCCTTTTCTGAAGTTAGAGGCTTGCACAGAGCTGGGCTCCCTCTGGCTCCCAGGAATGGCTACTGAATGACTGAGCCTACTTGTCTGATCTTCCCCAGAATACTGCCTGGGATCTTAGCCCAAGAGACTCCACCTACCATGAGGATAGGGGGCAGGGAAGTGTCTGGTGGGTCTGGATAGTATGGTGGCCATGTCCCAGGTAATCCTGTCTGTCCAGTGGCTCCTTTGGAGGAGTAACCCCAACACATTTAACCTCTTTAATTTCCAAGCACTTGATTCAATTAACACAGGAGGAATTACAATGGGAATTCAGGCATGAGAAGGGGAAAAGCAGCTAAAGGGCAGACTGTCTTTGGGAGTAATGCTCTGCTCCCGGCTCTGGGGGGTCCTCCACAGAACTGGCAGACACCGGGGCATGGACAGAGCATGGGCAGCTCCTTTTGGAGTTGAACTCTAGATGAGACTCCTGTTTGGAGTTCTTAGAACAAGGTGTATGTAAATGGGCCAGAGGTGGTTGGGCCTTTATAATGGAGGGCAGGGAGTCCTTTGTTTATTGCCTCATGCCCTAGACCTGCCCTTATTTACTTCATAGGAAAGACTGGCAGGAATCCATAAGCAGCCCAAATGGGCCAGCTGGCCTCTTCAACACCAAGTTTGGAGATAAGGGAGCTCTTTTCTCCCTCCTTCCACTGAGAACACAGGGGAGGCTACACCTCTTTGACCTGAACTGGCTTTCTCTGTGGCCAGGAGACTCAGGAGAGCCTGTAAAAACCGGCAAGGGCCCCTAGCCACATGGGACCGGCATCTGGAAGATTACCTTAACCCTGTCTTTGAGAAATGAGTTCTGAGTAACAGAGATTAAGAAAGAAAAAAAAAGACACTAAAAAGACTGTCCCATACAAATAAATTTTTAATAATTTCGACTTGCCACCAGCTTCCCGCTCCAGTTCCTCTTGGGTTTATCACTGTGGAAAACACTAAATGCCCTAGGCTGAGCTATCCATCTAGTGATCAGAGATGACCAAGTCCCTGATCTTTTAAGAATCTACACATGGCAGTATGTTGGTGGATTCTCTGGTACTAGTGCATATCTTTTCAATGTTGGGAAAGCAAATATCTCAAAGAGATTTGAAGCTTAAGTGGAACAGCAGCTGGGGAGGTCTCAGACCTGCTCACTGCTGGATTCCTATACTTCCAGATTCTTTCTGTGCCACTTGCTTCCTGCCATCCTGAGGGCTTTAGAGAGT
>NW_006494611.1:8088202-8090024 GCF_000325575.1 Pteropus alecto | reverse complement strand
GTCCATTGGAGGCTGTCCATAGAAGGAATCACCGGCCACTTCCCAAATGTCAGGAGACTTGCCTATGGCTCCACCCAGAATAATAGAATAGCCTCTCTATGATGCTCACCTGGCCTCTTTCAGATGGATGGTACTCTGCCCCCAGCAGGTTCTCTCCCTTCCAGCACCAAACCACAGCAGGAACAGATTCCTCCCCAGAGGAAATTCTCAGGCAGGCTGGATGTAAACAACAGCCGGGTGAGGGGGTGGAACATGGGGAGGGAGGAGAGGCTCCCAGAGGGGGTTACTAGGGAGGTGGGGAAGCTGCTGGAAAGGGAACCAGCAAAGTAGGCACCTGAGGGCTCCAGAAAACCTGTCGATGTTTATTTCACACACACACACACGCACACACACCCTAAAGACAGTTTAAACCAGATTGAAAATGAAAAGCTAAAATTTTGACCTTATAGTGCTGATGAGTCAATGGGTTGGAAGGCAGGAGAAACTAATAGGTACTCCTGGTAGCAAGGATCAAAACCAGAAATTGGTGGTCAGACGGTGGAGTAATGAGTGAATTCTAATCTCCAGTCTACCAGAGGAGTCAGATCTGGATTTAGAAAATAGAAAAAAAGTACTCCATTCTTACTCTACCCTAAGCCTGAGCTAAGGGTCCTAATGATGAGGCAGAGTGCCAGCATGGGCAGGGGAAACAAATTTCAAGCCCAGCTCAACCCCAGGTCCAAAGAAAGCAGAACTGGTTCCACTTACATCTGAGAGTTAATCTGTTTTTCAGAAGCCTTGAGAGCCATTGACCCTCAAGGTGTTGGCATCAGCCTAAGGCTTGCTCCAACAGCTCCTGAAAATTAGTCAGTAACCACAATTTATAATCTAAATTGGAAATGTGAGGGGTATCCAGGGAGCCCACCCTGGAAATCCCTACATTCCTGAAGGCTTCTCCCTGTGCCCACCCATCCCTCCCCAAATAAGATTATCCCTGGCTTGCCCCTTCTGGCCCCTGCTGTCCAGTTCCAATGAAGTACGGCCTTTACCGAGAGAACTCTGTATCTGTGTTGTTCTCCAACTTTGGGGACAGCCCCCTCTCCCCTCACTCCCCCTCCATCCCAGAAGCGTCATGGGTAAGGGCAGTCAGTGGCTGCTCAGGTATGCACGGCCTCAGGAGATAGTGGAGAATTCTTTGAGCAGGACTTCCTGGCTGAGTGTGTGGAAGGCCAGGTTTCTCCTGACGTTGGTGCTAATGGATCGAACCTGGGAAAGGGTGGGGGAAAGTAGGAGGGCACAAGCAAAGAGAAAAGAGAGAGTTGGTTACAAACAGTAGAGGGCAGTGCCTGAGGCACAAGGCCAAAAGCTGTGCTAGAAATTTCTCTCTTAAGAAACAAACCCTTAACAGCTATCATTCCTGCAGGCAAATGAGCGAACAGTTCCGAGATAGTGGGAAGAAGAGAGGCTGAGAGACAGAAACTCTAGTGGATATGAGAAGAGCTTCTCCCCCTGAAGGGGCAGAAGCAAGCATAGGCAGGGAAGGAGAGCAGGGCAGGCCTTGGTCCTTGCCTCAGCCATGCAGAACAGCACTGGTCTGCTCAGTGGTCTGATGGAGGAGGAGAAACTGATGCTAGCAGACTCACGCTCTGGAGCTACCTTCTTTTGGATGTGTTTCTAGTCTCCTCATTCTCCCTTTGTATTTATCTACTTTTGCGGGGGTTGGAAAGAACGCTTAGATGCAGCCCTTGTCTGGCATAGAGGGCAAGAGTATGATCCAAGGAGGCCAATGACCAGGATCAGGTCATACAGCTAGTGAGTCCCAGGGTTGAGGCAGGACCCCAGT
>NW_006494611.1:8086850-8088162 GCF_000325575.1 Pteropus alecto | reverse complement strand
AAAGATTCCTCCCCACTCCAGAGGAAAGTCTAGGGCATACCCTTGCTGTGTCCCCCCTGCTCACCTCACACACTTTCTACCCACAGACTAAGAACCTTGCAGGAAGTAGTCCTGTGTCAGCAAGGGAAAAGACCTGTGGGGAAGGGGTCAGAGGGCCAAACTTCCTACTCTGAGTGCGTTCTAGAAGGAATCTAGCAGACTCCTGAGGGAGATTCATTCATGGGAAATAGATGTGAACGTTGTATGAGAGATAAAGGAGAGAGGAGGAGAAAAAGAACATTTATCTGTGCTGGGCCCCAAAGTTCAGGGCACTTTCCTTCAATTTCTGCTTTGCTATGGGAAACCTAATGAAGTTGTCAGGTTGGAAGCAGAGGAAAGGGCAGCATGGCGAACAGCAGGCAGCTCAAGCTCATTAGCTCCAAACCTAACCAGACCCTCTTTGCTCCCCGTGCCAAAGGTACAGATAATAAGAACTAAGTAAGCCAGAGGCCGCTGTCAGAGAGTCTAGAGACAGAGCTCCTCTGACTCTCTCCTCCACAACCCTCTTCATCTCCTAATGACTTACTCTTTTTATTAAGTCTCGGCCCCCGGTAGTTCCCCAACACCAACCTAAAAGACCTGCCAACCACCCCATAAAAAGTATCTTCTTACACTAATGGCTTCCCTTTTCCCAACTAACTCACCCTGGAGCATGTCTCCCTCACCCTGGTATAGTCCAAAATCCCAGGAGTGTAAGGTAGGGGTCGGAGCTGGGCTGTGTTTAGCACAAGACAGATGAGCTTAAATCCAGCGCCTTCATCACAGACTAGGCATGGAGTAGTAAAAGCCGGGCTGATTCAATTTCTGCCCCAGCAGTGGAGAGTCTGAGGACATGGGAAGCAGGTACGAAGGCCTCCGTGTCCTGATCTCAGCCCCCAGCAGAATGCCCACGGAGGGGCAGGACTAAAGGGAAGCTGAGCTTTTCCTGACAGTAGCTCTGAGCACAGGACAGGAGAGGGACCATCAACAGGGATGGAGAGTCCAGTTCTGTGAAGAGATGCTGACTGGGAAATAGAGTAGGAGGCAGAGCAAATGCTCACTGGCTCCAGGTGGCCATGGGTGGGGGTTGCAGAAAGCTGAGTGATTAGAAAGTGGGAACGGAGGTAAGGAGTGAAGACTGGAGAATTAGATGGGGAGGGCACTCAGATCGGGAATGAATTAGAAATTTACGAAGTGACTATATAAGGAAGAGAAAAACAATTACTCTCATTAGTTGCTCTGAGGACAGGATAAGGAGTAATGAGCCAGAGCTGCCACTGACAACACACGTCAA
>NW_006494611.1:8050271-8086833 GCF_000325575.1 Pteropus alecto | reverse complement strand
GGGTTGTTTCCATGGCTGCAGGAGAGAGGTGGGCAAATGCCGCCTCAGGCTTCTCACCCTTCCCAGCCTGGCACCAGTACCCTGGGGAATATCTTCTCTCACTGCCTGGTCCCAGACTGCTTTGGAAGAGAAGTCACACACCCAATCCTAGCAGACTCTTGAAGTCTTATTTCATCAGCCTTTGGCAAACTGTAGTTGTTCCCTAGATGCCCACCTGCATAGTAGAACCCAGTTGCTGGGAAAGGGCTCCCAAGAAATACGGGTAGAGACAGAGGCAGGGCGGACTCACCAGCTCTTTGAAGAAGGCAGCTTCCTTGTGCTGCTCAGAATACCGCTCATACTGGTCCAGGCCATCCTGCAGCTTCAGTGTGAGTGTGTCATAGTTGGCTCGCACTACCTCCAGCACCTGGGAGAGGTCAAGGGCCAGGGAGGATTTAGATCATGCAAACCCTAGATCACTTGGCCCCAATGTGTGCCCCTCCTGCTGCCCTACTGCACTGAATTTAGTCTGGGACAACACCTCCGACAGACAGACTCTGCTCACTATTTATCACACAGAAAAAACACCTGGTCACAGGGAGCAATTAATTCCTCCGGTTTCCGAGACCATTTTCTAATCTCTTCCATTCCTTGCTTTTCCTGACCACTCCAGCCTGGCCGCCAGGACTGTTTACTCTGGGTATGGTAAAAGAGCATGAGAAGTGACAGAATAGTGAGTGTCTTAAGTTCGCCCGTGTCCTCATACCATAAATTTATTCTCAGCCATATCCTGCAGCTTTCTCTGGCCAGGCTGTCATAGTTGCTGAGTAAGACTTTGCCAATGTCTCTTTCCTTTTCCCTTTCTGGGAACCACATTTCTTCAGTCCTGGGATGTTCCTCAGTACCATCTGCCACTTGTTTTCACCTCTCAATGCCAACTCAGTCTTCCCATCTGTTGCCTGGATTGAACTTTTGGGTATCTCAGCCTTGGGGTATTGGGGACACTCTAGATGAAGCTAGAGGTCACTTCATCTTTTGTTCTGATGAGGGGGTCTCTCTTCCCCACCATGCCTCTCTGACTTTTTGTGGTGGGGATCCAGACCTCCATTAGCTCCAGGAACCTTGGATCTTTGTGGTTACAAAAGGAAGGGACTACCATAGCCATTCTTGATGTGACTTCAGTTTATAAGACCATGAATTAAAGGCAAGGACAATTAGGAAGAGAGGCACCACATCACGTTAGAAGAAATGAGCTGGATAGAAAGGAAAGATCAGGAGAGGGAATGACTATTTTCTCTGGTAATCTAGATGACAGCTATTTTGCAACTTGATCTGACCTAGAAAGGAAGTCTATGACATCATGGAGAGCTCCCAGCTCTGTCATGGAGAGCTCCCAGCTCCATAGGGAGCTTTAGAAGAATGAGTGAGTGATGAGGGAGGCTTAGCTTTAACAACAGATAGGGGTGAAGGGAATAAGCTAAAGTCAGGACTGGTCAGAGGGACTGAGGATGGACTCCTAAGGAGTGCAAAACTGTGTCTGTGCTGTTCTTCTCACCAATTCAGTCTTGTGCCAGGGCAGACTTCACTTGGTAGCAAACATACTTCTGAGGAAAGGGTATGGATGGAGAACACAGGGAAAGCTTGTATCCCAGGGTTTGGGTAGAATGGACAGCTAGGGCAAGGGTCTGGCCCAGGCTTCAGGCTTATAACTTAGACACTCAGCTCTTTATGATGACTTTGCCTGGCTAGGTATCTCAGACTCCAGTATAGGCTGGCTCCTTTGCTTCTAATTCAATTTGTCACCTCTGCCAGTAAGAAGGACCAGTACCTAGCAATGGCAGTCACCTACAAAGTAATCTGGTCCTCTCACGCACATGAGCTATGCTTGTGACTGGAATATCTACAGCCAAAGTCTTGGCTCAGAAGTGAACAGCTCAAACCTGGAAAAAAGGCAAAATTCCTCCAGGATGGAACCAGCCCCCAGGAGCCAGGCAGAAGAGAATAATATATGCTTTCTCAAACCATGAACAAGAAGCAGCATCAGCAATCCCTAAAACCCAGTAACTTGGGCTCCACCTTCCCTGAGGGGTGTCAGGTACCAAAACACAAATACCACACTAAAGCCGGTTTCTGAAAAGAAGGTGCAGCATGTCAAGAGATACTGTATCCGGCAAGGCTGCCTCAGTCACCTGGGCTCTCTCTTCTTGCCAGGGCAGAGTAGAAGGTCTACGATCTCACTCAGAAAAGGGATTTTTCCTTTCCCAGTAAAGTTGGCTTTTTCCAGGACAGTTTAGTTTGGTTTCTTACAGGGAGGTGAAAGCAAAGAAGGCGCCTGACCTATCAGCAACTCAGAAGGAAACCAGAGGCCTTGCTGGACCTAATGAGTGATCTCAGCTTTCCTCCTGTCAAGACCTTGGTTCTTTATCCTCTTTTACCCAGGGGAAAGTTGCCCTTCAGTTCACCCAGCCTTTGCCATCTCTTGCTCTCATATTTTCTCTTAAATTCCCAAGAAGACATTCTAAGCTCAGGTCTGGGCTCTAGGCCAATTGGGACTTTGGAGCACTAGGGTATTTTCCTAGTCTGGGACTTCGCTTTCTGTAGATTCAGACTTGAGGAACATGTCCCATTTGAGACTTACACTCATCACCGGCCTGGGATGTGGCAAGGGCAGCACTTAGAGGGCAACCTCCCAGTGCCCTTGCACTTAAAGGCCTTAGGTTTTACCATAATTTGCAGCCTTAGTCTCTGCCTTCCTGACTCCTCCTAGGCTGAGATCCCTCCCTAATACACTGGGTACAAGCTCACCTCCTTTCATCAGCTGTTGGACTTTGGGGCTTCCTAGAACCATGCCCACCACCTCAGCTCAAGATAGCTACAAAGTCAGTGAATCATCTATAAGCCACATGCTCTCTAAAGAGTCCTTCTATCCCCACCTATGACCCTCTGCAGACAGGAACCTGGTTCCTGGCAAGGCCCTGATAGAACAGAACTGGGAGTCCCACTCTTACTATGGGATCTCAGACAAGTCATCTAACCTCTCTGAGCCTCAGCCCTTCTCTCTATAAAATGGAACTTGACTTCATCTTCCTAAAATGATATGGGAATAAAAGTTTTGTGTTCTTGAAAGTAACAAATAATTGATGGAACATTATCATCCCAATGGATACACAGGTACCTGGACAGCTCCTTGGACTCAAGAGTAACTGCCTTCACAGCCCAGGAAGTATCTACCTATTTCAAACTATCTTAAAGAGTCTATGTGCATAAATGATTCTTCAATACAAAGGAGCATCATCTGAATTTAAGTGGAAGAAACAAATGGCCTCAGTTTAGGGAAAAACAGACTGGGAGGAGCAGAGAACCAAAATCCCTTCCCTGAGGTCTCTGGAGGGGAAGGGGCCTGACTAGGCTATGAGGTTAGAGAGACTTGAATTTCAGTCCCATGGACCACTAATGAGCTATGTAAACACATACACATTACTTAGTCTCTTTGAGCCTCGGTTTTCTTATCTGTAAAATGGGGATAACACTATCTACTTCATAAGGCTGATGGGAGGATGAAATGAGATGACTGTCCAATGTCTGGCACCTATGAACAGTCTATAAATGGTTACTAATTTTGTGATGAAAGCTTCTTTCTGGTGACAAGGGGCATTTGGTAGTTCTCATTCCCAGATAGTTTTAACCATTAATAAGCCAGCACCTAGGGCCTTACACATCTTCATTCATATGGCAGATTCTGGTGAGGAGAAAACCTAATTTCTCTATTCAATATGAAAATAGGTTTCCCATAATTACTTCACTATACTGAGAGTAAATGGCAATGTGTCAGTTAGAAGTCAGAGAATGCCCAGTACCCACTGCCAACCTTAACAATTTTGGCAGTGCTAAGGATAAACTGAGCAGAGATACCCACAGAGGTCAGCCTTGCATCATATAGGTTATGAGGCTCTTGGCCACATCAGGATGGGGAAGGAGAGAGATCCCAGTGCACAGTTAGTTCGAAATTGCTGACAAGGTTTCAGACACACATATACCCTCCCCCTAGTACACACAATGCACATTCCTCAAGGACTATTTAGTGACCTGTGCCCATTTTTCTTTTAACAGAGCCTTTGAAATGGGAAATAACTTCTAGCCTGAAGATATCAGCAAAGAATAGTCAAGTTGGAAAAGTTTCTGACAATGGCTATACAATCTTGATGTCTGATGGCTTTGCTGTTTAGTCTGTTTAGTCTCAAATCTCCGTTGGACTGAATTCTCAGTAGAATGAGAACTGGAGGACAACTAAGTAATAGGATGTGACCTGTCAGCAAGCTTGTGTTCATTACCTTCTCAGTTTGAACTGACATCTATAGTATAACCTATTAGGGGAGAGTATTTAAGGTTGCCACCAGCCCACTCCCAGCCTAGACAACATGTATGGCCTTCTCTGCCAAGGTGCCAAATGAGAAGAAACCACAAGATACCAATAGAGACTTACCGAAACTTCTTATAGAATAGGAAATATTACTAGTTATAAGGCTTTGACCTCTCTGAGCTTTAGTTTCTTTATCTGTAAAAGAGTCATCATATTTTCTTATAATATTATGAAGATTAGAGATAATATATGAAATAAACATAAAAATATAAATGATAGCATCTAACAAATAGAAGGTGCCAAATGAATGAAGGCGATTGAGAAGGAAACAAAGAAGAAAAATGGAAAGTATTTGATGTATTCAAATAAGATGAATCAGGTAGTTAAATGGTGGCCAGAAGGGTCCTGAGTTATCACTAATATTTAAGGAGGGTGATATGGAAGGCAACCATACCTCTTTTTGCCAGAGTGTGAGCACAGGGGTAGAACCACAGAAATAATAGTTTTACAAGGAACCTTGGAAATCTCCTACCTAATTCATGGCCTTCGTCTTACAGATGAAGAAACAGATGTCCAGAAAGATTATAAACTGCCCAAAGACACAAAGCTGGGATTGGAAAACAATTTTCTCACTCCTAATCCAGTGCTCTTCCTATACTGGCAGACTAGTTTAACTTGGGGCATGTTCCTGAGTTTAGGAGCTAAACTTGATCTCTCAGAGAACAAACATTCAAATAATTCCAATCCACTCCTAAGCAGTGGGAAGCATGATCTGCAGAGCACGAGTGAAGGCTGGTTTGGTATTTGAGCGTTAATGACTTCGAGGTCCTTGAGGCTCCAGGACTTGTCAATTTCCAAAAAAAAAGCAGCAGCTAAGCCCTTTTGTAGTTGGTATAAACCACCAACAAAATTTTATAGACCACTCCAAGCTCATCAGCAAAATCTAGTTTTGGTTTCTATTTTAATTAATTAATACCCATTTAGAAGTTTGAAATTCAAAGGTCTTTAACCAACTGGGCTTTTTTGGCCACAGCTATCAAGTGATCTCCCGGGTAGGGTGAGTGTTAAAAGGATTCAATGAATCTCTTCTGCAATGAATGCTCATACCTTAAGACCATCTTTCCATTCTCCAAAAGAGACTAGAATAACCACTCTGTTCTCACTTCCATGCTATTCTGTTTTAACCCAGCCAAATTCCTAATCATAGAAAAATCAATCTCTGGATAATTTGAAATAGAGTAGTTTCAAGGTGGAAAGAAGATGAAGGCTTTTTAGAGGATTTTTCATAATAATCTCTATCTATCTCATTAGATTTTGGCCATTTGCTCTATTTCAGATATTTATTCACTAGAGAGTATGATTTTTTTTGGCCTCATTTCTTCCAAAAAGCAAAAAAGGACAGCTTGAGAGATCAGGTTCTAAAATCACAAACAAGAGCATTACCAGGCATAAGTCTGGACACTGCCTTTGCTTCTCTCTCTTATTGGTTACAGGGAGCTGACTGGGTACTGCTTATTCTGAAAGGTGATGATGGAGAAATAATGAAAGAATTTGTTCCATGGCAAGTTGTTGGGAAATGAAGTTCATCTCTCACTCCTGGTGCTCACAGAACCAACGAGGTCTGAATAATCAGGTTTGCTCTTCATGCTACTATTCTAAACTGTTCATTGCTCTAGCACAATGTCCTATCTCTAAAAGAAATAGTGCTGAGCACAGATCAGGCAGGGCTTCAATAATGGTCAGTGGTAAATGGGTCTGTGAGAGAGGACAGGTAGGCCCAAGTAGCTGCAGGCAATTTTTATATTAATTAAAAACCGAGGTCTTCCTCTCATCATCCTTGGAGGAACACGTAAGTCAAATATACCATTTCTCAACCAGGAAGACTGTTTCCTTCTTCCACCCAGTAAACTTCCTCAAATTCAAATGAAGATACCTTTTACTATAAAAATGAAAATGACCTACTCAGGGCATGCCTATCTCCCTTCTCTAAATTTCTTATAGGGCTGAAATACTCTATAATTTTGGCAAGAGACTGAAGAGAAACCACCAGAGGGTCTGATCTTTCATTTTCTCTGAAGGGACCTAATTAATCTAGCATCCCATTTTTCCTCTACTTTCTCCAAACCAGACTTTCCCCAGAACTGGTTATTTGTCTCCCAATGAGGAACAACTTTTTTTTCTCCCAGAAGTAATAAAGGTCTGTCACTAATCTTGCAATTTCTCCAGTCTAAGGACAGCCCTCAGTGGCATTCTCACAACTAAGTTAAGTGGTGGTTGGGTGTTGGACACCTTTGATGGGGGAATTCTGGTGATAGAGAAGCTAATTTCCTCCATAATTTGTATTTATTCTTCCAAATTCGAGACTAGTTAAAGCTAAATAAGAAGCACTGCAAAATGTTTTCCAAGTAAAGACCTTGGAAAACCTCACTACTGAGTCTAGCTGTGCCTGGGCCCTGAAAAAGTATTTCAACCAATATCCAGGAATTTTTAAGTTAACACAGTTAAGAGTATGGCTCTAGAGTCAGCCTGCCTGAACTCATATCCTAGCTCCACCACTTACTAGCAGGGTGGAAATGGGTGAGCCTTACTTTCCTCATCTGTAAAATAATAATAATAATAATGTTCATTCATCATATAGAGCTGGTTGTGAGAATTACTTTCCTCATTTGTAAAATGGGGATAATAATAATGTTCATTCATCATATAAGGCTGGTTGTGAGGATTACATAGGCAATGAATATAAAGTGCCAAGCATACTGCTTGACACACAGAAAGTGCTTAATAACTGTAGCTGTTATTATTATCTCTTTCATTTTAATGTGACTCCATGAATAATTGCTTTTTAGGACCCTAAATTCCAACCCCTGCCATAAATGAGCAGATGCTCCCCTCCCTGATTTTCTGGTAGAGACCTGTCCTCTACAGGAGTACCAATGAGGGATTTCCTGTGGAAGGAAGAACACACTGCTTTAAGGTTTGTGTGTTAGCATGCGTACACCGACAGAGTGGCAGGCCCTCTCCTGGAGAAACACACATGCTCCTACAATTGAGTTCCTCACTGAAATTGTGTCACAGCTGATTTTCAGCACTCTGAAGAAAGAGACCCAGTGTTACATTATAGATTTTCCACAACACCTAAGAGTCCTAAGAAACTTCAACATGTTTGTGGACTAATTTAGTAACACGCAGGCCCAACCAAGAAGGAAAGGAATTTCTCATCAAGGTCACATAATAAGATTAGAATTAGGCCACTACAGTACACCCAGCACTGTTCTCAGCACTCTGATAGGCTTCTAAAGTCCTCAGAGCCAAGTTCCGCCTTGAGAGACCCAAAAAGCAAAATGGAGAATCAAGATAAACCACCGTGGAAAGGCACACCCACAGATGTAAGCACATAATAGGGCTGAGCCAGTAGCATTAAGTGTGGTTTGGAGTCAGCTGCAAAACTGACCAGTGAATGGGCAGGCTGGTTGAAATTGTGTCATGCCTTTTAATACAGGTATAATTAAGAACCCAAGGTCTCTTCTGTCTACCACCTCCTTCATTTTACTGTGTCAGCTAATTCTGAGCACAGAATTCTCCACAAGTGAACAGTGCCCTGAGATAGCAGCTGTAAGGAGGGCTATCAGCTCTAATAGGCTTGTGACTCTGACACTGAGAGCTTAGGTTCCTTCTGGGCCTATCACCTCAAGGGCAGATTCTTCAAGCTAGCTCTGATGCAGGGGGGGAAAAAAAAAAGTCTGGCACAAAAGATGAGCAAAAGGATGAAAGGCTGGGAAAGAACGTCACTTTATTGCCAAAACACACAATCTATAGTTTCAATTTCTTATAAGTCAGGTTTGATCCACTCTGAAATGCCCTTGTGAGGTGTGTTCAATTTAGCAACGATTTTCAACTACACAAATTAAGCTTAACTGTGCACTGTACTTACAACTGTCTAAAACCATCTAAACAGACACATATGGTGATCTTTGAATAGCCAGGTTCAAAGTCTTGCTAAGCTAATTTTAGCATTTGTTTTTATACAGTAACCAAAAGACTGGCATCTCAAAAGACAAGGAGAAGAAACAATTAGATTCATGAGCTCCATGGCTAACTAGTATCCAGAGAAGACTGTCGGCTTTCTTCAGATGCTATCCGCTTAACCTTCTTTTATACAGTACAAAGTTTAGTCATGTCCAGATGAACAAGGCCTAAAAGAGGCATAATGACCAAGCAGACAACTAAAAGGATAAAATATCAGCTACCTAAGAGCTTCATGTTTCAATTCTCCTTGCTGTTTTGAAAGATTTGAGAGTTGAGCCTTTGTAAACAACCAATGTAAGGCTGGAAACTGGGCTCAAGAAAAAAGGGAAAAGTGGGGAAAGAGAGAGATAACTTTTAGTGGATTATCTTAAAAAGGGTATTAAAATGTTCCTATATATACTGTTTTCAATATCAATTTAAGACTCTCCCCTCTAGTATTGAAAAAAGAGGAAGGAAGAAAGAGAATGAAGTAAAATGGGACAATATATATGAATAATCAAAGCAAGGGAAGGTTCTCTGAAAAGTGTGTGAAACTCAAAAAATTCAACTGGGTAACTCTGTGTATATCCTAATATTTTAAAACAGTTCAGGACTTCCACGTCATGATGGAGTAACCGAGAACTGGGAAAGAAAGAACTCTTTTCTGACACTAGACAACAGGCAGCACAGGACAGGAATCCTGAGAAAGAAAACACGGGTAAGCATGAAAGTCTTGCTGGGATAAGGTAACACACTGGAGTTTGGGGAGGCAGAGGTGGCTGGAACTTGTGAGGCAGCTTACCAGAGAGGAGGATATTAAGCAAAGAAAAGAGCTTCAGAAGTTTCAACTGTTCTCACTGAATCTGTTGCTGATCATAAAGATTACAGGTGTAGGGTAAAACTCAACCAGGTCAGGCAAAAAAATGCCTGAGGATTTGTAAGCTGAACAATTCTCAGAGCTCACACAGGACTGGGCGGTGTCTGAGTTTTGAGCAATCAGAATGAAAAGTACCTGTTAAATTCCTACAATCGTTAAAAGAGACCCCAGAACAGTTACACTTTAGTAATGGAACTAAACTAGCCCTAGAGTAAAATCTCTCCTAAACCTACTCATATATTAAAAAGAAGTTTCATGGATGAAGGTGGTTTAAAAGATACAAACTTCTGGTTGTAAGATAAATAAGTACCGGGGATATAATAAACAACATGATGACTATAGTTAGCACTGCTGTATGATCCATATGAAAGTTGTTAAGAAAGTAAGTCCTAAGAATGCCCATCACAAGGGAAAAAAAATATTTTTTTATATCTATATGAGATAATGCATGTGAACTAATCTCACCGTGGTAATTATTTCACAACATATGTAAGTCAAGTCATTATGCTATACACCTTAAATATGCAGTGCTGTATGTCAATAAAACTGGGAGAAAAAAAGGTCACCAAGCCAAAAAACAGACATTTCAAAAGGATCATGCTGCTCCATTAATAATTTACCTGTCTTCCTGAATAAAGTCCAACACTATTTAAGAAAGAAAGACAAAAAAATCTAGCACTCGACCACATAACATTCACAATGGCCAGTATCCAATAAGAAAAAATTACCAGTTATGTCAAGAAGCAGAAAAATGTGACTCATAATCAAGAGAAACATCAGTCAATAGAAATAGATCCAGAAATGAGATGATGGAATTAGAACAAGAACATTTAAAGAGCTATTATAAATGTTCAAGTATTTAAAGACAACCATGAAAAAACAAGGAGCAAAATGGAAGATATAACACACCTGATAATCAAATTGCTGAAAATCAGCAATAAAGCTGTCAGAAGGGGAAAATAATCACATTACATCCAGAGGAATAAAGATAAGTATTCGCACTTCTTGTCAGAAACTGTGCAAGCCAGAAAGCAATGGAATGATATCTGCCAAAAGACAAAAATACTGTTAACCTAGAATTCTATATCCAGCAAAATCATCCTTCAGAAATGAGGGTGGAATAAAGACCTTTTCAAACAAACAGTTTGAGAGAGTGTATTGCCAACACTACAACAGATGTTAAAAGAAGTTCTGGCAGAAGGAAAACTATGTTATCTGGTTCTGTAAACAGGAATAAAGAACGCCAGAAATGATAAATACACTTTTATGTAAATTTAAAACCGAGGAAAAAAAGATAATTGACTCTTTCAAGCAAAAACTAATAACAATGTAATGTTATTGAAGAAAAATGTATGACAACACAGTACAAAGGAGAGGAGAGGGGCAAATGGAAATACACTGTTGCAGGGTTATTACATGTTACATGAAGTCATACAACATTATTATTATTATTATTTTTTAAGCAGGAAAGTGCAAGTTTACTAAAGTGAAAGTACACACTTAAAGAGAAAAGTGCGGGCAGCTCGGAGTCTGTCATATGACATTATTTTGAAGGTACACTGTGATAAGTTAAAAATGTATATTGTAAGCCCTAGAGCAAAGACTAAAAACAAACAAAAAAAGAATAGGTATAGCTAAAAAGTAAACAGTGGACATAAAATGCAGTACTAAACAAAACTCAGTCCAAGAGAAGGCAAAAAAAGAAAAAAAAATGAATGAAGAACTGATGAGAGAAAACAAAAGCAAGATGGTAGATTTTAACTCAGCCGTATTGATGAATTAAATGTAACACTTCAACTAAAAGGCAGAGATTGTTAGACTGGATATAAAATCAAGACCCAATTATGGATGTCTGAAAGAAATCCACCTAAAATATAAAGACACAGACAGGCTGAAAGTATGAAGAAATAAAAAGATGCTATATAAACACTAATTGAAATAAAGCAGAATTGCTATATTAAAATCTGACAAAGGAGACTTCAAAACAAGGAATATTATCAGGACTAAAGAGTAAAATTTCATAATGTTAAAGGGGTCAGTTCATTAAGACAATTCTCTATATATGTACACCTAATAAAAGAACTTCAAAATTCTGAATGAAGCAAAATTGACAGAACTAAAAGAATAAAGAAGTCTATGATTACTAGTCTACTAATTGCAGGTTTCAATACTTCTCTCAGTAATTGATAGAACGAGTAGACAGAAAATATAAAAAGATAGAAGATTTAAACATTACCAACTAACTTGACCTAAGACATATACAGAAATTTCTACTTAACAATTGCAGAGTACATATTCTTTTAAAATGTACATAGAACATTCAACAAGACAGACCATAGGCTGGACCATAAAACAAATCTCAATAAATTTAAAAGGACCAAAATCACATGGAATATATTTTCTGTCTATCAGATAATTAAATAAGAAATTAATAGCAATCTCTAAATAACAAAATAACACACTTCTAAATATCACAAAAGAAATGAGAAAACATTTTGAAATGAATGAAAATGAAAACAGAGCATACCAAAATTTGTGGGATGTTGTTATTAACATGGGAAATTTATAGCACTACATTTTATATTAGAAAATAAGAATTAAAATCAGTGAACTAAGTTTCCACTTAAGAAATCAGAAAAAGAACAAATTAAATTCAAAGCAAACAGAAGGAAATAACAAAGGTAATCATATAAATCAATAAAATAAAAAACAAGAAAAAAAAAGAAAATCAGTGAGTATATAGGTGGTGGTTATATTGGCATTCACTGTACAATTTTTTCAACTTTATGATTAAAATTTTTCACAATAAAAATTATGTTGGGTAAAAATTCTTCCCACAAAGAAAATTCTAGGTCTAGTTGCCTTTGCTAGTAAATTCTATTAATTATAAGCAAAAACTAATACCAAGCCTACACAAACTCTTTTTAAAAATAAGGGAATACTCACCAACTCATTTGATAGAGCAGCATTATTCTAATACCAAAACCAAAGGCATCACAAGAAACTATGAACTAATATTCCTCATAAACAGTGACACAAAAATAATCAACACAGTATTAGAAACTCAAATTTTGTAATATACAAACTAAATACTATATCATGATCAAGAAGGTTTTATCCCAGGAATGTAAAGTTGGAGTAATATTTAAAAATCCAGTCACTATACTAACAGAATAAAAGAAAAAAATCCATATGATCTCAACATATGCAGAAAAAACACTGACAAAATTAAACACAATTCATAATAAAAACTCTCAACAAACTTAGAATAAAAGGAAACTCCCTCAACCTAATAAAGGGAATCTATGAAAACTTATAGCTAACACATTACTTAACGATGAAAGACCAAATGCTTTCCCCTGAAGATCTGTCTACTCTTACCACTTCACTATTGTACTGGCAGCCCCAGCCAGTGTTATAAAGAAATAAAAAAACAAAGGCATACAGATTTTAAAGAAAACAGTAAAACTAAATTTATTTATACACAATATGATTGTGAGGACAAAAAATTCCAAAGATTAAAAAAAGAACAAATAAATGAGTTTACGTTTATCGAAGTTACAGGTGAAAAGGTTAATTTAAAAATATATTTCTAAAAAAATAAAATAAAATATATTTCTATATGCTAGCAAAAAAACAATTGGAAATCAATTTAAAAATACCATTTATATAACATAAAAATGAAATATTTAGGGACAGACTGAACAAAATAGGTCCAAAACAGTATGCTAAAAACTATGAAACATTAATGAGAAAAATTAAAAGATCTAAATTAATGGATATTAATGAATATTATGTTCATGGATTTGAAATAATATTATTAGTGTAAATTCTCCTCCAAGTTGACCTATAAAGTTAATCCAATTCCAATCAAAATATTAGCAGGCTTTTTTTGTGGTGCTGATGCTAGTGGTAGTGGTGGTGGTGGTTACATAAATATATTTTATTGTATTCTAACTATACCTCAATAAAGTTAAATAAAAAATAAGTCCAGTAAATCATGACTAGTCAAACAAAAATGTATGGCCATGGTGATAAGCTTATGTTTTTGGTCTTATTCCATTTTTGGTTGGAGCATGAATGATTCACACTCAATAAATGACTGGATAAAGAAGTTATAGTACATATATACAATAGAATATCACTCAGCCATAATGAAATCCTACCATTTGCAAGGATGTGAATGGACCTAGAGGGTATTATGCTGAGTGAAATAAGTCAGACAGAGAGATAAATACCATATGATTTCACTTATCTGTGGAATCTAAGGAACAAAAAGAACAAATTAAATGAAAACAGACACAGATACAGAGGATAATCTGGTGATTGCTAGAGAGGAGGGTGTTGGGAAGCTGGGTGAAAAGTGTGAAGGGATGAAGAAGTACAAATTAGTAGTTACAAAACAGTCACAGGGATGTAGAATACAGCATAGGAAATATAGTCAACAGTATTGTAACGGCTGTGTGTAGAGCCAGATGGGTGCTAGAGTAATCGGGGGGAATCACTTCATAAACTATATAAATGTCTAACCAATGTATACTTGAAACAAATATAAAATTAAACACACACACACACACACACACACACACACACACACACAATGATGCAGACCAATATATCAGTAACTCTAAGCTAGGAGTTCTTAGTATTTTGACAATGCCAAGGATTCCTTGCATTTTCTCCCCTCTATTCCTCCACTTTTGGCCTTCCTCCTTGACAAATTAAATAAACCCGAGGTAGAAATCAACAGTATTTGGAATCATTTTCAGCTGGGCACTAGCCATGTGAGGTTTTTTAGAGTGATGTACTTCCTTAGACTTGCTTACAAACTCAATCATTTGCCAAGTTCAGGGATTTACAGAATCTGCCCTGTCCAAGGACATCTAATCAAGGTTCTGCTTTTACTTTTTTTTTTTTTTTTTTTATATGAAACTAAGGCAGGAAAAAAAGATATGAGATGATCATGGCTCTTACTCTTTATTTGGAAACTCACTCCAAATAAAGGTCATTATCAAACCTTTAATGGATTTCTAATGTGGCAGTATTTCACTAGGGTACAAGGAGAACAGAGAGGTTTATCCATCCTCCTTAGGCTTATAAAGGGTTAGGTGAGACTACTGCAAGCATGCCAAAGACATTACTGAGTGAGGTCTACGAGAGAGCACTTAGGCAAAGGTCTAAGCAAGAAAGCAGTGATCCTGATTCTTATACTATGAAGTCCTCAAGGGCAGATATAATTTTTGCATTTTTATTGCCCCTGGCTTGGCACATAACATATACTTCTGTACTTTTGCATAGAAAAATAATCTGGGGGAATCTGAAGCTTAGAGCACCCATTCCTTGTCTTATGGCACTAACCAAGGACACCCAGAGCAGAGAATTCTTAGACTAAAGCAGGCTCTGAGCATTTCCTTGGGAGGCAAAACTTGGTTCTTTTTCAGAACACTTCAGCTCAAAGTGGCTGAAAAAAAGAAAACAAGCCAAAAGCACAGGGACTAGAACAAATAGCAACTTGATAATAAAATCACAGAACCCATTGAATGAGCATCCCTCCCTCCACTGGGTGCCTACAGTGACTTTCTATCCAAAGAGATAACCTGAATATCTCTTCAGGGCATAATTATCCAATATAACTGTTTGGAAACAAGGATCCAAAAGGTGGACACAAATCTCTTAGGCTAAAAAAAGATGATACCTTTTAAAAAGTAACTATTTCCTCTATACAGCCACCTTGCATACAATATGCTTAATTTTTTTCCCTTGCTATTTTCATTTCATAATTTAAGGACCAAGCTCAATTTCAGAACCAATTTAAGCTGATCAGTTCTCCCAGTCCATCCATGTCTTTTAAGCCTGCTACTAAAGGGCTCTCTACTGCCCTGAGATTTATTGATCTGATAGACTGGCTCTGCCCTTCAGCAAGGTGGACTAGATAATGAACCTCACAGTGGGTGATTAGTGAGAGGCCATCATCAGTCGGTTAAAGGGGTGGTGACAGTGACTTTCTTTAATTTCCCTAGGCAGCTGCCCCACCTCCCTGACTTTATTTGGTTGAAGCTCTCGACACCCCTTGTGAAGATTTTCTTTGCACTAATTACAGATCCAACATGCCCAGGTCTTTACCCTGCACAAGCAAGGCATGCAATCACACTGAGACAGCCAAGGTAATGGGACAGGGGAAACATGATACACAAATATCACAGCAGGCCTTCTTCTCTATAGCTTACTGCAGGTGGAACACTCCACCCAGCTCAAACCAAGATGCAGATGTCTCTGTTCTGCCCACCTGAGGTTTCTTTCCTCAGCAACGTATCGCATCTCAGGGAGGGAGACAGAAAACATCATCTCTGCTCCTAATTCACTAGTAATTTGACATGGGTTCTCTGCCTCTCTGCCAAGCCTCACTTAGTATCCCTCCCTAATAGAGAGAAATCCCATTTGTGGGCTACCCACAGTTTCCCTTCCAACTGTCTGGGTCATTTTTAAGACTTCAACTTTCTTTGAGCAGGATCACTGTGAAAGACCAAAGTGCTGTTATGGTACTCAGCAAAAATATTTCCAACTAACACAGCTTATAACACATAAAAGTTTGCATAGCAACACTTCTGGCTTCTGATATTATCACATGAGCAAACTATGTTTTTCTGAGCATACCTTACAGAGCTTTAAGTTACCTACTGGGGAAGAGTTTTCAGTGGAAATAAAACAAAAGTTTCCAAAGATCCTTGTGGAAGGAAGGAGGCAAAAATCAAACTGAAGAAGGAAATCCTACCTGTACATTCTCATCTAATAACTGGGATAGAGGATCCTTCTAAGGTTAAACCAAGAAGCAAGGCTGTTGTCTTCTGTAACCTCTTGAAAAGCTGACAACTGAAATTCCTATAGGCTCCAACACTAATTTTCCTATGCACTGCCAATGATGTTTCAGTGGCAAGGAAGCCCGATTAAGACCAGAAAATTATGTGATGGGCATTTCAAAATGCATACTTAATTGGAGAAAATGCTGACAGTGGCAGAGATGAATAATAAGCTGGGCTCTTCACTAGTGACCTCTACATTCATTTGGCTCGGCTGTAGGACATTAACTTTGAGTGTTTTCATTTTGCTCTTTGGGGGGAAACAAAATGGAACTACTACTTTAAAAACAATTAAAATTCAGTGTGTTACCTTTTAGATTTTGGCCCGCATAACTAATATTATTTATTAAAAGAAATAGATAAATGAGAAATTTTTTTTTTTTAATCAGCGTGTTTCTTTGGTGTGTGGAAAAGCTTTATTTCTCATAGTGACCTTCCTGACATGCTTAGACTGAATAGACTTTTCCCTCATTTATAAAGTTATCATACTGTACCAGGAGCCTATACAAAGGCATTTCTGCCTAACTGGCAGGCAAACTCTACGGGCCCCTGTTCAGTACTTTCTTTCCTCAATTGAATGGGCCCTTACTAAACCAGGATCTTTCCCCACCCCCTAGGAATGAAATCTGTTATCTTTACTTTTCCTATTTCTCCATCCACCTTCCTATCCCTGGCTGGCCCCTTCCTTCAGAAGACCTGACAAACTCAGGTTGTCAAACATACCTGAGCCTGATGAAATGGAAAAAGTTCAGAATTTGGTCTCAGATCTAAGTTCACATTATGGCTTTACCACTACCAGCTGTATGACTCTAGACAAACAGTCTCTTTAGCATCTTTATCTATAAAATGAGGATAACTGTATCTGCCTCAAATAGTTAATGTAAGAAGTAAATCAGTAACCTATGAAAAAGTGCCTAGCTCAATAACTACTAGTTGTTCCTTTCTTTTTATTTATTTGTGTCCTTTTTAAATCCAAGATACTTTCTCCCTTATCTCTGGTAGTGCAGCTTACCTCCCGGTCCAAGTAAGAGAATGGCCACCCTAGCAGCACATAACAGCTAACCCTCTTATGTGGACCTTCTCAAGATGCCCTATATAACATAAAGTTGATTTCTGAGGTTAAGTAGCTTGTAGGAAGATAAAAATCCCTCTGCCTCTGACTGTGTCTTTCTTTCAGTAGTGAACCCAGTGAACAAACAACTCACATCAAACTTTTTTTTTTCTGCCAAACAGGTCAACTGAAATGCCAGAATCTAAACAAAGGCAACAAGGAAGGCAGGGTCAGACAGCCAACGCTTGTGTCACATGCTCATACTTACTAAGAGTTCCCACAGCAACCATCACTCAGGGTTACAGAGAGGCAGTGCAAAACTACAGGCTGTTGTAGAAAAACACGATGCCAAGTACAGGAAACTGAGTTATGGCTACTGTGGGAGTTTGAAATCTCAGCTCTCCAGCATATGTCTCTGCCAGGGCTGCCTTGCATGGTGGTTAAGGGCCTGTTCTAAGATGAGAAAATATCACAGGGGCTCTCACAGTGGGCCGCTCAAAGGCCTCAATTGCCTGGGGGAGAACTTTATATAGGTGGCTCCCATGGGGAAGTGACCCACACTCACTTGCTCAGAAAGTCCTGCCTCATAGCTTCATAGCCCTCTTCTCCCAGTCTTCCTCAACCACTAATAGTGTGCTGGATGGAGCTGGCTCATGGTGCTTGGACTGTGAAAGCTGAGTGTTCAATTTACAAGCATTGTTAAGCCACTTAGCTTCACATTAGTAGCCACGGTGGGAGCATTCACACCCAACACTACAAACCAGCCCCCTTCCCACCACTCACCCCGGCTACCAGTTGTTAAACATTTACTAGCACACCAAGGGCCAAAAACTCTAAAGCTGAAATATCAGGCTCTATTTTCCTCATAAGCCTTGAAACTCTTAGCACATTTCCCCAAGATCTTTCTGGGCTTTCTCTCAGGTGTTCTCAAGTAATGGGTGCCACCGTGGGTCCCTAACCATGTTTGCCCCCCAGACTAGGGCTCTCCTCTCATTAGTATCTCACTCCTCTCTGGAAGATAAAGCTAGGTTTCATTCGGATTTCTGAACACCTAGCAGTTATTTGTAGTGGCTCTTATTTTAGGATCAAGAAGAAATCAAAAAGATTTAGAAATATTACTAACAGACAGAAATAAACACTTAGCTTCCAATGCAACCTTCACTCATTCAGATGTAAGGCATTTTTTTGTTTCCATAATTTACTTTAACCTACTCCCACAAGTAAATGATACTCTGCTTTGTCATAGTACTTTTGAAGATACCTCTTATAATATACAACATTATACAGGCCTCGTCTGAGTCCAAAATCCAAAGCCCGAGTGAGAGTAACGACTTAAAGAAATAATGAAAAGTTAAACTCCATAAAATTACTAATGCAGAAAATTTAGGAATCTGGGTACACTTTCCTATGGCCCTATGACATATGGGGATGCTAGCAGACCATCTTTCTGATCTTCCAGAAAATTCCTAAGTTTGTATGTAGAGAAATTTTTAGAAAGCTCCTGGGCCACTTGGTTGAAAGGAACACCAGCTTGAAGACAGATTTGCCCACTCTTAGAAACAGAAAGTAGAATGGTGGTTGCCAGAAGGCAGGGTACAGTGGTGGGGGTTGTTTCATGGATAGAGTTTCATTTTGCAAGAAGAAAAAGTTCCAGACATAAACTGCACAATAATGTGTTTATATTAACACTACTGTACTGCACACTTAAAAATGGTTAAGATGGCAAAAAAAATTTTTTTTACCAAAATTAAAAAGAAAAAAATAGATTTGTCCATTAGGTATCATCACATGCCTAGCATTGAGGCTGGCTCATACAAGGCCCTTAATGAATGCTTGTGAATTGAATCAAAGGCAGTGCAATTAGGACAAGGACGAAAGTCAGTGCATTGAGGATTATGAAAGCTATGAGAATTTCAATGACTGAATTGTATTTTTAAGTCATTCAGCCTCTGGGTACTCTGTGACCTGAGGACAAGACTTACAGAAACTCTGAGACGACTCTTCATTCCTTCTGTCCTTTTCAGGTCCCAACTTTGAGTACCTTTTACAATCTATGCCTTTCCTTTAATCCAATCCTTCTCCCTCCTCTTTCAAGGCCCTACTCAAATCTTCTCTCCTCTCCTGACCACCACAACCTGCAGAAATCTTTCTCTAACAGGAACTCACAGATCATACTGCTAGGATTGGTAGGCTATTGATAAGTTACGTTAAGCCATCTCCTGCATTTATTCCATCCTTTAAGAACAAAGGCCCCTTATATGTCTGTATCCCTCAAATGTTTAGCACAATTTAAAGCACAGAGTAGGCATACATGCTGAAATACTGATAGCTGAATGAAGGCTGAAGAAAGCAAGAGTGGGCCAATCATTTACTTGCTTTCCAATGGGATATTTCAAAGGCACAAAACTGGTCATGAATGTGACTGAAAGCTTAAGGAATCAGATGCTCAGAGAAAGTTTTGACTTGAATCCGAAATTAGTACTAGGTACTCTAGATAATCAGAACTCTAGAGAATCTTCTCTGAAGTCCTACTATGAAGCCCTCTCTTGCCTATAAGGAAATTAGAGCTGAATAAATCAATATGTCATAGTATTTGTAAACCAAACAAATAGTGAATATCCTAAAAGGAGTTGAAGATCTTTAATGGGCATTTTCAAAGGTCTAAGGGCTCTGGGGGCAAGGAAAGTATGAGGTATTATTCAAGGAAGCTAAGTCAATGACTCTTACAAAAAAATGGGTGTAGGAGTGTCAAAGACTGGTTGAGAATTTTAAGAAAGATAGACCCTCTTTAAGGGGAAAAAAAGGACATATATATAGTTTTACACACAATTTCAGAGTGTGCAATAATTCTCTAAAGCCTATCTTTGGACCTTAGGTTAAGAACCTGTGAGCTAAGTATTATTCCAAGAGATTTCATGACAGACCTCTTGAGCATGGACCCATTCTAATTTGAAAAGCAGGAATAAAGGAGAGGGAGTATATAAGAGTTTAGGGTAGGACAAGATAGGGAGGAGACCTCCCTGAAGAGCTCTTCTATTTCAACATACTTCTCTAAAGAACAGATTACTTCATCAGGATGGGATGTCCTCAAAGTATCTAAACCCAAGACAGCCTGGAGTCAAGAGTTTCTCTTAAATTCCAATTACAAAAGGGTCCTTGGAATTTATTTATGAAACATAGGTTGTTTGATGCAGCTATCCTCCTGGAAGAATGAAAATCAGTTTGCAGGCCACCAGTCAGGGGGTAGAGGGAGCATATCAAATGATTCTATTAGTTAGGGACAGATGCTTACCACCAAGCCATACTGGGGAGAGAAAGGAAATAAATCTCAGCTGAGGGTGGGCAAGGGGCCTGAAGGGCAATTTTACAAGATGTACTAGAGACAAACAAACTCAGCAGGGGATAAATGGAGTAGTTTCACAGTTTTTGGAAAAGCGAGATGTACCTTTTCCATGATCTTTATTCATAAAGATATGTGAGATAAAAAGAGAGGTCAAATGCCCTGCCCAAACATCATACCCAAAAATTAATTAAAAATGATCAAAGACCTAAATGTAAGAACTAAGACTGTAAAACTCTTAGAAGAAAACATGCAGGAAAAGCTTCATGACATTGGATTTGTCAATGATTTCTTAGATATGACACCAAAAGTACAGAAACAAAGGAATAAGTACACAAGTAGGACTTTATCAAAATTAAAAACTTGTGCACCAAGGGACACTGTCAACACAGTAAAATGGCAACCCACAGAATGAGAGAAGGTATTTGCAATTACATTATTTGATGAGGAATTAATATCCAGAATAAATAAAGAACTCCTAAAACTCAACAGCAACCAAAAAAAAAACAAACAACCCAATTAAAAATGGGCAAAGGGCTTCAATAGATATTTCTCCAAAGAAGATAGACAAATGATCAATAATCACATAAAAAGATAGTCAACATTAATAATGATTAGGGAAATGCAAATCAAAACCACTGAGATGCTACTTCACACCCATTAGGATGGTTATAACATAAAAACAAAAACAAAAAAAACAAAAAAAGAAAACAAGTGTTGGCAATCACGTGGAGAAACTGAAATGTAAAATGGTACAGCACTGTAAAAAACAGTATGATGATTTCTCAAAAACTTAAAACATAGAAGTACCATTTGATCCAGCAATTCCGCTTCTGGGTACATACACATAGAACTGAAAGCAGGGAACCAAACAGCTATTTGTACACCAATGTTCATAGCAACATTCTTCACAATAGCCAAAAGGTGGAAACAACCTAAATGTCCACTGATGAATGAGTGAATAAACAAAATGTGCTATATGCATACAATGGAATATTATTCAGTCTTGAAAAGGAATGCAATTCTGATATATGCTATATCATGGATGAACTTTGAAGACATTATGCTTAGTAAAGTAAACCATATCCAAAAGGACAAATATTATATGATTCCACTTATATGAGGCACCTAGAATAATCAAATACATAGAGAGAGAAAGTAGAACAGTGATTACCAGGGCCTGGGGGAGGGGGAAATAGGGAGTTCTTGTTTAATGGGTATAAGATTTCAGTATGGAATGATAAAAAAAGTTGTGGAGATGGATAGTGGTAATGTTTGAACAAAATGTGAATGTATTAATTCCACTGAACTGTACATTTTAAATGGTTAAATTGGTAAATTTTATGTATTTTTATCACACACACACAAAAGGGAGTCAAAATGAACAAGCTTTGCAATCAACCCCAGACAAATATGATACCTGTGCATACAATATAAAAATTTATGCAGTTTATTACACTAATAAATGCATAACTATTCAGTTATGCTGAAAGAACTGACTGATTAAAAGGCTTTGTTCTCTATGAAGCCAATAAGAAGTAACAGAAAAATGTCATCTGTCTTCTGGACAACTGAAAAAAAACACAAACTCCAGTGTGAGAGAATGTGTTTTATTTAATAAGCAATAATGGATTTACAAGTATCACCTTGAAATGCCTTAAACAGAGGCTGGAATATATCTGGGGGTTGTGAGAGCTCAAAAACTCACAAATCTCTTGCCAGAAAACAATGGCAAGCTGAGCAGACAGATCTAACAAAGAGCCTTCTCTTGTCTGCTATCTTACTAGGTGCTATAAATTCCAGTTAACGCCTATCCATGGTCTTTAGGTTTTATTTTAGGAGTACTTTAGAATCTACTTGGAAATTAAGTTCCTGATTTGTTTCTAACTCAGTTTGCTGCTAACAACTATAAGGCCCCACTGCATCTCAAAGCCGGCTCTTTGGGAAGCTGTAAATACACTTAACATTAAGTGATATTCACATTAATGTTCATGAGTGAAGGCAGAGAAGTGCTCCAACAGTTGGAGATTAACAAGGCAGTTAAATGCTTCTAATCTGATAGAGGTGAGAATAAAACCAAGTGTACCCTAATGCTGTCATTTAGCACCTTTCAAAGTCAGTTAGGGGTAAAAAGCAAGAACTATTTTGAGGGCAGTTTTGAAAAGGGTCCCAGAATGGCATCACCCTTCCCACTTCCCACAAGTGAAAGGATTGTTAAGAGAGGTAATGAGTGTACAAAAGCTCCATGAGAGCAAGAACTACACTAAGATTATTCCCCACCACCCAGTATCACACCTTATATACAGCAGGCATGTAATTATTCATTAACTAAGTAAATAAATCCTTGAGAGCTGCTATGCCCTCCCCATTCTCACACAGGGCTATCTACTCTCCCTCTGCATAGAAATCGCCTCTTCTCTGGTTTGTGGACTTTTTTTGAGAGGCACTTTCATCACTTCATTTAACTTTGAAAGAAGTTGGAGGAGGGTGAGGACATGTGCTTGCTAATCATCCTTTTCCAGATTGCCTCATGTACCAGAATGGATTTTTATTATTGGTCTGTGGCTGCTACTGCTGTAGAAAGATTTCAGCCTGACCTTCCCAAGCTGCTGGGGGATGAATACTGCACGTGGCTGACAGAGAAAATGTGTCTTCCTTTTTTTTTTTTTTTTTTAAGCTTTTAGCTAACCAGAGCTCACTGCGGCAGGAAAGTCACCTTTACTCTCACTGAACAAAACTCAAGATGTTAAATTCTTTTGTATAAAAACGATATAGTAAAACTGATCTGAATTGGTCCATCAAAAAAAAGGTAGTATCCCTGTGCATCTCAGAGAGCAGTGGTATCAAAGAACAGGACTCAGGACTGCTCCATAGGCAGAATAGAAAAAAAATGAAACCATTTACAAAAACAGTTAAAATAAGAGGATGGATTCCCACAGCTGGTCTCACAAAAGAGAACAAATACGTCAAAGGGAACAACTGATAGACTAATAGAGTCCTATCCATCTGGCTGAGGAAAAAGCCACTGTGGGAATACTAAGAAGCTTATCTGTTAGGAAAAAGGCTAGCTTGGTGCCTCACTGGGTGAGCTGAATAGCTTTTAGGAACACAGGAACACATAGTCACACCATAGCTGGCTGGCTGGCTCTGCCAGCAAAAGGCTCAGAGAAGGCTTACACTGATGCATTGGCATATGGCTTGGAGGCTATATCTGGACTCACCTCATGAATATCCTGGCCCTCTGACTTGTAGGGTGGGAAGGAAGGGATACTGTGAATATAATGTCTTATTCTGTGCTTTTATTTTTTTATTTATTTTTGTTTACGCCTATAGCACCTGGTCTTCCTAGGTGGTCTCCCATCCAAGTACTAACCAGGCCTGACCCTGCTTAGCTTCCAAGATCAGACAGGATTGGGCTTGTTCAGGGTGGCATGGCCATAGACTCTTAGTCTATGCTTTTAAAAACGGGACTCAAGAGTCTCATTCTGTAACATCAAGTTCAAGCCCCATGCCATGCGCTAAAGTCCCATCTCTACTTTTAAATAATGCAGAGCCAAGTGCAGGCACTTTGAGAGAAGGGGAAATCAGGCCAGACTCAACGAAAACCAATACACAATGCTATCTGCATCTCCAACTCAGTCCATACCACAGGAAAACCTGCTCAGGAATAATTGTTCAAGGCAAATAGAACTCAATTACTAAGAAAATCTGCCCCAATGAGGGCTCAAGTTTTAACGAGCCAAACAGCATCAAATTCAGCCGAACTCAAGGTTTTTCTAATTGGCAGTTTCATCCATTTCTAAGTTCTCATTTCTTATTTTCAAAAATCAAAATGACTCTCTGCCTAAAATTAAAAAAAGAAATGCCTTATCGCCCACTCTAAAATAAGAATTCACTAAATTTTCACCTACATATCTTCTATATAATTAAATGAACCTCTCGTATGGCACAAAAACAAGAAACCATTACTATTTAAAGTACTATCAACAAATCCCTTACTAATTCCTCGTAGCATCCTGGCTCTTGCCGTTCTTGCTAGAAGCTCAATCACAGAATCCCTCTGCCATCAGAGAGGGCAACTACTAGATCCTAGCCACCAACTAGGGTCACTCTGGGGAGAGTAGTGGCTTACCTGCTCCTCCGACAATTGGGATATGTGATTCACAGCAGCGTAGGACTCAATTTTGGGGTTAAAGTGGTTGATGATGGCTCTGAAACAAAGAATCAACATTAATACAGCACCAGCCAGAAAAAGAAAATAAGCGAGTTAAAAACAAGTATCACATACTCTCTGGTTTGGAGTACAAAAGCATGGGGGTGATTGTCACAGGGTAAGTGTCCTCTTAATGAGCATGAGGTCACATGGAAGTGAACTGATAACTCTGAAAGGGGAAGGGTTTAATCATTTATTAGAAAATTAAGCATCTCTGTTCTGTAAATAAACTAGAAAAAAAACACATAACCCAACAAAAAACAAAACCAAGCACCCTTCAGACAATAAACAGGACCCAGAGGGTTCTCCACTAGGGGGCCCTGGCATTTCAGCCACAAGGAAAAGTAGTTTTCTCTGCTGACTTGGGAGAACAGGGCACTTGGTAAAGCTGGACCGACATGTAGTCTAAACACAGTCTCGGAAGACGCTGAGCTTTATCAAAGCCTAAAATCAATCTTCATTCTTGTTATTAAATATTTCAAACCAAAATTTTATTTCTAGTTATTCAAACCAAAATTTAAGTGTCATTTTCAAATATTCCCTCTCCATCACTCCCTCACATTCAAGGTCACCAAGTCTTATCAAATCTACTTCTTAAAAATCTCTGAAATCTGAAATAAATTTCCCTGAAACCAATGTTTGGTATAAGTCCTTGTTATTTCTTGTCTGGTGTAGCAGAAAAAAACATAGGTTTTAGATCAGAGTTTACCACGAGTCCATACTGACATAAAAATTATTAAATAAATGAGAAGAGACAAATCTTTCTAACAGAACAATTTCAAATAATACGTGTAGATACTCTCTTTAGGAGCTGGTGTTTGGTTCCCATTCTCACTAAGGGTAGGCTAGACTTAGTGATTTATTTCCAAAGAATAGAGTAGAGAAAGGGAAAATAGTGACTATACAGTAAATAATCCTGGCGAACACTACCTTAACCAAGTGATGAAGGTGAACATTGCCAGTGATGTCATGTGGCTGTCAAGTAACCCCTGGTGTGATCTGATGAGAAGGGCACTTCGCCTCTCTTGGATACTTCCAAAAACCTATAACCTCAGTCTAGTAATGAGAAAAACATCAGACAAACACAGACTGGGGAACAGTCTACACTACAGAATACCTGACCAGTACTCCTTAAGACTGTCAGGTCATGAAGAAATTGACACAGACCAGAGGACATCTGGAAGACATGACAAATAAGTGCAGTGTGATACCCTCAATTACATCCTGGAACAGAAAGAGGATATTAATGGATAAACTGATGAAATCCAAATAAAATATGGAGTTTAGTTAACAGTAATGTATAAATGCCAGTTTCTTAGTGTTAATAAATGTACCATGGTAATATAAGATGGGGAAAACTACATGGAGGGGTATATCTGTAATTCTAACATTCTTCCAAAATAAAAAGTTTATTAAAACGTGTATGACAGCATAACAGAAATCAATGTCTTCTTTTAATATGTCTAATTGATAGTAAATCACAGAACCATTTAACCTAATACAGGTAATAAAACTATAAGCCAAAAACGTCACAAAAAACATGGTTTGGAATCCTACTTTGACCACCTGCTATTCTGAATGATTTTGGGGAAGCTATATACATGTCTCACCAGAAGATAAAAAGTGGGAATAATAATACCCATCTTAGCACTTAACACAGTACCTAGGAATAGTAGATTGCAGGTGTAAAATAAATGTTTGTTGAAAGAGTGACTAAATCTTAGAGGATTCTTGCAACATTTATATAACAAAGCACTGTCAAACATCTAGCACAATGCCTGGCACACAGCTGGTGCTCAATAAATATTCAATGAATGAATAAATCAAATAGGACAGAAATGGGTCAGGAACCCTGTGCTTTATGCTGCAGAGCATATATGATATTGTTTGGCTGAGGGTATGACTGATTTGTCACTGTAAGAATTTACAGTTGGAATGAAGAAAAAATCATCATCCAACCTGCCTTGTGACATTCTCATCCCAGAGCTTCAGATCTCAGCAGGTGATGAAGATCTCCCACCTGGCAAGTGGAGAGACTATTTAGAAGCCTGACAGAGGTGGAACAGTCTAAAACCAGTAAGTAATCTCTAACTCAGTACCCACAAAGGGCATAGAGTATATGTCTCTGCTTTACTTTTCTTACTGTTTCTTTGAGACTTTTACCTGTAAAATCTGAGTACTACTCTGATCTACTGGAGATGCCAGGTACAAGGCACTAGGCCTAAGAAGTAAGAAAAATAGTGTGACACTGGCTGTTGTTCCTCCAGGCTCTTTAGCAAGGAATTTGAGAGAGGGTTGGGAGCTTCCTATTAAAGCTCTCAGGGCATCATACTGTTGAAATGGAAATATGTTCTGAGATAGCAAAGAGATGACAAAACACCAACAGCAGTCTAAGTCAGCCCACACTGACTTACACATGCCTTTGCAGAGACTGAAATACTTGTCTTTCCCGGGAAGCTTGGATGCTAAGGGCTCAGCTGGGTTGTGACTCCACACTGCCCCCATTTGGCTGTGGCCCCAGACTAGGACTGAAGCCTGCATAGTTCTCTCAGAGGGAGAAAGATGAGGTACCAGGTTTATGGACAAGGGAGGAGTCTCTCTCTTTTTTCTTTAGGCTTCTCTTCCCACTAGCATCACCTCCTCTAAAAGGATTTACTGTCATCTCTTCTGAACATTTGGTGGGAGGGAGGGGTCTCCTGAGACATTCTAACTAGCTCTCATTTTTACTGATCAAAACATGACAGGTAGCAACTGTCCAGTGCTGAAGTCTAAAATTTGAGTGTTCCAGGAAGGAAGAAATGGCAATTTTTTTCTAACAGAAGATGAATGAACAGAATGTGAGTTTAATTCCCTCCCCTACCCACTCTATCCAAACTCCCACCCTACAGAAAGGGCAAATTCGGAGAAGGTGAATACTGCAAGTAGGATACAAGTTCCTTGCCCCTGACTAGCCTGACAGAAAATGAAGCTCAGAAAAGAAGGTAACTGAAGAGACCAGGGAAGGGGAGTCTTGCATCACTAGGAGGCTAGTGCAGGCTATATCAAGACAACTCCACTAGGTTCATATTGGATTGTTATGAACTGAATATCCCCCCAAATTTGCATATGTTGAAGCTCTAATCTCTAATATGACTATAACTGGAGAGAGGGCCTTTATTGAATTATGGTCAAATGAGGTCATAAGGGTGGGGCACTGATCCAGTAGGATTAGTGTCCTTATAAAAAGAGACAACAGAGAGCTCACTTGATCTTTCTCTGCACCATGCAAGGACACAGCTAGAAATGGCTGTCTGTAAGTCAGGAAGAGAGTCCTCACCAGAAACAGACCCTGCTGAATCTTGATCTGAGACTTCTAGCCTCCACCATTGTGAGAAAATAATTTTGTTTTTTAAACTGCCTAGGCTAGGGTATTTTGTTATGGCAGCTGAGATGTTCTACATGGATGTCTTCCTCCCCACAGGGAACCTGGCCTTTGGAAAGCAGACCACAAGCCTGAGTCAGTCTTTATTTAGCCAAGTAGTAGATCAAATAAAGTCAGCTTCTCATTCTGCAGGCGATTTCCTATTTTTCTACCCTTTACCTTATGGGTAGGTACCCTTTTGTACCTTCTCTTTTAGGTGATCATTCTGAGGTTCCTATGCTATATAGTTCCAATCACAAATGCCACAAATGTAGCCACGTGGGTTACCAGCTTTTCAGGTAGAGTGGAACTGGCCCTTTAGCCTTTACTAAGTGAGAAACACAGATTTTAGTAAAGAAAGACCTTGCAGGGTTTTTTGAGTGGTCTGTGCCATAGAGGACACACACACACACACACACACACACACACACACACACACACAGTGAACAGAGGTAATGTCTGAAAAGATAGCAGTGTAGCCAGCACCATACATGACAAAGGGATATCCATTTTCCTTTTTATTTGCATTTTAAGACTGGTTTTCATCTAATCTCAGCCTTTCAGGTATTTAAACAAAACCTAGTTTCTGCCAGTCAAAAACTTTCATGCTAAAAAAAGGGGACTTCAAAGGAAGAGGAGTAGAAAGAAGAGAAAATGTGAGTGGGCAATGAATGAATAAACATAGTCATTATGAAAAGATTAAGGCTTCCCTTTGACAAAGGTGGAAAGACAATTAAATGAGAATAGTCTTTTCAAGAAATGGTCCTGGGACAACTGGGTATCTACATGCAAAAGAATGAAATTGAACCTCTACCTCACATCATACACAAAAATTAACTCAAAATGGATCACAGATCTAAGTGTAAGATCTAAAAACTATACAATTCATAGAAGAACCCATAAGAGTAAATCTTTACAACTTTGGGTTAAGCAATGATTTCTCAGGACACCAAAAGCACAAATGACACAGAAAAAGCAGGTCAAGTTAAAAAATTTTTGCGTTGCAAATGGTACCATTGGAAAAGTGAAAAAAAAACACAGAATAGGAGACAATATTTGCAAATCATATATCTGATAAGGAACCCCAATGAGATACCACTTCACACCCACTAGGATGACAATAATCTAAAAGATAGTAACAAGTGTTGACAAGGACAGGGAGAGATTAGAACTCTCATACATTGCTAGTGGGATTGTATAACAGTACGGCTACTTTGAAAAGTGGTTTGGCAGTTCCTCAAATGTTAATACATGAAGAATTACCCAGAAATTCTACTACTAGTTATATACTCAAAAGAATGAAAACATTACGTCTATACAAAAACTTGTATACAAATGCTCATAGCAGCATTATTTATAATAGCCAAAAAGAAACGACCCAAATGTCCACGAATGGGTAATTGAAGAATTGATAAACTGAAGAATGGATAAATAAAATGTGGTATAGCTATAACCTAATATTATTCAGCCAGAAAAGGAATGAAGTACTTATAAATGCTATTACATGGAAGAACCTTGAAAATATTATGTTAAATTAAAGAGGCCAGACACAGAAGGCTACATGTTATATGACTCCATTTATAGGAAAGGTCCAGAATAGGCAAATTATTATATATAGAGAAAGTGGATTAGTGGTTGCTTGGGGCTAAGGGGAGTGTTAGAGGAGGAATAGAGATTGACTGCTAATGAGTATGGAGTACTTTTTAGGGAGGATAAAATATTCTAAAATTAGATTGTGATGATGGTTGTACAACCTCGTGAATATATTAAAAAACAATGAGTTGTACATGTTAAATGGGTGAATTATAACATATGAATAAAGTTGTTTTTAAAAAATGATTAAGGCCTCCTTGACTCCAGCAGTTCTTGAGAAAGCTGCTTTCCCCAGCAACCAAATCCCCATAGAATTCACAGATCCCAGAGCTTGATAACTTTCCTAGAGCTTGCATATGCTAGCAATACTGTGGCAGGAGGAAAAGGAGTTCAATGGGCCACTGACTATTTTGTAAATTATAGCAAATTGAGTTTAAAGAGCTTCTGGAGAAGCTTCTGTGGTGCAGTACCACAAAAGGTAGCAGAGATGTAGGCGAGACTGTTACTGCAAGACTCATGTGCAGGGAGAGCCAATCCTGTCTGGAAGTAAGAAAAGTTCAACTCCTGGTAATATGCATGATATCTTTAAATTAAAAGGTCTGCATTTGGCAAATGATGTCAACATTTGGCTACTGGACAAAGAACTCCTTGGAATAAAACATTGGAGGTATACTGATGGGGGAGAAAGAAGTGTTCTCTTATCTTCAACACTCATGACCACTTTTTTTTTCCTTTTTCCTTTTTTTTTTTTTTTTTGTTTTTTGTTTTTTGTTGTTTTTTAGAAAGCCTTATGAATTCAGTAACTAAAAGTTTAGAAGATCTTTAAAAATATAAAATCTACCAAAGGAGTACTCCTATTGTTTATGTTATACATTCTTCACAACCATCTTATGTGTTAAAGCTTTTCATATGAGGAAAATACCAGCAAGGACTCAGATTCAAATCTTTTGACTCAAGCTAAGACTTATGCTTTACCATCAGCCTATCAAGAAATTGAAGTCAATATCATAAACTCTTTCAAGAAAAAATAGTTGTCACTGAGAGAAAGGCCTCAGATACATCTTGATACTAAAAATTTAGAGTCACAGATTTGACCCCTACAAAGATGCCTACTGGTTTTTCTCAAATCTTGTAATCTAAACCACAGGCTAGTTAAGATAGTGATATTTTTGTAACCAAGAACCATTGCAATGATTCAAAGTACAAGCATTTTTGATAGATTAGAAATACTGTCTTCATCAAAGAAGGACAATGAATTTAGTTAACCTGATTATTCTAAATTATATGTATTTAATTCCTCAGTGCGTTAAGTGCTAAATACATGTAGAAGATACCACAGATACATTCAGAACTATACATTCAAAGACAGATTTGTATAGGATTGGGATATTGTTTTATATGTTCTTTCTCTTTAGAATTTTGGTGTGGGAGAGGAGAAGCAAATGCTGGCTGCTGGATTAAAATATACTGACAATTCAAACTTAACATAGTTATCTGTTTTGTGCAATTGACAATAATAACTGTAATTTATTGAATACAGCTATAGACCAAGTACTAACAAAAACATAAAATATAATTTAATTGTAATTTTCTTGTACAACATGTAAAGACAGTAAGTTTCTAAGAGACTAGCTAACTTCTCTATGTGTATACTTTACTAGATAATAGTATATTTGAGTTTGAAGGCAGGCTTTTTGAATTACAAAGGATTTTGAAAAGGATTTTCAGAGAGAGATAAAAATAATTGCTGCACCATAGATAATACCATAGATAATAAGAATCACATAAAATTATGTGTGTTTGAATAAGCTTTGTAATTTGGAAAGCTTGAATCAGCACTATTATTATCATCCTGCTTAAAGAAGACTAAACATGCAGACTAGTAGATAAGACTTACACACAAATACAAGGTAAAGTGTAAACAGCATTAGAGAAGAACAGAGAATGTGCCACAGTTCTGAGGAGGAACGAGTCATGTCGAGATAGGGAAAGGAAGGTTTTTCAAGGTGCTGTTATATAAACCAAATACGGATGTTTGAAAACAAGGGTGAATAAGAAAAGGTTGTGCCAATGAAAGGAAAATATTGAAGGAAAGTTTCTATTTAATGTATTTAGTGTTGTGAGGAACATGAAACAAAAATTCAGATACATCCCTGATCTCAGAATGGGGATTTATTCTTTAAGAAAGTGACATATATTCATTAAAAAATTGGAGGACAGTGACCATGACAGTTGAGTGTCTTGGTGGTGACCTCAAACTGAAGTTCTAAGAAGAAATTAATTTTCTACTTGAATATGAGGGTAAAGTTTGTTGATCCCTCCACCAAAATCAAGCAGTATCATTCTAACAAATTATCAAAGTTCTGAGGTTAGACATTTTCTTTTCTTTCTTTTCTTATTTTAACCTATGTGTATAATTTCATATAACTTTTGCATTAGAAAAATAAATAAAATAGTTAAGTTCTACAAAGAAATACTTGCCCTTGCTAAATCAAAAACCATAAAAAGTCGGAGACAAGAAGAGTTCTGGAAGGAAATTTTCTTAGCGAGAATGAACAGAAGTAAAAGTTGTTTCCAACTTACTTTCCAGACTTTTTTTATTTCCTTTTGGGTTCGCAAACTTTGTTTCTTAATGCTAGTTTATACTCTATCAAAATGTGGGCCTCTCACCATATCCTCTCATATATCCATTTAATTTTATTTTTTGTAAATATTCACTATTTACTTTGTGTCAGCTATCATACTTGTTACTTTATAGAAATTATTTCATAGAATCCTCACAAAACACCATAAAATATTACATATTCCACGTACTATTATAATTTCCATTTTCATCTAAAGAAAATTTAGATTTAAGGAGGCTAAGTGACCTGCTCAAAATGACACAGTAAGTAAATGGTCTTGTTAGATTTAAATTATGACATCCTCTTGCCTGCTATTTTCATGCTCATTTACTCATTATATGTGTTTATTAGCCATCTCTCAGACTGTCAAATCCCTGAGGTAGCATGCTTGTTTCATTCACTGTTGTTTTCCCAGCATCTGAGGTTTTGCACATGGTAGACATATAAAAAAATATAAAATCTCATTGCATCAAGATTGAGAACAACGAGTAACACCATAATTATTAGACATAACTTTAATGAGAAAATGAAGTTGATAAAAGTCACAAAATAAATAAGACATTGTGAAGGATTTCTACTTTTGGCCATGAGGGAGCAAAAGAGACCAAATAGACCCTCAAGATTGAAACAACTAAAACACTAGGTAAAATAAATGGAAAATGTTATTTTAAAGATATGTGTAAATTAGCCAGTGAAGGACAGCAAACCCTGATATGAGAAAGAAAAGAGATTAAGCCATAAAATTACTCTAGTTTAATGTCTGAAAGTTTCCAGGCAATGGCATAGGAAAGAGGACCCAGGTGGAGCCAGGTAGTCTCTCTGCATTGGGGAAATAGATCTTAGAGTCCAGAGAGGTCAAGGTGACTAGAGTTCACAGAACAGAGTTCAAGAGTAGAGAACTACACGAAGTGAAAACTCAAGATCAATAAAGGGTCCCCTTGAGGATTTAGCTAAATTCTGAGAATGAATTGAACTGTATTTATTTGAGAGTACTGCCCAAGGCCATGACACCTGAAAGAATTAGGAGAAACAACCTCTAAAACTCACATAGGGCATAGACTAGTTCCTGTTTCTCTTCTCACCAGTAAGAGTAGAAACCTCATAATTCATAGGACATTGAGGATTGTACTCAGAGGATTTCTCCTAAGTAGTTGTGCAATAGTAACTCTGTACTAAACACGTTTTTCAATGCTTAAAAGCAAGAACCAAAAGGATCAAACAGTGTCCAAAGAACTCAATTTAATCCCCCCAAAATTTCAAGAACATTTATAGAAATAATTTTTTTTTAAATGCAGTCTTTAACAAGGTGAAATTTGTAATCTCTGATATCCAATCAAAGATTCCCAGGCATGCAAAGAACCAAGAAGGAGAAAAATTAGTCAAATGATACACACCCAGAAATGACACAGATGATAATAATTAGTAGACAAGGGCATAAAAACAGTATTATGAATCTATTTCATATACACAATAATCTAGAGAAAAATAATGAGCATTAAGTGGAAAAAATGAAAGATATAAAAAACACATCAATTTAACTTCTAAAGATGGAAAGCACAATGTCTGGAAAAAATATACTAGATTAGATAAATAATAAAAAGATACCGCTGAAGACTGTATTAGTGAATTTTAAGACATAGCAATAGAAAGTATTCAGAAAAAAAAAAGAGAAAGAGAAAAATATTTAAAAGACAAATAAACATAGAGTCGAAGACCTGTGGGACAACTTCAAATGGATAGACAGATGTTTCAATGAAAGAGAATGGAGAGTCCAGAAGCAGACCCACACAGGTATGGATGATTGATAATTCACAAATTTGCAAAGGCTACTTAATAGAGAAATGACTATCTTTTTAACAAATGGCTCTAGAACAATTGGATATCCATATGCAAAACAATAGTTAAATCCATACCTAGCAACAAAAATTATCTTAAAATACATCATAGACTTAAACGTAAAACTTAAAATTATAAAGTTTCTTCAAGTAAAATGAGAAAATCTTTGTGACCTAAGGTTAATTTTCTTAGTTATAGTACTAAAGGCATGATCTATAATATTAAAAAAATATATAGTGATTAGCTAGATATCTTAAAATTAAGAACTTATGTTCTTCAAAAGGGACTGTTAAGAAAATGAAAAGACAATCTACTGACACTGAAAAAAAATGTAAGTCACATATTTGACAAAGGATTTGTATGCTCAATATGTAAAGAATTCTCTAAACTCAAAAACGAGGAAACAAAAACACCGAATTAAAAAAATGGGCAATAAATTTGAACAAACAGTTCAGCATAAGATATATAACTAGTGAATAAGCATATGAAAAGATATTCATCATTAGTCATTAGGAAAATATAAATTAGAACCACAATGAGATATCATCACACACCTATTAAAATGTCTACCATACTATTTGACAGCAAAGATATATAGTAACTGGAATTTAATACATTCTTGGTGGGGAGATAAAATGGTATAACCACTCTGTAAAACAGTGCGGCAGTTTCTTGACACATTAAACATACACTGAACATATGACTTAGACATTCAAATTATACCATATTTCCATACAAAATCTAGTACACAAAACTACCCAAATGTTCATCAGTAGACAAATGTATAAACAAATCATTGTACAGTTGACTCTTGAAAAACATAGGTTTGACCTGTGCAGGTCAAATTATACATGGATTTTTGACTGTATGGGGGTCAGTACCCCTAATCCCCACCTTGTTTAAGGATCAACTGTATATAGATTTGTAACAGTCCTTAGTAATACAAAAATGATGTATAATAACATGAAAAAAGTTAGATCAAAAAAGAACACATATGCTATTATTCCATTAATATGAAAATTCTAGAAAATACAAATTAATCTATAGTGATAGATGAGGAATTGCATAAGAAATGTGTGGGTGAGAGCAATAGGAGTGAGAGATTTCAAAGGGAAAATGAAAAAATTTGTGAAGATAATGTATCATATGTTCACTATTTTGATTGATGTGATGACTTCATAGGTTTATCATGGTGATGTTCACTATTTTGATTGATGTGATGACGTCAAAACTTATCAGATTATATACTTTATGAGCAATTTATTGTATGTCAATTATATTCTAATAAAGCTATTTTTTTTAAAAAAAGGGTGAACTGTATAGAGATAGGTGAAATTTTCTTTTCCAAATTAATTGAATGCTGCCTCATTTACAAGGCACAATCTAAGCACTGAAAATACAAACTCGAAAGCTCTGCTTCTCAAGAAAAAACACTGTTAATGAAGAAAACATATGCTATCACTACAGAGCAAAAATATCATGAGCAAAGTAAAAATATAAACAAGAAATTGGGGGAAATATATAACAATAGACTAACACTTTTAATATTAAAATATCTCACAAATTAATAAGACCAATGACCCAAGGTAGAAGAACATAGTGTTCTAATAATAAACTAATACGACTTGTAAGCCTGTAGCATTATATGAAAACCTGGCATATCTTCGTCCATTAATATTGGGATAAATTAGAAAATAAGAATAAGAAAGGAGATTATTTTTTCAGGGTTCAGAATGTATTTTTCTTAAATAGTTTTAAAATATGTAATGACTATAAAGCACAACACAAATTTGACATTTTTTTCATGCTTGCTGTAGGCATCAAGAACATATTTGAGTTTCAATGCAAGCATTGGTTAGCGTGTGCTTTGTTATAGAAGATTTTGTGTGGGAAAGTAGAATATTTATATTTTGAACATAATACAATAAAAATTTCATAAACTTTATGCAAAAAAGTGTTTTGAATAATTTCAACTTACTATATTCACAATAAGTATGAATATATGCACTCGTAATTACTACATTTATAAGTTAATAAACTCAGGTTTCCCTCTGAATAGCAGAATACAGAGAAACCATCAGTTCCCAAATGCTGCTCTCTCTTTATCCCAACAGGTGGGCTTCAAGCTTTTCTATACACGTAGTTATTGCTGGAAAAATCTTTTTTCCTTTCTCTAAGCCATTTGCCCCTCCTTCGAGCTCCAGATCTTTATGAAAAGATGACTCATTAAGCTTTCTTCCTAGCAGGGTGCTGACACCCAATTAATGAGCTGACACTGTTCTGTGTCTGCTCACACTAGTGCAATAAGGCTCTGTTTACAAACACAGGCTGTTGTACATGTTAGGGAGGGCAGGTTAAAATGTCCCTGCTGGGCTAGTTTGTTCAAAATCATAAGGCTTCTTTAAACAATGTCTTTGTGCCTTACAC
>NW_006494611.1:8041979-8050242 GCF_000325575.1 Pteropus alecto | reverse complement strand
AAAAGTCACCCTAATGGCAACATCGTATTTGGCGGGAAAGAGACCAATGTGCCAAGCTTTTAAATTTTAAATAGTATAAGCAGTAAGATTTTATTATAAAATTATTACCAATACTATCTAATGATAAATAATTGTTTATTTTTAAGATAAAATTTCAGGTTTGCAGACCTTTTTTTCAGCTAAAGGCGTGGTTAAATATAGACTCCCTCTGTATTTTCTTCCCTCTACCTAAAATTCCATCTGCCCTCCCTTTGACAAACTCCTATTTAATCTCAGACCGCAGCTAAAATATCATCTTTTCTGAGAAATCCTTCTTGAATTCTTCTGAAAGGGGTTACTCTTTGCACCATTTCCTGAAGAAGTTTTTAGATGTTTCTATAGTAGCATTCATCACATTAGCTCCCTTTTAATTCTTCTTCACTATAGAAATGACCAAGATATAGCATAGTACATAACACATAGTAAGTGCTTACTTAGGATTTCAATTCTCTGAGCTTCCTATGCCTGTGCTCTGTAGTTATAGTTCTTCATACTCACTGTTACTTCATCTTACACCTAAATAACTCACTGGTTACTAAAAGAATATCTCTTTCTGTACTATTTGAACACTATGTCCCTCTTAGCTGGCTAGTAAGATATCCAGATCAGCCATATCAGCACCTATGTTGAATTAGCAGACTAAATATAATGCCAGCCATGAGCCTTCTTCTAACTCAGTTTTATATAAATAATAGAACATGCTTCAATAAATTCTAGGCTATGATTAAAAACTGGAAATGACCTCTAGGTAGTTATGTCATGGTGATTGTCTCAATCTGTGAGATTAGTGCAACTGGAAGTCAGAGAGAGAGAAAGGGTGGTGGTTGGGGTTGGGAGTGGGAGGAGTGAGCACAGGAGGAGCAGGAGTCCAAAAGGGCTAGAAAAAGTAGATAAAGCACACGCCATGCTTAGACTAATAAATTGTTTTAAGGATTTTGATCTTTGTCATCAGAACAATGTAAAAACATTAAATGATTTTAAATGAGGGTATTGATAAGATGAAATTTACATTCCTAAAAGATTATTTTAACTGCATTATGGAGTTTGGAGTTTTGGATTGGAGGAAGGTCTAAAAGAATATGGGAGGACTAGTTTGAAATCTATCAGCAGTTAGGTTTTATGATAGTTTGAGTTAAGACTGGTGCTGGTTTTTGGGCGTGATGGTGGTGATAGAGGTGAAAAAATGGAATAAATTTGAGAGATATTTAGGAAATATAAATCCAAGAAGCTGGTGGCAGATTTTACTTGAGAAATAAGGTGAAGAAGAGAGAAGTATCAGGTTTCTAACTTTAAACTTGCTAGATGGTGGTACCACTGACTGAGAACATATTGGAAAAAGTCTATATTTAGGGAGTGGGGTGGGATCGGGTAGGGAGGTGCTGTGTGGACTTAGTTCACTTTTGTATATGAAGATATCCCAATTAGATATACAAGGAGGAAGTAGATTTTTGTGTCTAGAGCTAAGAAAAAAGTCTGCACAGAGATATATATTTATAGTAACCAGCATATTATTGGTAGTTGAAGCAATGGACATTGATGAAAAACCTGAGGGAAAAGGTGAAAAAATAAAAATAAGAAGGTCTAGAATTGAGTTTTGAGAAACCTCAACATATAATGGTCAGATGCAGGGAAAAAAAAATAAAAAAGATCTGATATGAAGAGAAGGAGTGGCTGAGGTAGAGAAAAACAACTCCAGCAGTGTAGAGTCAAGAAACCAAGTGATGAGGGGATTTCAGCCAGAAGATAAGAGTTAAATAATGCTGCTGAGAAATTAATTAAGATAAAGATTGAAAACTGTCCATTGAATTTAGTAACAAGGAGCTTATTTGTTACATTAATAGGATCTGTTTCAAAAGAGTGATAGAAAGCAGAAGCCAGATTGGCATGGGTATAAGAGTTAGTAGAAGATGAAGAAATAGTAATATTGAACACAAATAACTTATTTTTTCATTGTGGTAAAATATACATAACATGAAATTCGCCATTTTTACCATTTAAATGTACATTTCAGTGGCATTAACTATATTCGCATTTTTGTGCAACCATCATCACCATCCATTTCCAGAACTTCATTTTCCTAAATTGAAACTCAGTACCCATTGAGCACTGACTCCCCATTCTTCCCTCCTGCTAGCAATTTGTTTTAATGGGAAGAAATAGAAAATAGGTAGAGAGGATGTGGCATTGAGTGCTTTCTCCATCTCTTTTTCTCTTAATAAAAGAAACAAGCATTTTTTTAAATTTCAAGAGAAGAATCCACCTGAGACAAGAAAGCTTTCCCATGAAGAAATGATGCATTGGGAGGTAACAGTGGAAGTAACAATATTAAATAAAAGGAATAGTTTCTTTATAGAATGAAAAAGAAGATAGGAAAGCTACTGATATAAATAAATTAATGGTTGGTATCAAGAAAACTGGGAATTTTTAATTATTATATTCTTTGTATATATTTTAAGGTAGAGATAACTAGTCAACGGTCAAGGAGCTGGGGGCTGTTGGAGGTTTGAAGAAAGTGGAGATGATTTGATAAAGTTGCTATAGGCAGTAGCAGCATGATTTAACAGAATAGAGAAGATGCTGAGTTGACAACAGATATTCTCACACCAAGACCCTCTTACATGTTAGACATATGTTCAAACACAAGTATAGGTAAGTTCTTTTATACAATATTTATTGAATGAGCTACACGATGCTAGATATGGCGCTAATTGCAAGCAACCACAAGGTGGACAAAATAGAGCTCATTCCCTAAAGGATACATAATCTCAGATAAAAATAAGTATTATTTACCTACTCGGTACTGCCTATAAATTTTAGGACCTATGTCCCTAAGGTATTTCTCTGGAGATAGAAATAAATAATATAGGAAGAGAAATGACTAGGCATGGTGTTTCCAATTACTAAAATGTAAAACCCTAAAGAGAATTTAGAAGTTAAATTGATATTACTGCAATCGGAGTAAAGACAAATCAATCTTTTTCCTTTACAAAAAATTCTGATATTAACTGAGTCCAAACAAAAGTTCCCGTGCATTCAACAGCCTCCCAGTGAATTCTGACTCAGTGCCCAAATTCTCATTTAGAGTGCTCATCCTGATTCAACAAAGCCTAAATATAAAGAAGGCATAGGAATAGTGAAAGAACTCAAAGCTGTAAAATCCTGCACTTGCTTGTTAATCACTGACTAAGCAAAATGGATATAGAGCTCTCAAAACATGAGATAGCATATTTAGTATTTTGAAAATATATATGGAAATATTGAAAGTATATATTTGGAAAGCATGTAACTTTTTAAATTTTTATTGTCCACCCTTGTTTAAAACCATGTAATGTTTTCACAGTGTTCTGATGATGGAGATCAAAATCCTTCAGACAATTTATTAGCCTCAGCATGGTCTGGGCTTTATCTACCTCTCTAGCCCTTTTCTACTCCTGCTACCTTGTGTTTCTCTCCTTCTCTCTCTCTCTGTCTCTCTGTCTCTCCCTCTGTCTCTCTCCCTCTCTCTGTAGATGGTCCAGAAAATAGATGAGCTACATTATTTCAGAAGCAGAAGCAAGGACTTTGAATGAAATAGGTCATGGAGATATGCCTAGTGGTGAAGAGTGTGGGTCCTACAATCAGATATCAGACCTAAGTTCTAACCACAGTAACTACAAAATTTGTGAGACCTCAAAGAAATTACTTCTTAGTTTCTTTGTAAGAAAATTGACAATTATAATGAATGTAGTGCTTAAAATGTAATAAATGATCAATAAATATTGACTAGAAAAAAAGCTTAAAAGATGGGACATTGGCGTTAGTCATTAAAGGAGGAAGAAGGAAGGGGAGGAAATAAGACACAGAGACATGTATGTCCAAGGCTATGAGTAACTGGAGAAAGTGAAGTTAGAAACTCAGCTAGAATTGGCTATGCCAGGGTCATATTCAATGGAACTATGGCACTTGGGGCTGGACTTTATTTAAAACTATGAGACAGGGCTGTAGTCAACTTAAAACTTGCCTTGAGCTAGGGGATCTTCTTCACACAGCTGCTGGCAGAAGGACTGGGTACCATATCACATGGGCCTCTTCAAAAGGTTGCCTGACCATACGACATGGTAAACGGCTTTTTCCACAATCAGTTCCAGAGAGAAGAAAAGGCATGGACAATGTTTTTCATGACAGAGTCTTAAAGTGACCACCTGGTCACTTTTGTCAGTCTATTTATTTCAAGCGAGTCACTAAGTCCAGTCCATGCTAAAGGGGGAGGTATCAAGCTCTACCTTGTGAAGAGAGGAGTGTCAGAGAAGTCGTGGACATATTTTAAAACCAACACACTGCTCTTTTGAATGTGGCGAAACTCAAAAACCTGCTCAGTCACCTCCTTGTTCCTCACTGCCTCCTTAAGGTTTCACTATAGAAATCCCAGTCTTCCTCAAAAAGGGGTTTAAAACCATTTATAGCCTAGGTATTGCTTAATGTAGAAAATGTGGTAGTCACAAGTAAATATGATGTTCATCATCTAACATAGATAATAATTTTTGTGGTCTAATAAATTTTTACTGAGAAAGATTTTATTTAAATATCTTATAAAATATAATGTGAGGGTACTAGTTCTGTTTAGTCTTCGATTTAATAAAAAATATTACTAACCATGAATTCTTGGAATTCTGAGATGACTGATAAATATAGGAAGTTTGATTTAAGAATAGGTCCTTATGTTAAGCATTAAAACAACAAAACATTCTCTAAGCAAAGTTGGGTTCTTTTACTTGTAAATAAAATTGCAGTAGTAATAACTTAATTTCTTTTCACAAGATTATTGCATATTTCTATGCAATTCTACAAATGGAATTTTGCATATAAGAAATATTTGACACAGACATTCTGCATTTGGTCTCAACTTTGTGAATTTGAGCAGGTCATACCACTCACTCATCATCTTGATTCTCTTCTGTAAAGATACAATAAATAAAATATGTTGTTGAATTAGGTGGTCTAAATGTCTGCTGGTGCAAATGATCTTTGGTCCTAAAATTTCCACTTCTAGTTTAAAGTAAATCCTGGTAAAATCTTAAAGCTACAAGCTGTTCCTATCTCTATGGTGACAACTAAAAAGATAGATGTCTTAAATGAATAAAAATACATGAGATAATACTTGGGAAGTGATATTTTTTAACTTGTCTGTTACATGCAAAATATATAATCCAAGTGTTACCCATGATTCTGTGGAAAAGATAAAGTAGTCTTACTACTGATAGAAAAATTTATCTTCATGCACGTTTCAAATACAGATTTCCTCTTCAAAACAAATTATCCTAATGATTGAAATGGCTTAATCAGAAAGAAAAAACCATAAAGCAACCTACCAGGATGTAGATGATTATGAACATTTATGTAAATAAGAAAAAGAGAAATTATGTATCCAGGGCTTAAAAGAATCGGACAATCTTAGCTCACAATTTGTGACAATATAAAACAACCCCCCCAAAAAGGTGGATTTAGCGGTAGTTCAATAGGACTCTTTTGGATCTAATCCTTATTGATCTGCTCAATAAACTTCCATCAGCTGAAATAAAGAGCCTAGAAAATAGGGTTTTTTTCATAAGCAAATATATAACATTTCTTTTGTGCAGGGCACCATGATCGAGTGGAACTAGTCAGCTAATCAGGCCTGTAGTACAGGTAGTCGCTGATGAAAAGCCATTTTGTTTTGAAGACATTGTGGAAGGTTTTAAAAAACAAAATACTATGATGAGAAAGCATTGATGTGTGAGCTCCTAACTTTAGCTCTTAGTGTGGGTCAGGCAAATAGCGTGGTTGAAACAACCTTTTCTTCACTGTGTATGGTTTCTTTACCTAATGACCTAAATAAATTCCATTTTGGCTTGGATTCACTATTTCTGTGAAATTTATGCTGAAGTGTCAGGCTCCTAAGGATAATTAGAACTATATGAGAATAATATATGTGCCTCTCTATCTCATTTTTAGCAAATATATATTTATCAAATAAATTGTGCCAGGTCTGACGCTAAAGTCTTTACGTATCTTAACTCAATTCATCCTTACACTAGCTCCCTGTGGAAAATCAGGTAGGTCTGGTGCTATTTATGGATCAGGAAACCATGACCTAAAGAAGGTAGCAATATGCCCAAGGTCACATTGCTGTTACGTGTTAGAGCATCGAATACAACTGTCTTGCTTCAGATCCATGCTCTACACTGTCCCACTTCTGATCTTTCTTATTTTAAGATTCCTCTGGGTATAGTTCAGTAAGATGTAGTTTTAAGTGTTAAAAAAATGAGTTGTTGCTGCTTGAAAAAAGAAAGTCTGTACAATCTATTCTGAGAAAAACAAAACAACAATATCTATATTCATGCAGACATACACACACATATTTACTTGCCCAACACTGTTCATGTGTATTCTATGTAATGGCAGAACATAGGAGTGAGTACTCGGTCATATTGATAATACTTCTTCCTTCTATAAATCTACTAATAAACATTGTGAAGTTGTTAGTGACCATCTAGTAAAGGAGGTTATATAATCACTTTTTATAATTTGATACTATTTTAAATAAGCTATATAATATCTATATTATCTGTAGCACCCTGAGTAATTAAGATAAGAAAATCAGTAAGTAGAAAACAAGGATTTGAAAGTATTTAGCAAACCTTTCAAGAGTGAATGATTCCTGGTAGGTAAACCAGTCTTCTATAGACATCATGGATTTTTTTTTTTTTTTTTGAAATCCAGAAAATTTAGTTTTAGATTCAGTTTATAAAAGTTAGACAATAGGTCTAAGAGTCAATGAATGAAAACCAATGATACTCCTATTGATTGAGGTTGATTTTGAGTGGAAGATTTTATGGTACAGAGACTAAAGGACGTTTGGGTACAAGTGACATGTACCAAATATAAATACTATATACAGATTTATGGAGGATGGAAAAATATCTCTTTGGTATATCTATGAAGTTGAATACCAGGAATGTGTATGATTTTTCAATTTATCTGACAGACAAAATTCAAAGGTTATTTTAAAGCATATACTATTAATTTCCCAAGAAACTTCCCTTTTTATAAAATAGAACATACACTTAATTTTTTATCAGACCTAGTTTCAACCCAGTCTAATATGTAGCCTCCCAATCTATTATACATCTGTCTCTTTCTCTAGGTAGTGCACTTGCATAGCTTTTGCTAAAGGCTTTCCTGCAGCCCTTTTCTCAAAGCTTCTGTTATTCATCTGATGGCAATCACACCAATAAAAGATGACATCTGTGCCTCAGATCATTGTGAACCATTTCAGGTAGGCCATGTGTTGTACCTTGACCTAACATTTATTTCTGTTCCCACCATTGTGGCCAATTAAACAGGGGCCTTGTAAGAAGCCAGTTGACTGGTCGTGTGCCGGCTATCACCACAAGAGCTTAAGGGCCACAAATCTCTGTTATTACCAAGCTGTTGCTGCCAGAAGCATGCTGATTCCTGACAAAAAGAATAGATTAGGATCAATCAAATCTCCCCCAGGCTTGTCAGTGGGACTTTTAACCACACCTCTACCTCAAACTTTCCCCTTCACCTCCTTCCAAACACCTACACAGCAGCAAGCTAACAAGGTATCTGCCAAACCATATGTTCATAATTAGTTAACTTCTTGCCTGTCGCTAGAGGCATCACTGATTCAGCAACAGCCCTCAAGGGTGTTGGGCATCCAATAAGACACCACCAACCAGCATCAGCCCCTCCTCTCAGCGGTAAGAGAAGAGGCATACTTAATTCCAGCTGTGGCATTGTTAAGTGAATTAACTTTATCCTCAATTTAAAAAGCCAGCATGAAATCAAAGGAGACCCCAGAAAAGAAAAATAGAGAAAATGAAAAAAAAAAAAAATGCTTGTAGGTTAACTCAACAAGTCTGATGAATGAAACTCAACTGGTTGGCCTCATTTAGCCAATCACTGCAAAGCAGGTTTCTGGCACCGTTGTTACTTCTGGCATAATTCTTTTTATTTCCCAGTTCTGTGGTTAAGGTCTCTTGTTACACACAGAGGGGACTGATGATATAATTGTTTATGAGCCAGTGGAACACATTTTTAGGTAGTAGAGAGGTTACCAGGCAGTGAGAAATTAATGTTAGAGACAGCAGTCTATGTACAATGCTGGCTAAGAAATCTCATCTCAAGGTAAGAGCGCTACATGTAAATTAAAATTTCAATCTCCTCTTTGAGCCTTTACATG
>NW_006494611.1:8026143-8041916 GCF_000325575.1 Pteropus alecto | reverse complement strand
AGTTCTAGGGCAATGAGAATTCTGAAACCTTTTTTGTTCCCATATGACTAAAGAAAAAATGTCTAATATTTGGAAAAAAGTGCACATTTTCATTAAATTTATTTAAGTGAGATCACTGATCTCAGGTTGCTTTTGACAAAATTATTTATTTAGATGATCTAATAAATTTATCAATATAACTTAAAGGATTAAAAGTTAATACTAAAGGAATATGTTTTGGAGCTTTCAAGAATGTGGGGAATAAATTTATAAACTTGAGAAAACATGATATTTTTTCTATAACAAATATAAACTTTATTTTTAAATTATATAAATTAATGTATTTAAATTGAAATAAAAATATTAGGCAAAAATATGTATTCTTAATGTATACTTTTAAAATAAAAATTGCTATAAAAATTGTGAATGACAAAATGCAATTGTATTTTTTAAAAAAACACTATGTTTACAAATGACACTCATGAGACCAAAAATGTAGATATAAACATGCAAGAAGATAGAAAATAGAATTAAAAAATAAGATTAAAAAATTTATGTCAAAATAGTTATAAATGAGAAAATAGATTATTGTTTTAAACAATGTTAATAATGAAATATTGTGATTTTGTTGTTACAGTTGCTGTTATCAGGAAATTCTCTTGTGAAGTAATCTAAGAATTTTGGACAATGTAAAGAATAGGAGCAGAACAACCCAACATCTAGATATTTATGAAGGATAGTTCACTGTTTTAGGTATCAGCTTGAAATCTAATTTCATTGTCAATCACACAATCTCTGCTATTATATTAAATAACCATTGAGATTGGCAAGAGACTTAGGGGTCTTGAGTAACAGACATTGTCATGATGATATGCGGCTTAAAGTGAATTAAGAAACAAATGATGTGGTTTGGGACCAGGGAATTAGAAAACATAAGCCAAAGGGAAAATGCAGAAACCACAGATTGGTACAAGTTACAGCCAATTTTCCTAATAAACCCCTTTACAATAATGTCAGACAAGACATGTCAAGCGTCTTTCTTTTAGCTTCCAATATGATTAACTTATAATGAGATTTAATTTATAATAAGTATTATATGTGAGGCATGAAGATAGACTAGAAATAGGAAATAATGTTGATTAGATTTTAAAAAATGATTTTGAGGAATCTTAAAATCTTGCAGCCCTGTTGCAGTAAAAAATAGCCATTGAAGAACAGAAAATAGTGATCTGATATGATGGATGAACAGGTTGCTTAACAAAAACTGAGCAGTGAAGGTTGGAGGAGAATACAGGGATTATTGAAGATGCTATGTTCAATATTAGTAACAAGCACTTGACCACAGATAGTGAAAATGGGACTGAATAGAAAGAGACAAATACGAGATATATTAAATACTGAATCAGATGCCATAACTAATACAAGAAGGAGAAAATCAAGAAGATAATGCCAAATTGGCAAGCTTAGGTAATAAAAAATATGACAGTGACAAAAGTAATCTGAAAATAAGTAGATTAGAAGTCAGTTTTTTAACAGAAAATGCTGTTTAGTTTTAGTCAAAATAAGGTTGATGAGTGTTATGCACAATATTACTCAGTATCTGACTGGCCTAGGGTTCTTATGAGCAGATGGGGAACTTTTCAGTCTGGGAGTTATCAATATGGTGAGAATTACTAGATGCATGTGAATGGGTGTGTTCTGCAAGGGAGTGGATATAAATTAAGAAGTGCAATAGGTTAGGCCCTAAATGTTAACTCCCAGAGTAAAGGGGAGGATGAGAAAGAAGTCAGGAATGAGAATACAGAAAGAGTATTAAAAAAAGAGGTAGCAACATCTACTAGACTTAATGAAATTTAGGTAGCAACATCTACTAGACTTAATGAAAAGCAAGAAAAGATAAAAACATCTTGAGGAACATAGAGGTCAAAGATAAAGAAAATGGCTAAAATCCAGTTAAACCTGATTAACCATCACAGGCATCTTTCAAATTTCATTTCTAAAGCATGAGACCCAGAGTGATCAACCAATATGAGGTATTATAGATTGTTCTATTAGTGCATATCACTCCTCAAATCTAATATGGAAGCAGTGGTAGACAACACTTTACAATGTATTATTTAATCGTTTACAACTTATGCTTACAAAAAGGATTGGTTAAAATTTTCCTTTCTAAGGCTGATTTGTCAATATTTTGATATGGAGATTACACCAGCTTCATAAAATGAATTGAGGTATGTTTTCTCTTTTTCTATTCTCTGGAACTATTTGTAATAAATGGAGATTATCAGTTCTTTGAAAGTTTGATTACAAACTCATTTATGAAAGCATTTGAGCCTAACGCATATTTTTCAAGGAGATTTTTGACTGCGCATTTTGTTTCCTTAAAAGTTTTCACAATACTTTGAGTTATATTCTCTTGAGTCATTTTGTTAATTCATATTTCTAAAATGCTGAGCATTTGTTCTAAATTTCTAACATAATGATATGTTATGATTTAAAAAAACTCAACTATATCTAAAGTTATAGTTTCCTTTCTATTTCTAATAATTCTCTTTTCATAATCAAGACATACATAGGTATGTATATTGGACTAATTTCTTTTAAAAACTTGATATTGAGGTAATTGATTAACACAATACGTTTTTAGTTCTTTTTTGCAATTGCTCTTTTCATTTCTTTATTATTTCTTTTCTTATACTTTTTGATTCTGTTTTTTTCTTGTGCCCTAGATTAAAAAGTTTATATTTGACTTTTCATGTTTCCCAGTATTTTTATTTAAGCTTACAAATCACCTAAGTCTTTATTCCTCACAAATTTTTTATTGAAAATGGCATTATATGTAGTTATAAAGATTTTATAATATTCATTGTGATTTTTCTTTAGCATATTGATTATTTAGACATGTAGATGTGGCTGTTAATTTCTTCAATTATATTGGCTTTCGTTTATGTTATTGATTTCTAATTTTATTAAAGAGCCAGCAAATTACCAAGATTACTCATTGATCTCTGAGTTCGGCAAGGTAAAAGAGTGATATTTACTATCATAATAGTTCAAGATAAAAAAAAGATAGAAGCTTGGACCATAGTGGTGGGCTGGGAATGGAAATAACTGGAGTTTTAGGAAGGGCATTTAGAACTGAGATGTTGTGACTGACTAACTGTAAAAGGTGAGGATAAGGGAGGAGTCAAGTATAACTTCCAGGATCAATTCTGGCTGGAACAACAGGATGTATGATGTTACCATTTACTGAGATGGAAATGTTGAGAATAATAGCAAAGAATGTGTTCAGTTTTATACAAGTCATTCCTGTCTTGCCTGTGAAATATCCAGTAGGAGATAACAACAATGTAATAAATATTATAGACCTTGAGATCAAGAGACAGTTTATGTTAAATATAGAACTTTTGAAGTCATAAAGGTATAGAAAGTCATTAAAACCATAATAGTGGATCGGGTTGCTCAGGAAAAATTCATAGAATAAGGGACAAGACTACAAGCCTGAGTGATTCTAATGGTCTGCTAGAGAAGGAGTTGGCAATGTAGATTCTAAAGTCAGAGATAGAGTTAAGAGGACTATGATATCATAATAGATAAGGGAATGGAATATTTTGAGAAAAAGGGAATCATGAGCAAAGAGATGTCATTTATAATAAAATTAAGAATGACTGAAAACTATATCAATACTTAACATTTATTATAGGAAACTGAATTATAAACCTATAATTTCCAAACCAAAGTCCCTATTAATATTATTACTAATAATACTACTATAAATAATAGAGATTTTAATAGTTCAGAAAACCCTATGAAATGTACAGATTTTATTGATAGGACTGAATGGAGCTGTCAGATCACTAAGTCTCGTAAAAATTGTAATAGCAAACTACCATGTAGTGAGTACCTACCATACTCCAACAAAAGTGATAAGTATCTTATACAAAGCGTCCTCAAAAATATTGTAGTTTCCATCTGGAGCACTAATAATTCAAATGAATAAATGCCTCCTTTAATAAATGTATCTGTAAATGTCTCAATTTTGTTTTGTGATTTATAGTTTGCCAAACACTTTTCACGTTGTTTTACTTAATTGTCAGTGTTGTGAAAGGAAAAAAAAACTCTTCTCTTCATATGTCTGCCTTAACTCATAGAGAAGGACATTTCTGTCTACAATTCTAACTTCTTTACCCCCTTTCTGGTTTATGCCCATAGGAAGAGGAGCTGGTCATTGACTGTTTGAACATGAGTCAGTGACCAGCTCATATTTTGTTGGTGGCAAGATCTCTTCTGTAAGAAGTTGATAAATATTAATATGCCTTTCTAGCATGAGGCTACTTTTATTTTGCTTTAAATAACAACCAGGTCTGGAATTTTCTATCCTCTATCTTTAAATTTATGAAAATACGGGGTTACTATTTAGAAACCAATGGAAATGTGCAATCATGAGAGTAAGATTCTGAAAGTCATTATTCTCAACTAAGATATTTTTTGGTTGATAGTGTGAAAGGAAAGTTGTGATAGCCCCGTATATATTTTAAAGAGCATGCTGAAGGAAAAAAAAAGTGTAATTTGATAGATCCACTTAAAAATAAAAGCATTATGAGCTCATTTCTTAAATTCCAAAGATATATTTCTTTCATATTTACTTTAAAGTAAAAAAAGTAGAATCGCATCTTTCAATCAGAACGTGGATTGTCAATAAGAAACACTCATTCCTTACTTAAATCTGGTTATGTTAGAAAAGTCTTCAGGAAGCCCCCTCTAGTGTCTGAAGGATGCAACAGCTCACTGGCAAAGGATTTGAGAGAGACAGTGAATAATTTAGTGTCTGCTCTAAAGTGGCTCACAGGGACCATAATGATCATCAACTCCAGTTGCCATTTTGTTTACGAATAGGAAAACTGAAGGCCCAGAAATAAAATGGCTTGTCTAAGATCATGATGAAAGTCAATGGTATATCAAGTTGTAGAACTCAGGTCTCTTGACACCCTACAGACTTGGATTTGGGTCAAGAAGACTCAGAATAGAATAAAAGCAAGGAATTTGGGGGATGTGGGATTTTTTAAATGGAAAAGGTATAGAGATGAAGGAAGAGTCATTGAGACAAAAGAAAAAAAATAAGAAAGTTAACAAAAAGGGATAGAAACCACAGATCTCTAAAGAATAGGGATGCAGACATAAGGGGATCAGGATGAGGAGGTTAAGATTTATGATACTTGAGAGTTCATTAACAGGTGATTTGAAGTATTCTTAAAATGACAATATGTTTGTGTTTTTGAAGATAAGATCACTAATGAATTTTAGCTACTAATTTCTCACTAAAATATGTCACTTAGCAAGTATTCTCTTATTCTTGTCAATCGAGTTTACTGTAATACAGAATATGAAAATGTCATAACAAGGCAACGGTCTTGATTTCCTGCCCACTCCAGTTCATAATGATGAACTGCCAGTGAGATCGTTAGTTTTAAACAGTCATGATGTATTATCTTTAAATAAAGTGCCCAACTTTTGGTCTCCCCTTCCTTCCCCTAGAATGAATAAGGAACAAGGCCTCTCTGGAGAAATACTATAAGAACTATCTCTAAAAACATCAATTTGAATCCATTTGTGAAAAATATTCAACCATATCTTTTTAATGAGCAGTGAATGTGAGAGTGTACTGTAAGGGTAGAGATATGTATCGAGGAGCTCATAGTCTGGGGGATAAACACAAAAGTACAAAGGCTTGGAGATGGGAACATATTGCGTTTAGTATCTTTCAATTCTCAGCCTTTTCTTTGTCTTAGCAATGATGAAATGTGATGCTAGAGCATTCTGGAGGTGAATTCCCAATATACGCATTTCCAGGTACTAAGGATAACTAATGCATGAGTTCCTCCTCGCCCATAATACCAGTGTAGAAGGTCAGTGAACATAGAAGATATGACTTGAGTGAGAATCTGACAGCCATAAAATGTTTTAGATAAAAAGCTTCCACATGAAAAAACTGTGAGCATCAAATTAAAAAGTGTTAGATATGCTTGGGAAATAGCATATAAATTGATGAGAATTCTTAAGTCTATATGATATATTTCATGGAATTGGCTAATAAAATTCAATAATGGCTTGTTTACTCATTAATTCAGCCATTCTATGCCAGATAAAAATTGTAGGAACTTGGAGATAAATAAATAAAATGTGCTTGCTTCTATTGAATCTATTAATAGCCACTCTCATCATTTGCATCAAATTGCTGTGAAGTCCCCTTTAAAAATAAAGACTTCATAGGAATTTCATTCTCTTCCTCATTTTCAATTTGCATCAACATTGTCATAAATGAAGATAAAATACCTAATAAGCTAAAATATATTTAGTACCCAACTTGTGCCATGCACTGTTCTTAGTATTTTTACAAGCATTGTCTCATTTTATTTTTACAAAAAAACTTTCATCATTGGGTAGTCCTATTGGACTACCAGTCCAATAGTCAGAGAAATAGTCAAAGCATCAAAGCATTCCTAGCAATGCTTCCACACCTAACTTTCAGCAAGTTGCTGTATTTAAGATGGTATATATAATATTTTATGATTCCTTTTTTGAAAATATGAAACATTTAAGTGAATTTCATAGAGCTATACATACGAAAGTTTTATAAATCTAATGGAAATGCCATTTAATCTAAAATGTTGTAAACATTTTCCAACCAGTGAACAACTTTATCTGGTTCAAGAAATAGAATACCCACTAGTACAGTAGATGGAAAGTGTGATGGGTGTACCCTGGTAGAAGAGGAGACACAGAAGGAGATCTAAGTTCCTATTGCAATTATGCCCTTATGGCAAAAAATATTTCCATCAACATTCCATTTTCCTCTTTTTAAAAACACAGTGATATAACCAGCTGATCTCTAAGCTTCTATAAAAGCTCTAATTGCATCAAATATAGTCAATAGTTTCAACTCTTACCACAACTTCCTTTTCTCCTCCTTATTCACCATTCTACCCAGGAGCGTTCAGTTATTTGTGAGAGGGACCTAAGTTTAGCAAATTATTCTGCAAATGATTATTCCAAAAGGATGGCTAAAATAAGTCCTACACTGTACTCAAGAGGAAGAGATCAAAATACACTTAAGTAGCTTTGGAACAGCTTTTGTAACTCCACCTTGTCTCATTATCTGGCAATAATCCATCATTCTTTCCAGTACTTTGCTCACTTATTTTTCCTATGCCTGCTCTCTGATGTCACTGAAGTTTCTAGTGTCTGGACTATTCCATCCTCTAAAATTTTTTCACCCCCTTGAGACATTTTTTCTTTATGATGGAACACTTCTACCACTCCTTTATCGAAACCTTCAAATCTGTTACTACACTGAAGTTCTTATAAAATTTTTCAACAAACCCTCAAATGTTTGGTTGAAGATCAATCAAAACATACTTTTTATTTGTTTTCTACCCCTGTGCTGCTGATCACATAATTTAGTTACTACAGATACATGGTCTTTCTCTTTATCTGAATCATTTATGCTGATGATCAGTTCCCTCTTTCTCTCTCTTCTGTGGTAATTTTCAACCTTCATAGCTTTCCACAAGCCTGTACTTGTCTCTCAATTGCTTTATTTTCTCCTTTTTTTTTTTTTATAGAGAAAATAGAAATTATCAGGTAGGTACTTCCAATTTTCTGTCAAAAGGTATGTAACCTTCTAATCTTCTTCCAAATCTTCTTATCAACAATTACTCGTTTTTCTTATTGAAATTCTAATCACTGGTCTTTCTCTGGATGCTGAATCCTACGTATTTTCTGTCTTCAAGGATACTTATTTTATTTATAATTTTGCATTTGGATACACTATCTTTATGATTATAAGACTCAGTGTTATTGGTATACTAATTCTTCTAAAAATGGCACATAGATAATTCCAACCAAAGCTCTAATAGTCTTTGGTGAAAATTGTCAAGCCAACGTTAAAATGCAAATGGTCAATAGCCCAGTCTTTTAAGAAAAAAGCTGTAAGATTTCAAGATGTGATTTCTAGTGATTAAGACAGTGTTGTACTGAGGCAAAAAAAAAATGATTCAATTATATGATCACTTGATTTGTGATATATGACAATGGTGACACTGCAGTGCAGTGGAGAAAAAGAACAACTGTTTTAATAACTATATTGGATCAATTAGATATGTATGTGGAGAAAGGTGAATTCTAACTTTTATCTCACATGATACAGACATTATTTCAGATAGACTGAAAATATAAATGTACAAGGTAAAACAAACCTTCAGAAGAAAAAATTTATGAAGAAGAAAAGATTTGTCTTTATAAATTTGGGGTGTCCAAACATTTTCCAATATAAAACCGTAAAGGAAATACTGATTGATTGAACTATTTTAAAATTCAGAACTTCGGGACATCAAAAAAATATCAATAGGAGTACAAAGGCAACTCACATAGTAGAAAAGTTGTTTTTGTTTAGTATGATGTAAATACTCAATACACTTTTTAATAGGATTAATAAGTAATACACAAATTTGGGGTGCTCATCATTAAATATGCAGTTATTTTGGAAACCATGTATTAAGTGCCTAATAAATGTAAGGGGCTGTGTGCTGTAATCTTTAATTACATTTATTCTTCACTATGACCATGCAGAGTATGCAGTAATATATGTATAAAGACACTGAGGATTTAGTAATTTGTTCACAATATACTTCTAGCAGGAGACAGAGCTGTAATTTAAACCACAGTCAGAATGCAAAGTTCAAATTTTCTCTATAATCTGTCTTAGTTGACTTAATTCAATATCTAGATTCATGCATATTTTATGTTATCTACTCTGCAGATATAGTATATCTTAAATTTTAAATAAGAAGAGATTTTAGTATCATTTTTATACCATAGTTATTTAGTAGGTTCTTGAATTTGAGTAATCTAACAGGCTAAGTGAGCTTGAGGCAATACTAAAGGGAAAGCAGGAGAGGAAAAGTTTAGAGAAAACAAAAAGGAGAAATCCAGAAAAAGTTCCATGTAAGGAGACATTGAAACACAAAGGCAGATATTTATATAGCTCAGAAACAGAAGAGAGATATTTCTGTGTAATGGAAGGACTGTACTGGCCTAGAAATATAAAGAACTGTATCCAAAAAAGAGCTCTGCTAGAGTCTAAAGTGTTAGCCTGGAAAAGTTTCATGATCTTTCTCCTATTTAGTTTCTCTGTCTATAAAACAAGAGAAATGAACTAAAGGGTGTCAAAGATTTCCTACATCTTTGGAATTAAATGAATCTCATTGTATCTACCAAGGGCTACACAAGGGCAAATAACTTTGCAAAGTGAATACCAAATTTGTCTACAACTAACACATTTCTTTTCCATTCATTTTTCAAAATTATTGATTAGTCATGTTTCAATCAATGTTTAAAGAGAGTTAAATTTATTTAAATCAATGTGTTTTCTTTTTCCTATAAAATTTAGATTTACTTCTACCAGGCACGTGTTCTACATTGAATTGTAGAGAGTTTAATATTATTAGGCCAATGACACTAATTCAGTGCCACATGTGACTATCTTGGCCATTTAACATGCACTCCTTTTATATATCCACTTTACACATAGGATTCTTTGATGTAAGAGAATGCAGTGTGCAAATCTCTGGGCCACAGTTGAAAAATAAATAAAATTGTGGCTCAGCCAGAATCCTATAGAGGGCAGTATGGTTTTAGCTGACTCAGTATTAAATCATTTTTTCTTGTAAAGACCATAACTTTTTGAAAAAATAAAAGGTGTAAGGGTGTAAGCCCTCTGATTATAAAGTATAATTATTGTAAATTATTTGGCCTATCCCAAAGTAAAAATAATTTTTAAATTACTGATTATTGCCAAGTCCAAACAGAACTATTCTGATATTATGTATACTATATAATTGTTTTCAGATTATGTAGGTCTATATTTATATTTTCTTAATGCCATATTTTAAGATTTTTCTAGTGTGATTAAATTCTTCATATGTTGTTTTTAATGGCTGAGCAAAATTCTTTTATAAGGATACATATTAATTAAAACTAATCAGCTCGTGATGGAATTTTAGGTAGATTTTATATATTCACGGTTAATGATGTAATAAACAATTTCATTTAAATTTATGTATTAATTTCTGAATATTTCTTTATAATATGTTCTTAAAGTGGAATTAATAGGTCAATAGGTATTAACATGTAAATATTATTTATATCCGTCGAACTGTTGTACAGAAACATACCAATTTATTTGTGTACTAGCTTCGACAACATTGAATTATACACTTAAATTTTTTTAACCAAGAAAAATAGTATTTCATTTTAATTTATTATATAAAAGAAGCTTGTAAGACTAATAGTCCAGAACTGAAAATTCTAAATTATAACAGAAAAATTTAGGAATAGATCATGGGCAAAATACAGTGTAAAGGCATTACAAAGATCTCCTGAGAGAAGCAGAGGAGACTATAGGATAGAAAAGTGAAAGTATTTTTAAAATATCATCTTATTAGGGTAGAAAAAAAGAATGAGGAAATAGAATGCTTCCTGGGGTAAAAAACTTGAATCGACAAGAATTAGTATATAATTTAGAGTTTCAAAGCTCTAAATTTAGCTCAGTTTACTTGGTTTCAAAACTCTGATTCCACTGTATTGGATTCCAAATTAGTTAGATATGATAATTACATCTACCTTAAAGGATTGTCCTGAGGACTATATTAAATCATGCAGATTTTTATTATGTCATTAACTATAATATAGATTATATTGCCTATAATATAATCTAAAGATAATATAGATTATTAACATTTAGAATATGCATATAATCTATTCAATAAATATTATTATTTATTTTGAGCCAAATTGTAGTACAGAAATGTGTCACAACACAAGCATCAAGAAAAAAAGGCAACCATGAAATAATGGAAAAATATGGTACAGTTTACAAATTCATAAGGTGACAAATGGAATGAATGCCAGCTTAATCAAACAAACAAAGATAAGGAATGAAAAGATAACAAAGTTAAAAATAGTAAACCAAATAAATAAAAATAAAATGAAGGATAAAATGTAGAGCAAGGAATTTTTAGAGCAGTAAAACTATTTTATATGATACAATTTTGGTGGATATGCAATATTATATATTTGTCAAACCCACAGAATGTATAATTCAAAGAATGAACCCTAATGTAAACTATGGCATTTGGTTAATAATAATATGTCAATATTGGCTCATCAGATGTAGCAAATGTACCACCTTAATGCAAGATGTTAATAATGTTAATAGTAGCTGAAATTTAGGGAGGCAAGAAGAGGATGCATGAGAACTCTGTATTTTCTGCTCAATTTTTCTAAAACTACTAAAAAATAATAAAGTGTAGTAATTTAAAAAAAGTAGTAACCTCTGCTGAATTATACATATTAGTTAGTAACAACAGATTTTTGTCAACCGTACAACAGAATAAACCTATTTTAGTTTTTAATATGTTAATTACTTTTATATTAATATTTTCTTAATATATTAGTGACATGTTAAAAATTTATATATGTATATTTAAACAATATATAGAGACTATTTTATAATTCGAATAATACCAAGAGATAAACAAAGGTAGATATTATTTATGCCTTATGGATTAAAAAATAGTTGCTGAGTAAAAGAAAGAGTAATTCTGATTTTCTAAATCTTGAAAAGATACACGTTCATCAAATAAAATTAAAATAAAATTAAAATTATTCTTCAAAAAATACTAAAATGTAGCAAACCAAAAAATAAAAACATAAAAAAAGAAAGCTGTTTTATCAATCATTATATAAATTGTAAATGGACTAAAATATCCCATAAAAGACTTATGTTCTTAAACTGTATTTAAAAAAACAATTCGGTTCTATGCTATTAACGAGAATCAGAATAAAAACAAAGTAATGAACATGTGAAAGTAAATGCAATTGAGAGATGGACAGAGAGAAGAGAGAGAGAGAATAACAATATTATATCAGAAAGTGTACTTTTGGATTAAAAGCAGTAAACAGGGTATAAAGTGGGATGACATGTATTATTAAAAGGCGCACTTTGTGAAGAAAATATGTAGTCCTAGACCTTTGTACACAATATAGTAGCTAAATATATAAGAATTATATATTAGAATACTGGCAACTTGGTTACACTGTTATTTTTTGGTTTAATCGTCTCAGTAATATTTCATTACCTCTTAATATATGGTTCATGTATATATATGAATTTGAGTAAATTTAAGTACTTTGTGAACATTATTTAACCCTCACCATAATAATCTTATGAAGTGGACACACTTATCATCTCTATTTATAATTCAAGAAAAGTACAAAAGATAAATCAAAGGTGTTTTTTTTTGAGAAGTCCAATGAAAATGATAGATTTCCCATAAGTCTGATTAAGGACAAAAGAACAGGAGTAAAATACACAAGATTGGAGATGACAAGATTTAACTACAGAGGGTGTTAAAAGAATAATAAAATGTTATGATATGTAATTCTATGGTTATACATTTGAAAACCTGAAGAAATGGATGATATTTTGACAAAATATGTATTACCACATTGAGAGAAAAATAAACAGATATTTGAAATAAAGAAATGATTTCTATTAAACATTTAAATCACAGGTACTTCAGATGTATTGAAGTAATACAGAAAGTATCAGATCTATAGATAGAAATAATGAAAGTGAATTTGAAATTTTATTTTCCAAACAAAATCAGAATGAAAATAAACTACTTAAATTTAATACTTGACTATGCAAATTTAACAACGAATATTGTTATGAAAGCAGAGCTTTAAAGTCATTTTTATATAAGGTCACATTTTTATATAAGGATAGGGAAGCCTACTTTTGACAATTTTCAATATTTCAATACAACTGAAGACATATTTAAAGAAACAGCATAAAAAAACTAGTATTATTATTGAAAAAGAAAAAGTTTTACTTCTTTCTGCTATTGATATGATTGTATCCATCCCTGAAGATTCTAGAAAAATCTATGAAAGTTAATATGAGAATTTATAAAGAGTCTGGATACAAGACATGCATAAAAAAGCAGTAGTTTTCTTTTTAGTCCTGAAGCATCCAGAAATGAAAAGAGAAAAAAATGTATAATTGCAAACACAAACATGCACAAATATATACAACTGAGACTACTTGGAAATTAACAGATGGAATAGGACCTATATGACATATGTATTTGAAATAAATAGGAAATATATATATATATTTGTACATCTAAATATGTATGTAATCTTATAGGGACACAGAATGTTCTGAACAAATAAAAGAAGCTATAAGTTTCTAGTTGAAATGTGAAGCATTGCAACTAATTTAGAAAGGCAATCTAACAACATCTATTAAAATTATAAAACCTTTGACCTAGGAAATACTAACCAAGAAATCTATTCCTAAGAAAGAAATCATCACTACATAAAGATACATGCATGGAAAAAGAATATTATGTAATGTTTATAGAATCAAAAATACAGAAATGATATCAATATCCATTGATATTATATGTATATTGTATTATATATAAATAAATAATTGTATATAGTCTCTCCATGTGGCCTAGTTTCTCATAACAGTGTGGCTAAGTTCCAAGGATGAGCCGAAAGAGAGAGAGACAAAGGGATAGAGAAGCCATATCACCTTGTGATGTTCATTCAGTTGAGGTAATTGCAAAGTCCTATGCAGTTTCAAGAGGAAGGGAAATAGAGTTCGCTTCCTCATGTTAATGGCGAGGTTTTAAAAGCATAAGTGGAAGGGAAATATTGCTCCATTCATTTTTTAAAAATATAATCTGCCACATAAGCAACAATGAAAGACAAACATTTAAAAATTTACTTCTGAAAATTATCTATAAGTGTGTATGGATATTTTAGAATTCCAGGTAAGGTTAAGAAGTTTACATTTGTTATTTTCTTCTGTAAATAGGCATCTTAAATGCACATTTTTTCTATTTTAATTTTAGTTTTCTTATTTATTTGTGCATGTTCTTTTTTATTTGCTACCCTACTGCTTCTTTACAGAAAAATACAAAAAGCGGGCATTAAAAAATAGGAGAAACAGAAAAAAATTAAAGAAATGCAAGAATATCAAACAAGACCAGAAGGAGAGTAAAACAGTATCATACATTCGCAGGTGCTCCTAATATACAATAAGAAACTAAAACTTCACATATATAGCATGCCTTTTTCTTTATACATAAGACTTTTAAATGCGGTTGTACTAAAAAAAATCTTGAATCTCCCATCCCTTTAAAATATGTTTAGAAAGTCCTCCTGCAGCCAAAGTTTGTATTAATATTAAGAATGTGGTATTTTTTATATTATAAATATCTTATCCTGAATAATGATGCTTAAGCAAGTGATACGATATGGCGAATATAACTGTAATTTAATTTCAGGATTTTATATAAATTTTTCTCATGATATTTAGAGTAACCAAAGAGGACATTAGAATAACTTTTAACAGTTCTAAATTATTCTAAAATAAAAACACAGTAGCTCAATATCTCATATTTAAAATGTGACTGCCTAATTAGCACTGCAGAATTAATACAACTGCTAATCATTCATAAAAGAACATGGATTGGGTGGGATGTTGGAGATACAGTTTCTGGTTCAAGTTTTGCACTTAACAATAGGTGACCTTGGACCACTCAGTAAACCTCCAGGTTGTGTCTTAGGAGATGAGAGGAAATCAGATAGGATGAAGTTTAAAGCCTCTGTGTTTTCTAAAAATTATGAATTCACAGACCTAAAACCTTGGAAATGACAGAGGATCAATGAAAAAAAAAAAAGTATATTTTTGTTTTGTTTTTAATTGGAAGCTAGTTCTGCACAAGGGTGTGGGGACCTGTATTGCCCAAGGATAACTGATTGGAAGAAATGCCTCAATTTTGTAGACTGTCGAATTCGGAAGGTCATTGTCTTATCTAGTATCTAATGCTTTGGAAACAAAAATGACTTCACTCATCTAGATAAAAGCCTTCAATAACTTCCTACTTCTCTTAGGATAGAGCATAATGGCTGCATGAGCTGGTCTCAACCTCTCTCCAGCCACATTGCTCATGACTCTTTCTGTTTCTGGTATGTGTTTCAGGACCTTTGCATGTGCTGCTTTGTCTTCCCTGTTGCTTATTTCTCTTTTCTTCTCCACCTGTTCAACTCCTACTCTTCAGTCAAGTCTTTGCTAAAATGCCATTTTCTCAGGAAAATATACTTGACACCTCAGTCTATTCCTAGCTTTCTTCCCCCAGTTCAGATGAGTTAGGAATATGGATTCAACACTCCCACAGCACTCTGTAATTCCTCCTTTATTGCACTACCTCAGTTTGAATTTACATAAATAGGTGGGCGATATTTTTCCCCCTAGAGTATAAACACCATAAAGATAGAGATTATGTCTGTTTTATTCAGTTTTATTTAGCCCCAGTACTTATATAATGCAGCGGGAAGAGGAACTCACTTTTTGAATGAATGCCTGCTTGCATTCACTAAATAACCTTCCTGCTTTCTGTCCTTTGATGGAATACCTCCAGGGATGGAGACCCCACTGCTGTATAAGGAAAATCGTTTCTTTTTTGACAAGTCTATTAAAAGCACCTTCAACTCTTAAACATAAATCTGTGTCCCTGTAATTTCTCTCATTTTCTCTTTCAGCCTCTGACTTTACATAAAATATGTGATTCTTGTGGGTCATTGATTACATAGGACTTTCTCTGTTCTATACATATATTTGCAACTAGAACACAGGCACATTTCTAGTGCAAAAGGAA
>NW_006494611.1:7986409-8026109 GCF_000325575.1 Pteropus alecto | reverse complement strand
GAGCAAAAGATGAAAGGTCAAACTTTGTTCCACAAAGAACAAAAGTAAAATACTTAACTTGTGGTTTACTAACCTCAAAGAAACATAGTATTCAGGAATTCAGTTTTGACATTCTTCTCTTCAATTGCCCACTTTTTGGACCATTGTCTCTTTATATTCCTTTTCTTTATTAAATTTTACATTTTATCCAAGATTTGTCATCTACTTTCACTGTGTATTTTTTAACTTTCTGGAAATCCCAGTCTGCTCACAATCTGAGTTCCCACAGCGTAATCAAAGCATAAATGTGGGAGGAAAGTTCAACATGATGAAATTTAGCTTTCCCTTGAACTCTGATAAGTTATGGTTCAGTATAAAATGACCTATAAGGGTCCTGCAGCAAGGTCTCTTTTTTTTTTCCCCCTTAAATCTTAAACTCTTAAGATCTGAGTTAGGCTCAATATCCTCTCACTAGATATGCTTCTGCTACTTATCATGACTAGTTCTAAGGACCTAGTGGCCCTGAAATGAAGAAAAAAAATGTGATAAGAATGGTAATAAGCAGAGATCGTACTTTACCACAAATGTTCTCATCTACCTCTGCCTCATCCTATCTTCCAGATCACCCATCATTCTGATGGAAGTTCTACTAAATCTCCGCAAAATTATCCAAGAAAGGGCAAAATGTTCTCTGTTCCTTTAAAGATTTGGATGGAAATTAATTACAGACTTCTAATCGCAAACTCATGTTGAATTGTGATTTCCTATCACTGGAAATAATTTTAAGGAGCACATCTTTTTTATTACCAGTGTAGGATGAAATATAAAATATTTGAGATTACTATAATCCAATCTTCTTGTGAATTCCTTTAGTTATCAAAAGCTCACTATTCAGAGTAACAAGTTCTATCTTTACATAGTTCAGAGTTATAAATGTCTCTTTTTTAAACTAAAATCTGACTACCTGTTAATTTTACCTACTATCACTGGTTCTATTTAATCTCTTCAATACTTTTAATTTGAAGCTATTCAATACTTTTAATCATAAGCTATTCAATTTTCTTCTATATAAAAAATTGTTTTTCATTTTATAATCTTTTTATCTTGTGTCAAAGCCCCACTGTCTTTGTAGTTATTGGTGTTTTAGAGCAATGCAGTATTTAAATAAAATGGCTATTTTGCTGTAAAGTATTTTTTCTCCTCTCTGTATATTTGTAAAATTTTTAAAACAGTTTTAACCTTGTGGGGTGGAAATACATAAAGCATTTTTGTACCCCCACTTCACCCTGTACTCTGCAAATTTGAATAAAAGTAGAAACATGGAATATTTGTTTTAAGCAATAGACACAGACATCTCTCCCTACTGTTCAATTTGCTTTAATTTTAAATATGTCATTATTCCATAAAATATATCATTCTGATTGTATGTATGATTTCATATATATTTTTGATAACTTTTTCTGATTATTAAAAAAGAAGCATGTTCCTTGTAAAATTTTGGGCAAATATAGGAAGGTGAAAATAGAATCATAATCACACTTCTCTTAAGAAACAACAAACATCATTAACATGTTAGTATATTTTCTTCTTGTTTTTTCCCTCGTGTGTATATACTTTTATGTACTTTAATATAGTTAACATAATATTATTTGCCCACATCTTTAACTTTTTTAAAAAAGATTTTCTATGGCTACACAACTCATACTATAGATGTAGTGAAATTTATTGAAAGAGGGTCTTATTATTGGACATTTAGAAAGTTTTTTACAAATATTTGTTAAATCGATACGAACAAAACTGTATATCATTTCTGTCCAAATTTATTATTTTTATAAATTGATTTGTTTTGCTGACTTAAAGTATTTGAATATTTTAAAGTTCTTTAAATATTTATATGGCTGAATTTCACATATTTTTTTCCTTATTACTATGTTTTAATACAAAGCATACAATTATTTTTCCATACATACACACACACACACACACACACACATGCACAAACACGCACGCACGACACACACACACACACACACATGCACACACACATCCATTCTACACATCCCACTAAATAAGACTCCCTTCTCTCCTGAGCTAAGAAATAAATAAGCAATAGACCCAAATACATGAAAATAAAGTTACTTTTATCACTAAAAAAAAGCTTACTGTCAAACATGACTTATATGTGTAGTTTTAATTGGCTTCCTAATATGCATTGCTGAATAATACAGATTTACTTGCCTTATCACAGGTGACTCAGGATAGCCACACACAATTCTATTTAGGACAAAGCCTTCCCTGAAGCCTTCTTCAGGGGAATAAGAAAAAATGTGTCATGTAGATGCTGACATTAACGTGAGGAACATGTTTTTATTCTTTCTTCCAATCTCACCAATCAAAAAAATCTTTTCTCATAGCTAATTATTGCCCCTTTATAGAAAAATGAGGAGTGGAGAGTCTTTGTTTCCCAATATCTTTACACTCTATCTGTAAGTTTTTCAAGGTAGTGGGCTTAATCAATCTCCTAGATATAACCGTATGTATGTATGCAAACATATAAACGTGTACATTTATATATATAGATAGATAGATACTAAAGAATACACAAAGAATAATTGCTAATATTTTTTTTTAAATATGCAAGTTCTGCCATATGCTATGTGAGAGTTTACCAGTTATATTCTAGGATAATAAACCATTTCCTAAAGAGTTTAGTCAATTTGCTTGTTTGTCTTTGGTTTGTCTTATAAACAAAGCCATTGACATTTATTTTTGTATTTAATATTATTGGCTATAATTTGGTTATACAGTGATAAGACTACTGTTCCAGAAATAATAGCAGGAAGGCCTCTGGTTGGATAAGCAAAAAAAAAAAGCTTGTCTACATTGTCTTTACCATAGCCCTCTTTTTCTATATTCATAGAGGATTTTGAAGTTTTACTTTATTACTGGCATGTTACTTTATTCCAATTCTAATGTTTCTGTTCATTCATCCAAATGTCACTTAGCATTATTAATTTCATAGAAATTATAATTCTCTGTATTTTTGAATATATAAATGTTTCTACTGGATAGAAGTTGGCATTTTGCTTTCACTTTATTAAAACAATGTGCAAAACAGCTTGACTAGAAACATCCAAAATAGCAAGTTTCTTTGATATGATTGTACATAAGGCCTTTCTCTTTTTTGCCTAATAAACTGATATAATTTTCTCAAACTTTTTTTTTTCATTTTGTTGCCAGAATTAACAGTTTAGTTTCCTGTGTACAACTTTGTTTGTGTAGAAATAGTTTTTCACCGTGGCATAAGTTACCACACATTTGATGTTACTAGAGGCTATGCAGATAGTGGTGGGTAGTAGGCAATCACAGCAACAAGACTGATTTCTACATATCATTCTGGAGAGGTGAAATTCAAAACTATGTCTCAACAAACTAAATGTGTCATAATTCTCCAGATATGCTGAAAAAAATGCAAATCTTAAATCCCTCTATGTCAATCATTACTGCACTGAATTTTCCCTAAGGGTTATGTTTTTCTTTACCTACATATGAAAGCAGATATATTATCTTTTTATTGCCCGGAAATTCAGCTGTTGAAGCTATGAGAAAAAACTATGCTTGTAAGGAGAATTTAAAATTGCTCTTTTATTATATATTCTACTGAATTCACTAATGAAGCAATTGATTAAAGTGTCCTCCAGGGGTGAAATAAAAGAACATTCCATATGCCAAGCTATTTATCTCCTTGGCCCACCTCTGATCACACCTTACCCTTTTCTGTTTGCAGGCTTGGTTTGTGTGCAGGTCAAATTACCTCCTATTTTGTTAAACCTTTGCCCTGGCAGGAGGCACTGCCCCGATTCAACAACTGGGCTGTTATTAGCCACCTCCCCTTTAACATCATCACTTTAGCCATAATACAAAAGGCAGTTTTTAACTGATCTTATTGTTCATAGATGAAAAATCATCTACATGAGTTATAATTACTAAGGAGTTACACTTCTTTATTTCAAAAATACAAATAATAAATGGCCAAAGGATTTCACATTATTGCTTACTTGACTTATTTTTCAAAACATAAATCACCAAACAAACAAAAATAAAGCTTATACCTAAGCGGTAGATCTTAAATTTTAAAAATATGCTTAAATCAGACCTTAAGAATTCGGAAATTTTCCATCAGTTTATTATTTCAGGAAAGCTTTATCTTCTGATTTATGTTTGTCAATAGCTCTTGACTGTTTAACTTTAGGGATTCTCTGCCACCATATACACTCCCACTTCTACCAAGCTAAAATAGTTAATGATTTATGAAACATTTGTGTGCTTAAAATCCATCAAAGACTCTAAAAAAATATTTCTAGCCCTCAAAAAAAAACACTTGTTTTACAAATGTTTTTTTTCATTTTCAGTTATTTTTAACAAGCAAGGCACAGCAGCATATATGTTTAAAGGCAAAGTCCTCTACAGCTAACAATAATAATAGCTCCTATTCATGATATAGGCAGTAAAATATGGATTTTCAAGCATTAGTGGTCAGTTTTTTAAACTCTCAAATAGGTATTTCTTAATTTACTACAGGACCTAACTGAGGATTTAGAGAACATGATAATATATCCCTAGGTGATTCAGTCTCAGAAAGTAGAGCAATAATTTCAAACCAGGTATATTTGGATCCAAAGCCTGTGCCCTTTATTTTCATACCATGTTTTCACAATTGCCAGCTTTGAGTCATTTTTAGAGTCGAGGCTCATTTTCAGAGGCTCACACGTCTCACTTATGACAGTTTTCAGACAGAACACAACTGGATCCTCTTTTTTCCACCCCTGGTGCTCTTCACAAAAGTAATTACTGTTTTCTTTGCCCTGAACAAAATAATTGATTCTTACTGCCTAATTGGATTTTGATCTCCTTTCTCCAATCATCTCAGGGTCATATTTCCAAGGTACTCTTGACCCTTGGGAGAACAGAGAGGGGACCACTCTATTACATCACTCACTGAATGAGTCATGTTGAGTAACCCAGGCAGAATCTTCCAATCATCACCAAACCTGGTATTATTCAATTAAAAATGCTTCTGAATAAACAGTATTGGAATGGGGGGAAAAGAACTTTATCATGTCTGGCGCCTTCCTTTTCTTCCTCTTTCCTTCATTTCTTAATTTTGGACACAGAGCACTTAATGAACATATGCTGTATGTTAGTCATCGTTAAGTGCTACAGATGATAAGTACAATGCAAGGCGGAATAAACAGAGGTCAAAACTGATACCAGAAAAGGATAAAAATGGAAAAGGCTACAAAGCATAAAGGAAAAACACCACAGCCATCAAATGCAAAACCTTCATGAAGACTGTTTGGGAAATTAAAACCATCATCCAAATTTTGTAATGTTGATTTTTGTTTTTTTATATAAAAAACTGTATTTCATAATTATCTTTAAAAAAAGAAGAAAAAAAACTAGTTTACAGAAAGAACTATGTAAGCCAGAATCAGCTCTCTCAATTCCTACACCATGCCTGTATTAGTTTGGTAGGACTTTTATAACAAGAACCACAGACTGGGTGGCTTAAACAATAGAAATTTATTTTCTCACAGTTCTGGAGGCTGGAAGTCCAAGATCAAGATGTCAGCAGCGTTCAGTTTCTACTAAGGTCTCTCTCTTTGGCTTGGAAATGACTGCCTTCGTGCTATGTTTTCACATGGCCTTTTCTTTGCGCATATCATCCCTATTGTTTCTCTTCTTATAAGGACACCAGTCTTGTTAGATTAGAGTACCACCCTTTAACCTCTTAATCTTGATTATCTCTTTAGAGGCCCTGTTTCCAAATATAGTTGCACTGAGGGTTAGAAATCCAACATATAAATTTTTGAGGAACACAGTTCAATCCATAAAAACACCCATTACATAAATGGCTATAACTTGCAATAGAAGTCAGAGTCAAAAAAAAAAAAAAAAAGTAACTATGGTAGTTAGAAGTGTGGATGCTGGACCCAGAGGTTTAAATGCAGAGTCTGCCAATATCTAATCGCGTAAACACTGGTCAAGTTTCTTAGCTTCGGTGCATCATTCGTCAACCTTTAAGACAGAGACAACAGGAGCACCTACCTCCTAGGTTATTGTCAGTTGAAATAAGAGCTGGCTATTAGTGGCAGATGAATAGTTTTAAGGATGTAATTATTCCTCTTTCTCCTCAGGATATAACATCACAGGAATCGTGAGAATAAAATACAAGAGAAAAGATGGCAGAAAACAAACACTTTAACTAAGAAGTATTAACACGCCAATTTTTCTTAATTATAATAATTTATTCTATATAATAGTAATGAAGATAGGACCAACACAGAGACAGACAGTTTAGATTCTTAAATTTGTAGCCTAATTTGTTCTTTATTGAGCACCCCATTATGTGTCAGAAATTGTTCCAGGCACTTTGTGGAGACAACAGTGAACAAAACAGAAACCGCTATTCTCCTGAAGCTTGCATTCTAGAATGGACATATATCACCTTCGCATTTAACAACCACTTTTGGAGTTGGGAAAATGAGACATGACAAATAAAAAATTAAGAAAAAAGCCAATCAATTCACAATGTCGTACAGCACCGTTGATATTTATCACTAGCCAGAAAATATACAGGAACAATTTTAATTCTGGAACCTGTTGGATAGGCTTCCCCAAGTGCTGCCGGCGATCCCTGAGATGCAGGTTTGGGCAGACCCTACTTCTTGGCATCGGCCAACTAGTCCGCCCCGCCCAGCCTGGCCGCTGCTCCTCGCGCGGGCCGAAACCGGTGTTCGCTCTGTTGGCCGGGACCGCGGGATCACCGGCACCCCTGACTCCCCGCTGATCCGCGGCGAGTCGGCACAGGCGCGGATTTTGAAGCAGTTCTGAGCGCCCGACCCGCAAGTTTTAGGTCCCGACACGGCGGTCGCCTTCAGTGCCAGTGACTTTGGCTTTGGCTGGTGTCTCCAGATCCACGTCACCAGTTTGACAGCCTTGCATCAAATCAGAGGGCGGCGCTCACCCGGAGCCCCCAGCGTCACCCGCAGCTCCGGCAGATTAGAACTCGCCTCTCCTAGCTCCTCCCCTCAGTCCCATTTAAAACTCCCATCCGCTTAACCGAAAAATTAAGAGTGGGCTCAGTTTCTGCACCGCCTTCTTTTACTGCAAGATGGTAAGTGAGGAGCTGGCGTTAGCTAGTCCGCTGGCGAAACCTGGGGCTCTGAGAACTAGTAAGTTTTACAGCTAGAATTTCTTCCACTTTGGAAACAAGATTTCTCTACCTGCCAATGACGACAGGTCTTTTCTGTTGCCCATCTCCTTTTCATCTCCTGCATCCTTTCATATCTGTCACTCTGTCTCTCGTCTCTCGTCTCTCTCTCTCTCTCTCTCTCTCTCTCTCTCTCTCTCTCTCTCTCTCTCTCCCATTCTCTCTCAATGTAGAACTCTGAGAAGAATTAATATAAGGGTAGAATCCCTCACTTTCTTTCTCCCTTTCTCTCTTCCTTTATCCTCTGTATTATTTCTACTCTCTGTACTTTCTCCCAGCTTTCTCCCCCTGTACACCTGCACTCACTTTTCATTCCACTTCTTCCTCTAGATTATGCACATATTTGCAAACACTTGGACTTGAACTAGTCTAGGGGTATTTGGAGTTTTCTTCTCAGATGTCAATTGCATAATAGTTCAGCTCTAATTCCAGTAAAAACCTCAGGGAAATAGGCTACAAATATCCTTTTAGAATAAAATAGCACTTGATAAACTTGTGGCTAAATTTCTTTGGTCTGCACTGTGCAAGCTGGACCTACTTCAATACAGGACTTATTCAAATCTTAATTTATCGAGAACATTAACAAAGTATGACTTTTTTTAATTTGACTTTTTTTTCTCTTCTTATTTGTCTTTTCTCTGTTTTATGTTATGCTCCACCCCCCACCCCGAAAGTCTTCAAGTCAACAAAAGACTTGTAGTGGTCAAAATGTTTGTCCAAAGTTGGGCTCTGCTGAAATGAATGGCTTTTACCTGATTAAACATTGACAAATAATTAAGAATGGGCTGTTGTACAAATTAACCTAGGAAGACTGCTTCATACTTGCCCCTGCCTGGACATTTGGAAAGACAGTTTGTTTGAGGTTTGAAGAGTCAGGGATGGGTGGGTGTTTTCTGGCTTAGAACACAGTGGAGACTACTTTCCAGGCAGTTAAGAGTGGCAAGATAACATTGGAAGGGTATTGAGATCTAGTAATGAAAAGGCCTAAAGCTTGCTGTCTCTGCTGACCAACTTATTTCAGCTTTGATTATATGTTTACTTGGAGTTACTTTATGCTCTCATAGTTAGAGTTAGGAGTTAGGAGTAATATTTATTAGTGATCTCTGGAATATATCTATATATCTATCTCGAACCATTTAAATCACCACAGGATTCATCCAGCAGCATTTAAAGCCAGAGAAAGAAGAAAGAGACAAATGAGGCAAATTTATAATTCAGAAAGTAAGAAACTAAAATAACAAGGTTAAATTATATGTTATGTTCTGTTTATTTCAGCTCTGGCATTCTAGAATCCTTATCTTTCAAAGCTATTGGAAATATAATTAAGATATTTACTAGAAAGAGTCAAATAGTTCTTATGTCTTTAAATCATTAAGTAGAATTTCATTTACTTATATCCTGGGTAGCCTGTTAGATGACTCAGACATGGCAATAGAAAATAGCCCTGGATATTTACAAATTTGGTCCATTTGACACTAGCCTGTTCTTTACTGAAAGGGCCTAAGGAAAGTGCTAGGTAAACCAAGGAGGTGGTTCCTTTCTAGTAATTATATTTTGACAATTCAAAATTAATCTAGGATCTATACTTAGCACCTTTACTGATTTGGATGCACTGCATGTAATTTCTGCATCTTTCTCTTACTCTTTCCTCCCTCCAAATTCCCTTCACCCCATCTCCTGGGAACCTCCCTATCTCTCATACTGAATTTCACAGAACACCGTTCTGCCTTGCCAAGACCAGTACTTTGTAGGAGGCCAGAGCTGTAATTGCCCGTATTCCACTACAACGTCAGAATCTAGTGTTGATGTTTCCACGGAGACTTGGGTCTCTTTCTGGGCTACTGGTCTCCTGGACAACAAAGAGCCCCAACAAGCACCACAGGCACAGGGTAAGTTCATCTCTTCTGCTTTCCTGGTAGATCTAAAGCCCTTTTCCAACACCCATCGTTGCGAAGCATCATGGGCTGAAACTCTAGAAGAGGAGATGATATGAAAAGTTTAAGAAAGCTCAAAGACTCCTGCATTTTACAACCTAAATAACCTGTTCTTTTATACTTGCCAAATAGTGAAAATGGGGTTCTTCCTTTTGCCTACTGGACAATATGTATTTCTCCCTATACTTTACAATTCTTGAAGATTTCCAACTCACTGAGGAAGCTGGGTCTGGGTCAAAGTTTTATAAACAATACTAGTGGGATGCTTTTGGAGTCAAGATGCCAGTTGAAGCATTTCTTTTAGAATTCAGGAAAGTTTCCCTGGGAATGAGAGAAAAGCAAGGAAACATACTAACTTAATCTTTTATTTCATAGAGGAAATTCTATGAACGTTGTCTTGTAAGTGGAAAAAAATGATTCCCTTTTTTTTTTTTGGCCTAAAGAAGACTTCCACTTTGGAAGGAAGTATAGTAGAACATTGAATGGAAAATTGCAGACTAATATTTACCTGGGGCTATAAACAATATTTATAAATATTTAAAAAAATTCTATATTAACACTCAAATTTCTGGGAAAACTCTCAGATGCTTTAAAATTAAATATCTGCACTGTTGGCTCTGCCACATGATTATTTTTAGAATCTGAGAAAAGACACAAAAAGCTCCAAACTATTGAAAAAACATGTATATATCAGGAAGTTTTTCAATTCTAGCTTTCTATTACAAGAGACAGAGAAACAGAATGCCCAAGAATATGAAACCAGTGTATAAAATTTTATTCTTGTCTGCTTACTCATCATTCTACTTTATAAAAAAATTTCAGTAATATTTAAGTTTAAGTAGAGGAAGGCAAGAGTCAGAACTGTACTAGGTGAGGAAAAGAAATTAAAAGTAAACTAATTAGCATATCCAAGCATAGTTTGTTTTTTTTGGGGGGGGGAGGAGTAGGTATAGCTTACTGTTGAATATGAAAAAAAAAACTCATTAGAAAATCATAAAAAACACACAGAGAATGACATTTGAAATACATGTGTTTGAATTACAGTTTTAAGATTTTCATCAAGGTCTTCAGAGAAGCAAGTTCCAAATTATTTTAAAGTAGAAAGTGCCACCACATGGAATTCTGAATGAACGCTCTCTGTCATATTTACCTGACAGGCAGATATGCAGAAATTTTCATCTGGGGAAAATGGTAGCATCAAATATAGAATTTTATTTTAGAGTCAAACACTGTATTATCAAGCACTAAAGCTTAGAAAATAAGATAGAAACTTGGAAAACATGGTGGAATTGCAATGTTATGCCTACTGGAGAATCAATAAATATTTAAATGAATTAATAATGCAGATGAAAGCGTCTTTATCAATTTAGCAAGCAGGAATACATGTGTTAGGAAGGACCGTGACTTCTTAGCTCCTTAAAATTCACCTCTGTAGTCACTTTGGAATAATCTATAAATATTTGTCTTTCATGGCATGCATGACCCTTCTGAAAGCTTTAAATACTTTGTTTTCCTGTGTGGAGGCAATAGTTATTTATAGAAAGGCAATCAAACCTATTAAATTTGCTGAAATTCTTTGGTGAATTCTTTATTATGCAAAAACTGGGTTTTTCTCAGTTACCCATTTGATGTTTTCACGTAGAATCATCTAGTGACTCGAATTTCCCCTTTCCTAACTCTTGTTCGTGGGAAGAGGCTCAACTTTCCTCTCAGCTCTACAGGAACAAGCAGGTATGTACAGATTATCAAAACATTATGACCAGCCATTTTCCATGTAGTCCATTCTTCATGTTGTCCCCTAATGTCACACTACTTCTTTTTCCTTGTTAAATTTATATATTGACTTTCAGTTTAGAACCAAAGTGGATATATGTCCACAGAGTGATCAAATTTAGGTGAAAATGTCATAGAAAAAAGAAACTAAAACCAAACCAAAACAAAAAAACCACCACCAACAATCAAAATCCTCTAGAAAGACATGAAGTCAAGCCCCGGCTTTGCACACATTTTTGTTGTGTGATCTCTTAAATCTTTTTCCTTATCTGTGAAATCAGAATATTTGTGCTGCCTTTCTCAAAGAGCTGTTGGAAAGATTAAGTGATATAATGAGTGTGATAATATTTTTAAACCATAAACATACTTTATCACTTGGAGAAGGGATAATGATCATAAAAGTTTTTACAAAGATTGCTTCATATCCCATGTTTTTTTTGTTGTTATTCCTGAAAGAATAGTTTAATTTAGTGAGCTGCCTCAACCTGAGGCTGAGAGAAGCCAATCCACACTTTTTTTTCTCCTTTTTTGTAATGTGTAAGGAAGGAGTCCAACAAAACCTTTCTAAACACTTTTTTCTATATTTAAACAGTTGCACACAGTTCATTTTCCTACATACCTTCCCTTGTGGTTACAATTTAAAAGCCATATAATCTCTTCAAACACTTTGCAATGAATAAAAAACTCCAGAGCACAAAACTGAACAATCAGGTGGTAGGTGGGTGTAGACTGAATTTAAGTCTCTGAGGACGAGGGCTCCCTGAGGTTGAGTTCTTAAAACAAACAATAATAATCAGATTTAAATAGGTTAAGGATCAGTGACATTATTATAAGGTTACAAAGTCAATATAGTGGAGCAGCCTTCACCATTGTCTACTTTTTGCAGCTCCAAGATACTCTGGTGCAGAAGGAGGAAGAACTTGCTAGGTTACATGAAGAGAATAATCACCTCAGACAATACCTGAGTTCTGCTTTGGTTAAATGTCTTGAAGAAAAGACCAAGGTATGCAACTATCCCCTTTATAAGGACAGATTGGTGATTTGAGAAGGGAGACCATTTGGGTAAAGCTTCTTAGTTAAATGTAGGAAGTGTACTAAACAATGTGATTTCAAATGCATTTATAGGATGGATGGATTTTTCTGTACAAAATATAGTACTTTTGCAAGAATTTTTATGTATCATTCCTTGGAAGTATCTAGATTGCAGATTTTAGTCATATATTACAAAAGGAGTTGCTTAAGAATCAAACACCAGTCAAGAGAATTGCTGAGACAACAGAAGTTAATCAAAAGACAGAGTAGGATGGAACTTCTACCCAGTTAGATTCCATTGGAGAGGAATCACATCTGAGAGATAGTTCTTTTAATTATCTGTTTGACTTTTGGTAAATCATCATCACTTAGAGTCTCAGTTACTTTCATCTGTAAATGGATGGGCTAAAAGATCTTTTAAGAATCTTTCCAGCTCTAAAATGTTATGAATATTACTGTAGCTCAGGTCTCTTGACTAACAATTATATATCGCTAATTACACTATTTTTTAAGGAAAGTTTTTTGTTACCGTTTTAAAATGAACTATTTCTAACTCAAGGGTAAATAGCCTGTCCATAGTCCTGTTTTGTTCTTCTTCATTTATTTGGGTTTTGTACTTTTTGTTATTTGCCACTCTTGCTTCTATCATCAATCTTTACCTCACATTATTTGATATTACTTAATCTAAATTGATGATATTTCTTACTACTCTTACTAGATATAACAGTTCAGAGAAGAAAGGATATACTATATTTGATTCCTTTACTCTTCAGTTAGCTTTGTTAGAAAAAGGAGCACATCTCACAGTCATTAGCCTGGGCTCTTAAGTCCAGAAAAAGAACAGTTATTAACTTAGTCAGTGATATTTGTTAGGCAGTTTTTCCTCTCTTGTTCTCAATTTTGCAATGTAATATAATACAAATCACATGGGAGCGCTATGAAAAATAATGAAATAAGAGGAAGTGGTGTTACATAGTGTTTCAATCAGTGGTTCTGTCTAGATTCAGATGGTTTAGGTGTAAACCTAGGCTGCATGATCCTTAGCACTTAGCATGTCACTATGCCTATGCCTCAGTTTCTTCATTAAAGGAGATTTTAATACTTTAATAAAATAAGATCATGCATGTAACCAATTTTTAATACATGATATTTGCTATTATTTTCATTACAATAATAGTCATTAGTTCCCTTAATTGAAGACATAACTCACTCCTTTCAACTTTTAAACGACTTGTAAAAAATATAAATTTGAGTTTATAGGTGATAACTTCTCTTCATAGATTTTAATTTAGAAACAGAAGCTAATCCAGTTTTACATGTGTGTGTGAGAAAACAAACGTTTAATCAAGTTTTCTAAAGAATTAAGGTAACTAGTAAATGTTTGAAGGAGGTGTAATTAGACAACAGTAAAGAAAATAATCTTGCCTAATTACCTGACTATGTATATTTTCAAATATTACTTCCCCAGAAATTGTTGTCATCGTATGAGTTCTCCAAAGCATATGGAAAATTCAGAAAGAGGAAGAGGAAACCCAAAGAACAAAGATATTTTCCTCCTGAGATCCCCCATCGCAAAAATGCCAAGAGAAACCTCTCTAGTGAATTTACTAACTGTGAAGAACAACCTGGGCCCCCTGTGGATCCCTGGGTCCTTCAAACACTTGGGTTAAAGGACCTCAATACCATTGATGACACTTCATCAGCTAACTACAGTGCCCTCTCCTCTCATCCCAGAAGAATCACCAGCACATTTACCCAGTTTCCAGAGGATGTAATTGATTATGAAAATGCCCCCACAGAGGATTTGCCAATGGACTATGGAAGTGACATAACGATCTCGTCTCACAGCACTGCCAGCCACAGGGACAATTTTCACTTCCTTCCTCACTTTTCAAATCCCCCAGGAGAGCTGCAAACTCTTCCTTACTATACTTGTGATGTGTCACCCAATAAGACAGAGATGGCATTTTCCACATCCCTGAGCCCTCATTGTAATGTGAAAACTCATTCCTTCCACCAGGGACAAGCATTTGTTCGTCGAGATGAGGAAGGAGGCTGGAAGTTTACCTGGGTCCCAAAACAGTCTTAGTGACCTCTCTTCTATCAGAAAGACTACTATGAACTCTGTTTACAAAGACCTTTCTTGCACTTGAACCTAACTATGTGGAATACAGAAGCTATTTCCCAGACTGTCTCCTGCCATTTTAAATGTCACTCTCAATTACCCACTTAAATCTGCAGGGAATGGCTTCCAAGAATCCATAATGAAACATGCCTGCTCTTCTTTCAACTAAATTTAACTTGTTTACACACCAACACCTGCTGTCAACTTCCTCCCTTTGCCCTATATTTGAAAAGGTATTTTCCAATTGCCTATATATTCCTTTGAGACCTATATATCCTGTTCCAATTTTAACGAGTCTAACATATTTTCTCCTTCCATCAAGCAGTTTAAATGTTCATAGATTTCACCCTTTCACTGATATCCCTCTCCTGTTCCTCTTTATTTCTGAAAACTGCCTTCAGAATGAGCACCATTATTGCCCCAAGCACCTGTTGTTGAGTGTTCAAATAGCTGGAGGTGGGGTAGAAATGTGTCTTTGCCCATCACCATTGTTGAAGACATAATTTAGATATGGGTAATATTATGTGTAGTGCATTTCAGTAAGTTGAGCGTTCATGGTGGAGTTGACAAAGTCTCTTCAAACAGCTGTAACTACTGATAAGCAATACCATGGATTAATTAAAAGATTAAAGAGAATTAACATTACTTCAAAATGCCCATGGTATATCAGCTTCTATAGATACCTGGCATTGTCTCTTTAACTAATATGGCTCAAACAAGAACATTTTTGAAAGACTTAGTAACAGAATAAGTTATCTTTCTAACTACCCAGTTGCTGACAATCTTCTATTTCTGAAAATACAATCTAGCCTAGTTCTGCCATTGTCTTACTCATTCATTCATTCATTCATTCATCCATCCATCCATCCATCCATTCATGTATTCATTTTTTCATTCATTGACCCACCTAAAATATTTATAGAACACCTACTATGTATCAGGCACTGTGCTATCAGGTGGTGATAAAATGTGAGCAACTTAGACACTCTGGCCACTCTCATTAGACTTAGATCGACACATCTGTTGTGACCTCATGAAAGCTACTTGCCTAGTGTGAAGATGCAGTTTTCTCAGCTGCAGATTACAAAAGTTGAACTAGATAATCACTAATGTTCTATGAATTGAGGCTAGATTCCATCAGCTTTACTCCAACACTGCCATCCCAGTTCATTCTTCTCTTTAATTTTAATAGGCACTGCAGGTATGTTGGGTAAACTTTATATATAAGTAAAAAGAAATGTGAGCCAGTTCTAGAAACCACTGCTCTGATCATAGTATTTTTTTTTTTTCTGGTATGAGCCCATCTTACAGGTTAATTCATCTGTGTGAGAATAACTTGCATCTAACAAATAGAAACATTAATTTTAAATAAGTGCAAAGATTTAATGCAAATGTTGATGTCAAAGACTTCTTTCTTCCTAAATTAAAAAAAAAATGCATTCTTAGGGCTCATGCTACTTTTTCTTCTATCTTTCTCAAAAAACTGTACAAAACACAGATATATGCTTGTGTTTTTTGGACTAACCTCAATTCATGATAAAATCCACCATGTTGAACCTCTTTCTCATTTTTTTCTTTTTCACCTCTCAATATGTCACTTTGTACAATCAATGCCTGAGAGCGTGAGTATGCTGTTTAGAATTATTTGTAGTTAAGACATGCCTTTCGTCATTGTTACTATTTGGTTTTTGCTTTATTTTGGTGATCTATTTGCTAAGCAAATAATCTATTTTATAAAGTTTTATTACCACCCAGTTTACTTTAAAATTAATGAATGGAAATCCAAGATATTAACTAATGTTATTCTCCAGAGTATTTTAATGACTTAGGAAGAGATAGAACATATTTGATTTTCTTAAAAAAATAAATGCCTTTCAAATTCTAGTATCTGTGCCATTCATGAGTAAAATTTATCTCATTTTAATATAACACATTTAAGAATTAGAATTGATTGTACTTTAATACGCTAGGAATCAAGAAAGCAACACAACAATTTTGAACGTCTAAATGATCAAGCTGTAAGATAAAATTGACCATTAATAGATATTTATTTTGCATTTTTATGTGCCTTACCATGTGTTATGCACCATGAGGAAACACCCAGGCTTAGCATAATGCATTTGGTACATAAATCAAAGTCACATAAAATGTAATAACTTTTAAATGAAACTTGGTCTCAGTCTGGCTTAAAGAAATTACAGCACACTTGTAAATTATGATAACTTGCCCTCACTTATATTATGGATGGTAGCATGGAAGAAAATTACCACATCTTCCTGCAATCATATCGACACATTTTATATTCATTTGAATTATGTATAAAAAATTACTTTGTTGATGTTTGAGAAATTGGAAATGTCTCTCATCTGAGCATGTTTTAATTTTTGTGGTTTTGCCATGCTTCTCCAGTAAACCATGGTTAATATTTTACTAATATAAAGTGAAAAATAAAAACTACTTTTGTGATTGTGATGAATATTTTTATATTGTATATAAGATTTTCTAAAAATGGATTTCCTTCTCTTAACCATAATCTTGTTGATTTGCACCTCTTTTGTTTGATGTATATGGCCAGTCCTGTATCTTCAGCATTTAGGGTTTAATGTTTTTTTCTTTGTCAGGATACCTTAATGAGGCTTTCAGATGTTAAGTGGCTTAAAGAATCAAGTGCTTTGTGGGTACAGCACTCTCTTACCTAATCTCCCATGAAAATTATAATCCAGTATTAATTTTTAAAATTTAATGGAATTTCAAGTGTTCTTTGATCACCTGAAAATAAATCATATTTGTATATCACTAATATCTGGACAAAAGAGCAATTAGAAAAACTATAATTTTAAAAAATTGAAAGAAAAAAACTATGTGAATCATTGGAAAGAATTGCTCTATTTGATTATTTTAAGAGAACAGAAATTTAAAAAAAAAGTATGACAAATGAATTCAACAAACAATTTACATCACAGGTACAGAGGAAAGTGTAGAATAATTTTATCCAGTGATGATTTTTATAAGGTAACCTCTTGCCTATAAATTCAAGATACACAATTTTACATTTGTTTCAATTTTACCAAAAGCTTCACATAAGGTAACTATTAAATATATCACTTTTTCTCTATTTTTCATGAAACCAAATAAAATTGGTTTACAAGCTACAGATTTATGTTATGAGTATATTTCTTAACATTTATCTTATTTTATCTATATTTTTGTTATATTAACATAACCAGACATCCAGTTATAATTTTTAAATTGGATAGTCTATACATGTAAACCATAATTTAACACTTAATATTTTATATGATTATGATTTTTTTGTGTGATTTAAAATATTTAAAAATATATGTGAGTCAATTTTGTAATGAATTTATGTCTGATAAATAAATAAATGACAAAAACTTATTTAATTCTACTTTTGGCCCTTATTTTAGAAATGTTTTTCAGTGAATGGAACAATGGACTAAAAGTTTTCTGTACTTATTTCTGCCATAATTATCATGTCATAGAGATAATGTGTATTTTAATTTCCAAATAGTAGTGTGATTAATAATTGAGGCACTTATTCAGCAGATAATAGCACCAGTCTCTGCAGAAGCTATAAAGATGAATCATGTGCTAAAACTAACTTGGCTATAAATGAGAGAAACACAATTTAAACATGCTTAATTTGAACACAGAAATAATTAGCTCCCATAATTGAAAAGTTTGTGCTTCAGATATGTCTGAATTAGGTACTTAGCTAATAATGTCAGGAGTCTGGTTCAGGATCTAAAGGAAGGGTGATGATTAGGAAAGGATTCTGGAATGGTGTTAAGATGGTACTCACTACACAAAAGCATGACTGAAACCTGGATGGGGTAGGCAATGCAAGCCTGAAGAGCAGCAAACTATATCCTATAAGATATTCTCCAGTTTTGTGACAGTCTTGCCGTTCTTCATGTTTGTAGTCCTCCCCAAAATGAATAAAGCCTCAGTTAAATGTCCCAGACGAGTCTGTTACACCATAAGGAATTAAAAAAATATTGGGGTGTCTGCATATGAAAATTATGAGCAGATTTTCCATGAGGCTGCCATATAAGACATATATCCCCAAGGGGAAGGTTAATATAAAAAGAATAGTTCGAGGCTTTCATACCTGCCCAGTTACCCTTCACTACTGGAGATTCTCCTGTTACCAGTCATAGATCACCTGAATTTTATTTAGTTTCCTTACAGGGATATTTGATTTTGTTTTCTTGGAGAAAAGTACATCTAAAACTTGCTCTCTCTATATGATCCTTGAATATGGATGAGAGCAGGACAAGTTATTGGAAACACCTCATCAGAATGAGGTAGGTAACTTGATTCCCATTTTACAGATGAGAAAAGTGACTCTAAGTGATATGTGGATCACATTACAGTAAGTGATACCCGAGGTAACCCTGGCACTGACTTTAGGTCCAGTTCTCTTTCCACCATATCATACAATGTTAATGTTTGGGACTAGTATATGTCCTTATAGTCTGCTGTCTGTTACAACAGAGCTCGACGTCTGGAAGTATGGAGGGGGCCTTAAGTATTTGCTTTCATTCACCAGAGCAGCTATTCTGGGATCTAAGCCTCTCTTAACCCCATTATTGTTAAAAAGAATTATTCACAGGAGACCCAGTTCATCTTCTATCATTTCAAAAAGAGAGAAGTGTATAACTTGAACACTACTGCAAAAATTTGGGACAAAGAGAGTAGGATGGAAAAAGTAGATTACTTATGGTCAATAATATTGATGTGCTTCTTAAATGAAGACATGTTAGCTAAATTAAAAGGAAAATAAATCTCTCTCACAATCGCTGCTGGTCATACAAAAGCCTAAAGGAACAGTTATTAAACAATGCTCATGAAGTCTCTTTCTCCCTTCATATAGAACATAGATTTTGTACCTGTTCAAGTAACGACATGATTTCCTTTCCTGTCAATCCTTTTAAGTATAACTTTAAGGGAAAGTAATGCTGAACCCACTTCTAATGCATGAGGAACATTCTATCTTTTCACTTTGGAAGTCAGGGGTTAAATGATACCTTTTTAGGGATACAGCAGATTATTTTTTTTCCCTTCATCTCTTTTCCAGGATTTTAATCTGAAATAATAAGGCATAGAAAGATATTTCAGGTAATTTCTCACTTCAAGAGTTCTTAATTCCCAATGGCTGACCCCTCTGGGTTGAGGCCCAGGATCTCAGAATTATAACCAGGAGCTTTCTAAAGCTAATGTTCCCTCAGAGTTCTCTAGTTGCTCTGAAGCTAAGAGCAGGAGAAGCCCTTTAATGAGTGTGCAGTGAGAAGTTAGAATTCTTCCTTATAATAAGGTAAAAGGCCAAAACATACCACCTTTCATTTTGGTCTCCTGAGATTTGCCACCTCACAGGAGCCACAGATCATTCTTCTTTCATGTCCAGCCCACAGGGGAGTTGTTGTGGGTAGAACCTGGAAGTAACATCTGCACAGTGCTGCCTATGGCCCCATCCATCAACAGACCTGTGCATGTACCCCAGGAATCTCAGCCTCCTTTGGGAGTAGAGCACCATATTGTCAGAGGCTTATACTTTTTTTTCCTCTTCCTTTTAAGGATCACAAGTAGTCTATCTAGCCTATCTTACTGTCTTCACTCCAAATTTCTACAATAGTTTTAATTAATATGCTACTTTCTTTTGAAAAGATAGAAGATGAATTAAGTTTATTGTGAACCATCCTGTTAACAACACAGGAAGAAAAAGGGTGGAAGACCTAGAATAGCTCTTTGATGAATATAAAAAACATACTTTTAATAACTCTGGAATGGGCTTCCAGAAAATTGTTTTTTACCTATGGTAATTATTAAAACTTATTCATGTTTATAAATCATAATACAAAGATTCACACCACCCTTCCTTACAATGCAGTGATGTCATGGACAAAGAAAAGACTCTAGTTAACAAATCAGGCTCCTTCATTCACAGCTGTGCAACCTCAAGAATTAGTTTAATCTTCCTCAGTCTTGGTGTATTCACCTGTAAAATAGAGATAATGCCTACCTTCTCTATCTTGTAACTTTGTGAGATAATCTTATAATTGTTAAGGACCATGTGTAAGTTAAAATTGTATTATTTACCAGAAACTTCACACAGCCTAAAAGCCTATTTCAACTTAATTATAGAGTGAAAAACTTCATACTTCATAAAAGACAACATTTTAAAACCAGTTACACATATTTCTACTGATTTAAATCAATAATGTTCACTTTTTCTATTATGTTTAAATGCAATTTTATGTACTAGGGATTATGGGTCATATCTTTAAAAAGTTTCAAGTTGGTGAGTGGATGGAAGCTAGGACAGGGTTTATTGAAGGCATGAGGGTGGAGACATACATTAGATATAAAGTTAGAATTGCATCAGTAAATGTAGAGTTAGGAGGCAAAAAAGAGGAGAAGAAAAGCTCAATAGGCCAAGATGTGAAAAATATTCAGGAAATAATGACTAGCCCAGGTGGCTGCAGAGTACATTTTTATAAAATAAAATATCTATTCTTAAAATCTAGCAAAAAATTTCTGTACAATGAGACATGTTACAGCCTCTATGAATGTTCTATTAATAATAGAAGGGAGGTACCACATATAGTATTCAATAGAGTAAACACAATAACTTATATATGTTATTTGTATTCTTAAGATAAATAATTCAGTCATTACCTTTCATGCCTAATTACATCTGTGTTAGTATAGTAACTAGTAAAGAAGTCTAATTTTTATAGATTTCTTTTAAAATGCTCTCAATTTCTCAAGACCGAGTTAAGCAGACAAAAAGGTAGTAGAAATTACCAGCTGTTCTTTCTTCATATTCACCAGCTTTGGTTTTATTCATTTAATTTAAAACAAAACAAAACAAAACAAAACAAAACATGCACTCTAATAATTCTTTGAAGATCTTAAATGAACTGCACGTATAACATGTAGACTAGGGAGAGTAAATGGTAGTTGTCATCATGTTTTTGAATATTCAGTGAGAACAATGCCTACTTCAACTGTTTTCCCAATAGAAGAAGATGGGTGAGGAAATTCCCCCTTTAGTGCCAAATGGAACTATTCGAGAGAATAATATGAAGATTAGGAAAAACAGGGGGACAAGAAATGTAAAATTTTGTTTCCCTTCCTCACTGGTAGGACAATGAAAGAGAAGACAGCTGAGCAACCTGGAGTCCCAGTGTTGTTCAAGGGAAGGGGGCTCCTGTGGTTGATCAAACACTGCAGAAGTTGCTGAGTGTGAGACATCTTAACTTTACCATTGCCTGCCCATCTTCCAGGCAATGAGCATGAGAGGCAAGAGACTCTAGGGTAGACATTTGGTGATTTGAGGTAAAGTTAGGGGAAAAGGGCTGTTAGAAGTGATTAAGCCAAAGCTATATAGAAATTCTTCTATCCTAGAAAGACCCCACAAATGTATCCCATAAGAAGTATAATCATACAAATTTTTGTCCAAACTGTGACTTTTTTTAGAATGACAAATACTAAACTAGAAGGAATATTGGGACAGTAGGTATAACACTAGATTCTTGCAACCAAACCAGACATATGTCCAAATATATAGAAAAATCAGTTTCCTTGTTTATTTCTTAGAACTGTAGTTGCTTTGTGAAAAAATATTTCACTCTTAAGGATTTAGACAAAAATAGTAAAAAAAAAGTCCAAGTCTTATTCTCAATGCTCTATTTTCATAGAAAATAAAGAATTATCCTATTTTGGAATCACAGTGACTAAGAAAACACCTAACCCTTCAACAGCCAGAAGGAAATTCTCTGAATGACCAGAAAGAAATTCTTCAGAATCCTGTCCATGAAGAATTTTGTTTTGTCTCATATTGCAAAATCTTGTGTCTACTTGTTAACATTTGTGAATGTGCATTCATTATGGCTTTCATATATTTAAAGAACTCAGGAAAATTTGGATGGACATAGAAAATTCAGGTATTGATACAGAAGTTTAATTGAATAAAATTACTTTAATAAATAGTACTAATGCTTAACTTTTTTAACTAAAAATTGTCATTAAACCCACTAAACTCTCTAGATGATTCTGTCAATTAATAAAGAGTTTTGAATTTTGAGCTCTGATTGGTTAGTTTTCAAAATAACCTACATTCTTTTCTGATTATAGATGGGATCTATGTTCATTTTCTTCAAGGACCATATTTATGAGATAATTTATTGTCAAAGGAAGTGATGAATCTCATATATTATGGATATCCACAATTGTGATAACAAAGTAAATTAGTTTATCAACTCCATTTTTTTCCTTTAAAAAATTAAAAAGTGTAAAAGGCAGTGATTTTTATTATATTAAATGTATTCAATTCACTTTACATATTTGAATATTTTAATGTTTTCCTTTGTATTTTCTCTATTGACTTAAAATATTAGAAAGTTATAGCCCACTTAGAAATATATAGCAATATCAATTTTTACTCCAATGCTTTTTTTTCATCACTTACAGATATTTTTAGTTTGATGGAAGCTGCACAGTATCAAAAATTGCTTCCATGCAGAATTTTGATAAGTGTATTTTTTTGGTATTAATTGATCATCCTCAAATTATAGTTTTATAAAAGTTCTCATAACAGCATATTGCATTTTTATCTATGCATGTGCATTTATGAACTTTACATTTTATTTGTTATATACAAGGTAAACAATATATTAAATGATAAAAACAAAATCATAAACTTCATGATGCAAAACAATTTTATAAAAGTGTATATAGAAAAAGCAAGAAACAAATGAGATAAACAATAAAAAGTGTTTTGGGTGAAGAGCAGTGGAGGAAAGGAGAACTTTGAATGACCATTTTTTCTCTTATTTATATTTCTGTTAATATCCAAACCAAAACAATTTACAGAAAAGCTAAAATGAGAAAATAAGCAAAGATGATGAACAGAAGTAATGGTGGTGAACATGTGATGGATCTCCATCCTCTGAAAGTAATGAATCATCAAGTATGTGCAATGGAAAATTAAAAAAAGTTATGTGACTGAGTTAGACCTTTAGGCAACCAATACTTGAGCCATTTTGTTTCTATATGAGAATACTAATATTAAGCCATGGGAAGTAAGCATTCCAGAACCTTAGTTAATGAGATTATTTCATTAGTTATCCAATTATGCATTCCTAATTCTTCAACATTTTTGAATAAAATAATACCACTATTAAAATTAATATAAGAACCTTTATTACATTTTAAATATCACATGTTAATTATTAATAAATATCACATTTAAATATCACATGTTAAAGCAAAAAGCAGCTAATGTCTATAATATACAATTATTAAAAACCCATGTATGCATGTGTGTGGATAAAAAATATATGGTATGAGATACAACTTTTTGAAGAAAGAAGGGGGAAAGTTTACTCTGGTGTGTGAGAGTCTAGACACAATTTCCCTCTTAGGGCACTTCCAAACCCAGCATGGATGGTAGCTATTTGTGAATTGCTTGGTGGCTTATGCCAGGCAGGGCACAGGCAGCAGTTGAAATTGGCCTGAGGCAAGGCCTCTTCTAGGAAGCGCCAGCCTGTACTCCTGGAGGCTGGCTTTGGTCTGAACTGGAGCACCACCCAGGATCACATCTGAAGATGATACACCCGAAGGACAGACAGGGCAGGTGCCAGAGCCTTGCTAAAGCTAATCTTGCTCTGTAGGGTCAGCCACTGCACAACAGCTCCTCCACTGGTCATAGCTAGTCATCACAACCAATCAGCCCAAGAGTCAGTTCCTCCCATTGAAGTTCAAACATTAATCAAGGCTCAACTACAATAGGAGAGCACACAAAACCCATACAGGTCAGGTGACCAGGGAAGACTGTGCCACTGGGATCCACAGCACACCTACTATGTAAGTTCACTCTACTAAGACCGGGAAACATAGCAGCTCTACCTAATGTATAGAAACAAACACAAGTAAGTGGTCAAAATGGGAAGACAAAGAAATATGTTCCAGATGAAAAAAACAGAACAAAGCTCCAGAAAAAGAACTAAACAAAATGTAGACAAGCAATCTACTAGTTGCAGTTTCAGACACTTGTCTAAGGATGCTCAATGAACTTAGGGACAGAGTAGATGAACTCAGTGAGAACTTTAACAAAGAGACAGAAAATGTAAAAATGGAGGTAGAAAAGACAAAAAAGAACCAGTCAGAAATGAAGACTACAATAACAGAAATGCAGAATATTTTAGGAGAAATTAACAGATTAGATGACATAGAAGATTGAATCAGTGATTTACAAAATAAAGCGGCAGAAAATAATCAGAACAGCAACAAGAAAAGAATATAAAAAAAAGGGGGGGGGCTGTGGAACAACATCAAGTGTACCAATATTCACATCATAGGGTACCAGAAGGAGAAGAGACAGAGAGTCCCAAACAAGATGAACTCAAAGAGGCTCACATCAAGATACATCATAATTAAAATGCCAAAGCTTAACAGAGAATCTTAAAAGCAGCAAGAGAAATGCAGTTAGTTACCTACAGGGGAGCTCTTATAAGACAGTCAGCTGATTTCTCAACAGAAATTTTGCAAGCCATAAGGGATGGGCAGGAAATATTCAAAGTGATGAGAAGTAAGGACCTACAACCAAGATTACTCTACCCAATAAAGCTGTTGTTTAGAATCAAAAGACACATAAAGAGCTTCCCAGATAAGAGAAATCAAAAGGAGTTTATCATCACCAAGCCAGTGTTACAGGAAATGTTAGAAGGACTTCTTTAAAAAGAAAAAATAGAACAAAATTAAAAATATGAATAATAAAATGGCAATAACTACATATCTAGCAACAATTACTTTAAATAGATTAAATGCTTCAATTGAAATATAGGGTGGCTGAATAGATAAGGAAACAATCCCCTTACATATACTGCCTATAAGAGACTCAATTCAGATCAAAAGACACACATAGTCTGAAAGTAAAGGGATGAAAAAAGATGTTTTATGAAAATGGAAACGACAAAAAAATCTGGGGCAGCAATACTTATACCTGACAAAGTAGACTGAAAAACATAGGCTATATCAAGAGACAAAGAAGAACCTAGTTGTCCCACTTCTAGATATTTATCTGAAGAAACTCAAAACATTACTTTGAAGGGACATGTAACTCCATATGTTCATTGCAGCATTGTTTATAGTAGCCAAGATATAAAGGCATCCTGGGTGTCCATCAATGTATGAATGGATAAAGAAGAGGTGATATATACATACATACATACACACACACACACGCACACACACACATAATGCAATATTACTCAGCCATAAAAATTAAAATAAAATCTTGCCATCTGCGACAAAATGGATGGACCTAGAGGGTATTGTGCTGAGTGGAGTAATTCAGAGAAAAATGTCATATGTGGAATATAGAGAATAGGATAAAAAAACAAACAACAGAAACAAGCTTATAGATACAGAGAACATTTTTGATGGTTGTCAGATTGAGGTGTGAGGGGATGGGTAAAAATGGGAAGGAAATTAAGAGATAAATTGGTAGTTACAAAATAGTCATGGAGATGTGGGATATAGCATGGGGAATATTGTAATAACTATGCATGGTGTCAGATGGGGTGATCACCTCATAAAGTATGTAAATGTCTAATTATTGTGTTGTTCACCTGAAACTAATATAATATTGTATCTCAACTATAATTTTTAAAAAAGTATAAAAAAGAGAAAGTAGTTTAGACAGGGACAAAGATCGTGAGTAGGAAAGATGGTCAACCAGATTGCTTTGACTCTTCTGCATGATATCATTATGCTCTCAGCTTGGTCTCTTTATCTCTATTATCACTGCTGCTATCAATAGTTATTGGATCCATAAGGTATTTTATCTACTTAAATATATAATCTCTGATAAGGCCCTTGCCTTGCCTTAGAATTCTGAGAGCAACCTAATGATTTATTTTTATAACAGATTTCTATTATTATTTTTAATAACATGCTTGTGAAAGAAATATCAGAAAACAAAAGTAGGCAAAAATAATCATAACTCTGAAACCACTATGCACATTTCTCTATACTTACCTTTCCTTCCACACAAAAATGAATATTAAAAAAAAATCAAACTACTGTATTTCTGTTTTTATTAGGTAAATTTTCATGCTTATAGAATAATTTAAGTAGAAATCTTTGTACAGATACAAAAGAAGGTAGAATTTTTGGATTAAATGATCCTCTTGTTTTCCTCAGTCTGAGGTTCTCTATGATTAATTTTTTTTTAAAGGATGATTTATTAAGGTACAGCTGCCTGAAGGCTTTAGTAGATACTTATAGAATAATTATGTCTGGCTACAGTTTACTTTTGTCAATCACTTTTGAATACATATTTATTGGTATGGAGAAACAGTGATTGCCCTCTTGAATAGTAGGTGTACAAATATACAAAAATGTTCTTAATTCTATTGCCCTGACCAAGGTGCTGAAATCAGCCCCTGAAATTGCATCTCACTGCCAAGAGGCATTAGAAAGTGGTAATTGTTTTCCATTGTATTTCTAATTACATCCAAATGAGGGATATAGCAAGGTACTATACAATTCTCAATATCCTTCTCCTCACAAAGGAAAGCAGGTTGCCATAACCGAAATTATAATTGAAGATTAAAATGAAATTCTTGCTATATCTCATTAAAAAATATTAAATGTCTGGAAAACAAGCAAGCTTCAATGACACATTTAAAAGACCACAACACAAACATATACACACAACAGAAATTACAGATAGATATTTTCAGGATATAAGTTAATTACTCTATTCTTAATGTAATTATTAAATAAGTAAGTGAATTTATGAAAATATATTGTGTTTTATTTTCTCACTTTTATCAATGAATTTAGGTACCAAATTTAGGCAAGAAGCAATAATTCACTTCTGTGTCAACATCTACTCTCTCCCTGTTATTTTCCTTCTCTCGATTTCTTCGAAATCTTTTCTATCTTTAAGATCTCACATCAATATATACATCATTTACCATTTAAGTGTAATTAAATACATTTGACACATATATCTTAAGGGAGTACAATGAATTTCATGTGAACATTCAGCTAGTATGTTGTTAACATTCATATGTATCTCATTCACTTAGTAAACATTACACAGTAACTACCATGCACAAGGCTATACTTTGAGGGGAAAAGGAAAAAACATGGGAGATAAGCATGGGGGATAAGAGAAATACAAGTATGTATAATACACATGTTTTAAAATGATACATTCCAGAAGATAATAAAAGTAGTGGCATGTAGACCTAATATAGCAAGAGATTACATCAAGCTTGGAAGAGGCAGTTATTAGACAAGTATATAAGGACTGAGGCAGTGGAGTTTGATCTTGGCCCAGAAGGAGTATTAACATTTTGACTAGTAGATATTGAAAGAATATTTGAAAGAAGAGGAAATAGTAAGAACAAAATCATGCAGAAAAAATTTAGGGTGCATGAAGTAAAGTGATGATAAATAAAACTGGAAATTAGGTGATAATAAATATAGAGAAACTTCTATTCATCCAGAAAAAAATGTTCTGGGCTTAGATTCATTCTTTAGAAAGCAGAGGTTCATGTAGACTTTTAAGAGAGAGAATTATCCACTCATAATTACAGTTTAGGAAGATAAACAAATGTAATAGTAATAAATGTAGTGGGCAATGAGGAGGAACTAGACCAATAACGGTTATGTGAATATACTTGTATTGGCAGTAATAATAGAGAAGAAAGCCAGAAGGGACAACATTGAATTTTTAACAACTTCTCTAATATACTGCAATTCCTGTAAAGAAAATACTTACATGCTAATTCATTACAATCACAATTTTCAAATAAAATGGAAAATATTTATCATTGTAGTTATTCATTGAACAAATGCAATGTTAGTTGAGTGCTTAATCTGCGATACTAAATTTGCTCATCTTAGGAAATAAATATGTCTGTGATACATCCTCTTGTCCTCAAAATCTTATATCCTAGTTTGGAACACAGATGTATAAACAGATAAGTTACATATTACTGTACAATAGCATAGGTGAAAAACATATTGAGAGGATTTAACAATATGATACAGAGGAAAGAGCACAACAATGCGAGTCTAGAAGTCTGAGTTCTAATTCTCTGTCCCTTATAGTCTGGGTGACCTTGTGTCCTAAATAAGGTTCTTTAGAAAACAGATTCTGATATCGAGATTTTCATCATAGTGTTCTCAAGAACAACACATCTAGGGGGAATATGTGCAAGTTTGGGAGAAGAAAAAAAATTGTGTTTCAGTCAAAAAGAATTCTTCAGCCAAAACCATGGGGAGCTCTAGAGCTGAAATGGCTCTTCAGAATTGAAGTAAAGGGCTGAATTTTTGTACCCTGACCTTAGAAGTGGGATTAACCATGGTTAAGGCAGCTGAAGTCAACTTCTGGGGAGCTGAAAGAACAAGTGCTTTGATCGTGAAAGGAATGTTGGGTGGTGCATCATTTACAGCATCTCTTGCAATGTGCTCCCTCCCTGCACCACTGGGAAACACTTGCCTCAATAGTAAGTTCAACCCATCTGGGAATATCTCCTACAGCATTCTGGATGAACTTTAGTCTTTTTTCTTGGAGAAATTTAGAATAAGAATTTTAAAACTACAGTGCCCACGTAGCAATTTATCTTGGGACTGCAAATAATACCTCTATCTCTTCCATATTACTCATTCTAGATGCACCTAAACTGCTTTTAGCAGTCCTGCTTATCTAGATGTCTTACCTTGTAGTGTCCTAGACTGTTATCCTTGTGTGGTATGAGGCCCTGGTCTCCATGATTTTCTTACCATGATGAACTGTGGCTGATGTACTTCTTTATTTACAACTGAATTAGATAGGATAATACTAAGAGATACTCCAGTGGGTCAAACAGATATCAAGCCTTTTCTTCTTATTACTATTGTGTAACAGAAGCTCACACTCATGCTGATGATTAGGACAAACTACTCATGCCAGTGTTGTGATTCTTATATGTTAGTCTATTGGCATAAGAAGCCCAAACGAGTTGGCAGCAACAATAGCATAAAGTTCTACGGGTCTCTGGTAGAAGTGTTCCTCTTCTAAGAAGAGGACATCTAGAAAATAGAGACTGAAGCACAAATTGAGTCAATGGGTGTGAGGGTAAGTGGAGTCACTCTTATCTCCCCTGCTTTGATATGGGACTCATGTATTCTACCTAATGTGGGCACAATACCATAAAATGGGTCACTGATTTAGGGTATAAACCGTATCCTGGAGGATAGTGTATCACCCTTGTGGGTCATCATCTCCAAGTCAATGCCTCATTTGCATCTACTCTATAAGTTGGCAGATCCTGGGTGGTACAATATATGATGAGTCAAATGCCCATTTCCATATCTCCTTTAGTATAACCTAGTTTCTTTTCTTTCAAGTGATATTATGCAGTATTCAAAGTGATAGATACAAAATGTAAGCTCTGTCTAAGGGTGGTGCTGGCCAAGGCCCCGAGGACTAGAAAGTAGGTCTGTAACTTAAATGTGTATCTGCTTCAGTCACACTGAATTGCTGCCAATTTTTTATGAAAAGAATTCAGTGTAGTCATCTTAAAACCAAATAACTAATTGGTCTCCTTGAAAGATGGGGCAGGGACTCTGTATCTATCTTTGTTGATGCCAGGTTGATATTAAAGAACAGCTAGAGCTAGATCAGATTTGGGTACTTGAAGACTATGTTGGTGGACCTATGTATGCATAGCCTCCATCTCCACCATCAAGGCTGCTCCATTTGCAAGCCCCTTGCTCTGCACTGCAGTATTAACAGGGCCTCTCCCGTGGGAGATTTTCTCTGGTGAGTATCAACATATAATAAAAAGATCTTCACTCCCATAGGGTATTTTTGGTATGTCATCTTGTCCAGGGGTAGCTGCTTGCACCCTTGTTGGCTGACCATCTTTCTTTTTCATAGGAACACTATGTCCTATGAATCATTTTCATAGCTCTTGGGTTGCACATTGACATTGGCACTCATTATCATGCCTTCAAACTTGCTGTCATCTAGCCTCCTTTGTTAAGCTCTTATTATTCCTAATGTTATCAGTGAGCCTTTCTCAGAATCTTCTACCATCTGCCCTGAACTAGAGAGTATGACCATCATTGAGCTTTACAAATACACTAGTTCCTCTCTCATAAGCGCATTGTTAATTACCTTGGTAAACAGTCATGGGAGCTCTCTTTTATAAGTTATTGTGTTTTCTGGCCTCACCTAGTAAATCCAATCTCACATGCTCACTTTTCTAAGCATTCCTACACCATGTGCCTTAGTATTTCTGGCTTTTCTGCTTCACTTAGGTGTGGGCCATCATTTATTCCCAGCTTTCAACATCCATTTTAACAGCATATTCGTGCCATATTTCAGTGTTCTTTCTAAAGTATAAATCCTATATTACTTATCCTTACTAATTTTCTGCAGCTCTTTTATCCAGCACTTTTAAGATCCATTTCACTATGTATACACAAGATATCCTTATGTATATTTTAAGAGAAGAGGCGAGACATAGAAAAAGGGTTTATAAATGATAACCATTAATATATATCTATTGGCTTTCTAGGCTAACTTAATGTTTCCCGTTTATCTGAGTTCTTACAGAATGTAGACACATGAAACATGAAATTTGTTCCTATATTACAATAATGCATTGCTTCCAATGTATACAACTTTGGGCATGCACACGAACACACATACACACATACACACACATTCACAAATATTGCATACCTACACATCCTCCCTCATGCTGATCCAAAGAGTAACAACAGCTTTAACCTAGGTCAAAGGATGAGAGTGAGAGAAGTTTCAAACCTTTAATGTTTAAGTGACCCCAGTTATGCATGAATAAGAAGAGTGAATTCAATTTGTCAAGTAGGTCAGCAGACAGTACTATGAAAGATCAGAACAATCTGGTCATGGATCACCTTTTCCATCACTGGTTCATTACCTTCCATTTTAGTTCATAAACATTACCTATTAAATGAAGCCTGCTTTATCTGAGATGAAATGGTTTATGCTGCCAGAAATAAGGTGGGTGGAGGAAGACAGAGAAATTGCTAGTTCAAGATCAGAACTCTTTGGTACCTAATTTACTGAGGCCAAGTTAGAGCGTCATGAAGCAGATAGTCACAAAAGAAAAACAATAATTATTGCAGAGATGAGAAATTTGTCAATATTAAAATAGCTTTTAAATATGAAATAAGCAAATTGTGATTATTAAAATTCATACGTGAAAACAAATACTGCTAATTGATAATCTTCTGAGAAACTCTGTTAATTTTTTTATGATTATCAGAGTTTAGGGGTTCACATTACTACTGAACTGTGACAAAATACCATCTTTTAATTAACTCTAAGTATTCAAATATGTCTTTCATAATTTGGCATTTTATTTATCATATCATGTAGGTTATAGTCTTCTCCTTATGCCTTTTTTTTTTCTCATTTCTACATTGTGAGGAAATAAATGTCTCTTCAGCATAAATCTCCCTTCAAAAATTTTTTTGCATGGGTTGGTTGGAAGAATTAGTCCTCATAGAGGTTTGATATGACACTTGAAAATAGAGGAACATAGATTTCATTAAGTAAAGAAAAAGGAAGAGTGCTTTCTCAAACCTCTTAAATTTCATTTTAAGTGGCTTTATTAGAGAGAAAAAAATATTCATGAAAGCTATAGGGAGGCTGGCATAACTAAGCTTGTCCCCATCAGTAGAATCACATATTAAATTGAACCATTTGACATTTCCATTTCTATGGGAAAAATATGGTCTAATATTGTAATTTAATATAATTTAATCTACATAAGTAGACATCTGTAATGTACTTTAATGAGAAAAATATATATGAAAGTGCTTAGCAAATTAAGCTGGTAAACAAAATACATAAGCAGAGCTAGAAGTGGTTACTTCGCATTTGGTACCATGTAATTGAAATTAACATTTCTTTTCTGAGAATTCTTACCTTGATCATAAAATAATGCTGTTTAATTTCAAAATTGACAATTATTTTATATCATTTGCAACCATTAAATAAACTTTGGACTTTAGTCCAAATGTGAAACTAATAATCATTAGAAAATGCCAACCTAGCCAAGAATGTGCATGTTACTTAAAAATTCTCAGATTTATATGGATGAAAATGTTTCTCTCCAAATGAAAGCAAACATCCGTAGTTGGAGACCTTCAATCGACTCTGTATATTCCAAAATGTATTAAATGGTGATGTTATAGTTAGTTATAGTCCTCAGTAATAAAGCAAAACCTCTGACTCAGATAGCCTTCTTATTTTTGTGAATGATTCCTGCCATTTTTAGAACAATACATTAGAGGAATATAAATACTTGCTGCTTCTCTTGAAACCACTCCATTGAAAAAGCTGTCATTTACTTGTATAACTGGGGAAGGGCACGCCAGCACACAGTGGTCTGCTTGTATCCCAATGGGTGTGATCAAATGTAACAGTAAAATAAGGAGATACTTTTAAGGCCAATAACTAAGTGACTTCAGTGGCTAAAATCCAGTGTCTGAGATCACTAATGTTCTTCTGAGCTGCAGCAAATAATAAAAGTAACCATTTAAAAATGATTGTCTAGCAAAGGATCATTTTCTAGATCAGTGTGCCAATATATAACAAAAAAATATATGCCAAACATATCTCTAGACCTAGGTCACTAAGTAGATCCTCATATTCCACTAGTGGCTATGAAGTGATAAAAATGTTTAACGGGCATTCTTAAAAGATTTGTTAACAATGAGATATTAAATATATAAATTAATTAATTGATGTATTCTTTAGTGATCATATAGTACCTCATAGTATGCAACACTTTAATGTTTATTAAACACTTTCAAATAGTCATACAATATAATTTGATACTTAGAGGATGTATGATCGTACTGGAATATGCATAGAATTTGGAATGAGAAGATAAAGATTTGAATTTGTTTCTGAATTTTTTTTCTGTTTAGATAACTTTGAAGAAGTGGATAATCTGAGTCTTAATTTACACATCTGTAAATAGGGTTTGATAAAACTTCGATCATAAACATCACTACAAGAATTGAGATTGCACGTAAAATATAATGTATAAAGAAAACTCAAGTGTTATAACTTTTAATTAGAGATGAACCACACTTCACTGGAAATTAAGTTACTTGATCAAAGTCCATAGCTACAAACCCAATTTCCCAGATGTGGGTTACAACGATACCATTATTTCTAAACTTTATCATTCTTATGAACCTTTATGACACATAGTGTTCTTACACAGTTAAGTCTATTTTCCCTCAGTGAAGATATTTCATTATGAACATCGTATTTTAACATTACATTCAAGGTCTCAAGTTCCCCTCTTTTAATGATCCTTATAGACCTCTGCGAATAGTTTGTACTCATGAAGGAACAAGGACCAGACACCCAGATTTTCCTTCACTGATTACAGAATGCATCATTAGTACAGGTAAATGTGAATGATCAGATTCAAGAGTTAGTTCTCAAGAAAACTTCCTTTCCAAACTCTATCATCAATTAATAGGCCATTCCCTGTCCTTCTGAACCAACATGTCTGTCTCTACTTTTAATTTAATTTCCTAGCTTCATGCAAGCTTTTCTAACAGGATCTCACAATCACTCAGATATTTGCTAGTACCCATTCTATATAGAATTCTATGCTAAATGCAGTGAAGAACACCAGGAGGAATTAGATTTTAGAATCTTTGCTTCCAGAGATTTGAAGGGAATAGGTAGCCATTATTCTTTGTTAGTTTAATAAATAGCAAAAAGTGCCTCTGATCCTTGAGAAGATTAAATCCTAAGCACCATTAAACTATTTTTCCTTTCCAGCTAGATTTATTTGAAAATAATTGGATATTATCACTGATAAATTTATTAATAATTCCACATGAGTTTCAGTTTTTAGACTTCCTAATGTTTTTCTACAGATTGCACCCAGAAATAGTCGTTCGCTCAAAGAAATCTTTTCTTATGCCTCTCAAATTAAAAATCAGATTCTCCTGATTTTCTCTCCAATGGGACTCTGGACATCTTCTTTATGGCAATTTCTAGTTTGTAATAATTTATTTAATGTCTCTCACCCTTATTAGAGTGTGAGTCTTTGAGGACAGGCAAGTTTCCAATATTATTCATCTTTTTATGTTTTTGGCCCCGGTCCTATTACAATAATCAGGATATATTATTGTTCAATAACTGTGTTGAATGACTGACTATGTGGACCATTCAAAGTGTTTGTCTCAATGTCTCTGTTTTCATTAACATTCCTTGCATCATCCTGGTAGGAAGGCTTCAAGGAAGATCTGATACTTTAGCTGAGAAAATGCAAACTCTATCTTGTGCTCACAAGAGTTAAATATAGGACAGGAAAATTGGTTTAATATACTCATTTTTCACAAAAATCTTGAGGGAGAAGTTAAAGTCTTCGAAACTAAACAAACTCCACCTTTCCTTGCATATTTTTTTGTACTATGTTGATATCTTTCCAGTCTGATTTCATCTCAAATCTGAGCTGTAACTAAACCTACCCATACATATGGCATGCTGTTTTCTCTTTTGGTGTTGCTGGCAGAAACTTCAAAGATTTTAGAGACTTGTCTCATCAGGAGGACATATGTGAATCTTTATGTGAGGATAAAGTCTGATGGGGGCAGTTAGAAATGGCATCTCAAAGCATGGTACTAGAATTAGAATTGTCCAGAATTCTAGTGTAGAAGTCACCCTGGTTTTCAATGTAGGAAAGATAAACATGGAAGTCTGGTGGTCTAGAGGATTACTTGTTCCTCTAAGTGATTCTACATTCTTTCTTTTAAAAAAAAAATTTGTTTTTACTTTTTTTTTTCTTTCTGAACTGCTGTGGACCGCTTTGGAATGTACTGTTCATTTCAGCATGGATGCACTCGACAGTTTGTGGCCTGCTGGGCTGTTTTACTTCACCGCCGGGCTGTGCTTGCCAGCTTTTGTTGAGAAATAACAGGAGGTCAAACATGGTGTCAAGAAAATGTTGGCATAGTTAGAGAAACAGGTATTGTATTAGTTGCAATGAATTCAGACCTACTGATGGTAGGATTAATGAAATCTGTTTCTGGCACTCATCGCAGCTAGATGAAGCTTACAATGAGCATAGCTCAGACACCAGAGATGCTTACCAAGGCCCCTGGCCCCTGGCTTGCTTGAGCAAGCCATATTGGCCTAAGGAGCTTGAAAAGTAAGTGCATGTCTCCTGAAAGATCTATGTATAAAAGAAGGGGCAGATAGAGGTGAAGAAAAATGAAGAAAGAAAAACAGAGAGAAAGAAGAGGGTGGGAGAGGGAAAAGAGAGGGAGGAAGGGAAGAAGAAAGGAAGGAAGGAAGGAAGGAAGGAAGGAAGGAAGGAAGGAAGGAAGGAAGGAAGGAAGGAAGGGAGGGAAACAGGAAGAAAGAAAAAAGGGAAGGAGGGAGGGAGAGAGGAAGGAAGGAAGAAAAGAGGAAAATACAGACAAAATTACATAAAATAGCTATCTTTAGCAATTCTAAATTTAATTAAAATAAAAATTAATGTAGCAACCCTTTATTAACTACATTACTACAAATGAGTCAAAAGCTTTACATGCATTAATGAATACAATCTCACAACAACACAATGATGTAGATACTAATCTCCCTTTACAGATGAGAAAGTGAGGTACTGAGATACTAAATAAATTGCCTAAGAGTTCACAGCTAGGAAAGGGTGAACACAGCATTGAAACTCAGAAAATCTGACTGTAATCTGTATTCTTAAGCTCTGGGTATAGCTGCTTCTCTCCACAGGTTCATCCAGACCGAACTGGTAGGCAGGGTGAGTGAATACATGAGAAAGAATTTTAGGAATATGAAAGGACAGAGATGTAATAGATCTCAGAAAGCAGGTGTTTTTAGCAGAATATTAGAGCGAAGGACTGTACACACCCCATGCTTTGATATGGGCAATTGATTTTTTTATAACTTTTATATCTTGCCAGGGAATTACAGCTTTAAGTCATCCTCCATCCAATATAAACTATCTTCCTTTCAGGCCTCTCCTTTACTTACAGAATGTAGAGATTATACTGCTTTAAGATATAATTTACTGCAATTCTTAAATATATGGATAGAGAGAGTGAGAGAGGGGAAAGATGTGGTTATACAGAAAGGCAATTGGGATTAGAGAATCCAGGTCCACTAAATCCTAGGTTATTGTTTTTTGTATTCCACACCCAGAGGAATTTAAGACTAAATAGGTTGTCACAAAAACATGAAGAAATGGAGAAACCAACATGGAAAGAGCCTCCGAGAGATGGACAGAATTTTTTTCCTTCCAGGGGGCCATAAGTAATCATTATAAAACTATATTACTTTATTTCATTTTTAATTCATCAGCACCCAATAGCCATCGCTACCTCATTTTCCTTGTTTTAGTCTTCCAGAACTTCAGGAGAATCCAGGTAGCATCTACATGTGCAAATATCTACCTATTACACTTAAGTTTACCTGTGTAACTTCTATATGGCTACTTCATTTCTTTCTTTGCCAGAACTCCAGACTAAAACTTGGATGCCTAAAGCTGTCTTATAAACCTTCAAAGTTGGCTCCAAAGAAGTTGATTTAAAAGAGAAAATGAATAAAGACAAACCCTTGAACACACTTGTGTTAATATGCTAAAGTCCCTGTCCTCTGACAGGGACCAGTAGGATCCACACACAGATTAATGAATGCCATTAATAAAGGTTCAATTTCTTTTTCCCAAAACTCTTAAACACCATCGTAAAAAATATGAAAGATCATTCCATTTCTGAATTGCATCTTGGACAATACTGCTTTTGAAGACTAAATTTTTAAAATATTAAATGATTGTATTCTTTATTATGCACAAATACTGCTAATGTGTATGTACAAAATGAATACAAAATGTGATGGTGAAATATCTTTATAAAGTTAAAATAATACAGAATTTTGAGTTTAGTTAGCATGATGTATAAAATATAAAATTACTTTCAAATTTTGGGGACTGGAAGACCTCATTCAAAAGTTTAAAAAGTGATTTTCCTATCTCTTTTCCAGATAATCAGAATATCTCAAAATAACACTCTCATGTAATAGATCTAAAACTTATTAGGTGAGGTATGAGAGACTGCCTTCTGTATATAAAAGGCAGTTTGAGGTATTATAAAATAATTAATAGTGTATTTGAAAAATGTTTGTATAAAAATAATGATGGGGTATATACAGAGAGATCTATCTACCTATCATCTATCTATCCATCTCTCTGTCTATATAATGGAGTACTATTCAGCCATTAAAAAGAAAGAACTCTTGCTATTTGTAACAACATGGATGGACCTTGAGGGTATTATGCTAAGTGAAATAAGTCAGAGTAAGTATTATATAATATATGGAATCTAAAAAATAAATGAATGAACAAACAGAAAAAAACAAACCTACAGATACAAAGAACAGATTGGCAGTTATCAGAGCGGAAGGAGGTTGTGGGGAGGGCAAAGGGATGAAGGGATCAATTGTATAGTGATAGAGAGCAACTAGACTTATAGTGGTGATCACTGTATAGTTATACAAATATCAAATTGTAGCATTGTACACCTCAAATATACATAATGTATACAAATTTTACCACAATAAAACATTTTAAATAAAAATTCAAAAACACATAAAAATACAGATAAAAAAGGAAATGAAACATAAAAACTAAGAATTACCTTATGTTGATTTTGCTAGTCTTTATCAAATAATTCATAATTTATTCAGTAGTTTGTGTTGTTTGTTTCTCATATATTGTATTTGTATTTGTTTGTATTATTGCCTTTTCAGGATTATCCACCTTATTCTGTTAGATTACCATCTTTTACCAATATTAAAATTGTTCATATTGTTTATTATTATAGTTATAAATACATCTACTAAAGCAAGTCCACCTTCATTATAATTTCTTTTCTAAATATTATTACTCATTTGCTTGTTTATTTCTAAAGCATCTTTTCAAGTTAAAACTTTTATTGATATTTTTATTTAAATTGCCTTAAGCTTTAATTAATTTAGAAAGATTAATAATACCGTTATAGCATTTAGCATTTTTCTATAGGTCAGAACATAATATCTTTTTTAGATTTCATTATGTAATGTGTTTTAGTTTTTTCACACTTTTAAGATGGTATTTCTAGTTTTAATATTTTGTTAATAGTATAAACAGAAGTATTATTTGCTTGTCTTCTATCTGGTTATTATTTTCTAGAGCTATACAAATAACATCTGCTCTTGATATTTGTGGCTCTTCATTTTCAATATTAATACCTCTTATCTTATTGTATTACTCAGATATTGCATAACAATTTTAAAACAAAAAGGCAATAGATGGTATTCTTGTATCCATTCTGACTTTGATAAAAATGCACCTAGCTTTTTACCCATTAAGAATAAACACTATCTACTTCTCTAAAAAAAGTATCTTTATATGGTAAAGAAATAATTATTCCTACATTCTAAATTTTTATAGAAAATAGATATTTTCTGACCTTATACCTCGATGTCTTATTCAATTCACTGATTAATTCTAGTAGTTTTTTCTAAGTTCCTTAATTTTCCTGTCAACAATTATGCCATACAAATAATGACAGATTCACTTTTATTCATTTATGTCTTTTATTTATGTCTCGTATTTCTATTGACTTATTGCATTGCCTAGAAATTCCAGTACAATTCCAGAGGTGGTGAGAACAGATATATATATATATATATTTTAATTTAATGGGAAAGAATTCCACACTGTACCATTTAAAGTATGATATATGTATGATGTTAGCTGTATTTTGTTGTAGATGCTCTTTATAATATTGAGAAAATTTCTTTCTATTTATTGTTTGTTCAAAATTTCTATCGTAGAGGGGTGCTGCATCTTGCCAAAAACTTTTCAACATTCATTGGGATGATTATATTATTTTTCTTTTTTATTCTCTTGAGATGAGTTATACTGGTTTATTTTAATAATAAATCAAGATTGCATTTCTGAGGAAAAACTTAATTCGTCATAATATATTGTTTTTCTATATATTGCTGGATTTAATTTGCTAATCATTTGTTGAACATTCAGCGTCTATTTTTATGAGGAATACTGGTCTTTAATTTTCCTTTTTGTAAGTGTCTTTACTAGAGTTTGGTCCAAGATTATTCTGTCTTCATTAAAAAAATCTGAACATATTTCCTCCTTGTTTTTTTTTTTAAAGTTTGTGTAAGACTGGTTTTATTTCTTAAATGTTTGGTATAATTACCAATGAAATCACCTAAGATTAGAATTTCCTTTAATAGCATTTCTTTTTAAACTTACAAGTTTAATTTATTTCATAACTATGAGAATATTCAGATATGATATTTAGCTTGGCCAGAATGCTAGACAGAATTCTAAGATAGCCTTCAAGACTCTTTCTCTCTGGTGTACATGCCTTGTATAAATCTCTTTCTTTGGGTGCCAGATTGGACTTATGAATATGATGGGATTTCACTCCTGTGATTAGGTT